>NC_081180.1:81130202-81502702 GCF_029867415.1 Vicia villosa | reverse complement strand
TTCAAAGATACTGGTGCTAGATAGCTTTTCAAACACCTATCTATCCAACTAGGTTTAAATATAATGTTGCTCATAAGAAGTCTAGCACTTACAAACAAAATCATTAAAATAAAAATTCTCAAGTCAAGCATTTTTAAATTTTAATCTAGATTGAGTTCAAAGGACATAGCTTGCTAGTTCACAACATAGAAGAAAGGAATAATGATTAGAGGTCTGGGCTGGTAAGTTTTCGAATTCGAAATTTAGAAACAAAAGATTTTTACAAATATTACTTTATATCTAAGAACATGAATGGCAAATATATTGTAAAAAAATGTGAGAGTAAACTCAGTGTTACTACTATAAAATAAAATTGAAAATATTTTATAAAAATATTTTAACTATTAATTAAATATCTTTTTTTAAACTATTTATGAATACAATAAAGCTCTCGTGCATATATTTCAAAGAGAGTTATTCTAAGGAATAAATTTTGAAAAAAAAAATGCTCTTTAATTGCTACTTAAGAGTAGTTGAATGAAATTATAAATATCTTTTTCAATTTAAGTTTTGTTGAGTTAAGATTTAATACTAAATTAATAATATCATAGAATTTATTTTATTTGTATAATCTTAACATTAATTTTTATTATAGAGTATTCAAAAGATTCCAAGTTCTATATTTGACATCTCTCACTTTAGTCAATTTTATAAGATTGAGTTAAGTCAAATTTTAATAAGACATCAATAAAAGTGTTTATTAGTTTGGGTAAATCTGAACCGAATCATAGTATTTAGGTTGGGTTTTTTTAGTTTAGCAAAAACTAAATCAAACCAATAAAATTCGATACTAATTAATTCGAGGGAATTTTCAAAATTCTACTCTTGAGCTCTTCTATCTAAACCAACCATAATTAATTCATATAATTTATATCATCATTATCATAAAAATTAATATAAAATATTCAACATCAATAAGAAAAAATGAAACACCATTTTTCGTTTTTGTGCGGTGTTCATTTGTTTCAGGTTGAAAGATTAGTTTCGATCTAGTGCAGATTCAATCAATGACTTTGGTGCCGTCAACGCTACAGATCCGGAAGCATGAATATTTCGGACATCTCAATACATTCAATACATTAATATTTGTAGGCATATGTAATTTTCCGTTTTATGCTATTAACATGGATGCTGTGGATTTGTTCGCAGATTCATCCTTTTTGTTTTTGGCGATTTTGAATTTGTATTGCAACGATGTACTTTATCGATTTGAATGAATGAATATTATTTATTTTCTGTCCAAAAAAAAACATATATATAGAAAAAAATTAGAGATTTTATATCTACTATCTACCCATTATTATAAGATTGAGCATACTACCGAAAATGCCCTTTCCTCCAAAAAAAATTGCACTAACAATTGTACATTTTCGTAATTAACAAAATAAACTCTTCTTTATACCACTTTTCACAACAAATTCACCAAGTGTTACAATATTATTGGTCCAATTTCACTCTTCCCTCTTTCCCTCATTTCAAAATCATACCCCTCTCTCTTCTTCCTCCTCATTACGTATTCTCTTCTCTCCCCTTCTTCTCTACTCTCTCTTTTTCCTTTTCCTTGAAACCCTAAAAATGTCGCCGGAGTCACCTCTCACCTCCAAGCCACGCAATGCTCACCCCACCTCACAACTTCTGCACAATTTTCTCTTCAACGAGTAGCCGCTCTATTTTTTTGGATTTAAGATCCATTTCGTGATTTCACGCTGATTTAATTTTATTTTTAAAAGATGTGATTCCTTTGAGTCTTTGATTTATTTTCGTTTCAGAATATGCGATTCCTCACACCAAGATGAAGAATATGAAGCAGATCTTCGCTTAACATGAGCATTTCGAAGACCCACGTTTAATAAAGGTAAATGTTTTACTCAACTTTTTTTTTTTTTGAATTTGAAACATTAAAGCTTACGATTTTAGTTATACCATCTAAATATTATACACAAAAGCTTCAAAATATGTAGATCAGCAATTTTTTATAAGTTACATGAACTTGAAACTTTTGATTAGTTTTTTGTTGATGTTGTTGTTGTGTTGTTGTCTATATGCAGGTTGTTATAGCCAAGATCATAAGTAGTAAGCAAACTGGTACCTTGGAGGGATGTAGATTTGTTGAGTTCTATTCGCGAGGAACGGCTTAGAAAGTCTTGCAGGACTTTAATGGTGTTGTGATGCTTAATACAGATCAAATGTTACCGCAGTATTGGGCAACATTCAGCACCGACAATGGTGGTGGTACAAGGCATTCTTCTGAATTGGAAAATGACAGGAAAGTTGATGATTTCATGTTTAAAGTTCAATTTCAGAAGTGCATTTTAAGTTAGATCTTTCAAGTTTAGGTTGCACTTCATTAAGTAATATATTTACATTTCAATCTTTATGGTATATGTTTCCCGTATTTAAAATCAATAATACTGTTGATTCTGTATTTTGAAGTTTTCTCCATTTTTTTGACAGTGCTTCACATCAAAACATTTTCCTTGTGATCCATCAAGTTTATCAAAATATCCTACTAGCAAAGAGATTGCCGCTAAAATGCGAGATGAAGCAACTAGAAGGTACCTGACCCGTCAAGTTTACCAAAGCGAATTGTCGTATCCGCATAGAAAACAAAGGTTTGGGATTGCAGGTTTCCCACTCAAACTATAAAAAATATTCCTAACAAAGACAGATAGATAAGCTTTGAATTATGCAATGCTGACCTGATATTCTTAATGTACATATTTATTGTGCTTATAGGAGGCTAGAGGGCTTGATGATGGGCTACGTTTGGTTCAAAAATTAGTTGGCTTTGGAGATAATAGGACATCTAAAATTGTGGCTAGAATTGCTGAAGAGAAAGTTGCACATGTAGCAGTAGGGCTGGCTTTACAGAAGTGCATCTATTATTCATACTTTTTCAATCAGTTTGGAAGTAGGTGAGCATCTTCATTTTGATTTCTTCAATTACCTCTAATGAAATGTATGGAACTATAAGACTATATTAACTATGCACTGTGATCATTGTGATTCTGTCTAAAATGTGATATGAGTGTAAAATTGTTAGATTTCAAACACTTACAAAAAATGCTCATGGAACAATTGTCTTTGCTCAAATGCAAGTGGTTAACCAGGATTGCTTAGTCCATACATTTGCTGTCCTGTGACAATTGTCTTTTGTAAGATAAACTGAATTTTCTAAGTATTAAATTATATATTTTTCATATTCTCTTTGGTGATAATTATTACCAGATTATAGCTTAACTAATAGTTACATAATTGGTTGACCAAGATGTCATAAGGGTTGGCATGACAGTTAGGCAATGTATAGCTTATGTAAATAAGCATGCAATTCAAGCCAAGTTGTAATTCTTCAGTTGCAAATGTAGAAGCAAAAATCTAAAGTTCAGATATGATTTTAAGAGTGATATATCTAAGAATTTCAGATCAAGTTAAATTGTTTTATACCAATTTGTAGTCAAGTTTAATCACACTACTACCATGCATTTTTATCTAGATAAAATAAATATTGAATTGTAATATTTTGCTTTTGGCGGTTAATACTTTTTATAAAACTCTAATACGTTTATTGATTTTGTTAATATAGATAGAATTGGGATATCAACTGAGTGTGGAGGAACTAGCAATGGAAGTGCAACAACATTTTTTGCTCAGAATCTACGAGACATGCACATAAATTACCATAAAAATTGAGACCTAATAGATTTCTAATAATAATTTTTTATATATAATATTTTCTCCTTTAATTTGATATTACTCATTGATTTTTGTGGTTGACTTTTATAGTACCTTGCCTCTTGATATGAAAGGATTGATTCAGTCATGTGTTTATAGTTGGTAAAATCGTGATATTATTTATTACATAGATCCATATATTGTTAACAAATTTTGAATTTTTTTTTTGAATAACCATATTTTTAAAAAAAATTCCAAAAATAACTAGGTTTTCAAAAAAATTACACAAATGTCACTTTTCAGCAAAATATTACACGTTGTCGCCAGGGGGGTGGCGACAACAATGGGCTAGAGGTGTACTCGCCAGGCCCACTGGCGCCTATGTGTATTTTTTAGGTGTTGTCGCCACCCCCCCTGGCGACAACACCCCCCCTTATTTTTTTTTCTTTTTTTTTTTGTAATTTTTTTCTTTAACATAATTTCTCTTAAATTTTTTTCAGTATTTTTTTTTAATAACTACAATTTTTTAATATTATTTTTTAGTATTTTTTTTAGTATTTTTTTTTTTGAAAACAATTTTTCAATAATTTTTTTATATTGTTTTTTTTTATCTATCTTGTTAAAATTATTTTTGGAAGTTGGTGGTGGATTCATTATTTTGAAAGTTGGACATTCGTTAAAATAATTATATATTAAAATACAATAACGATACATTGACGATACAAATACATTAAAATTAAAGACATTTCAAAATACATTAACGATACAAATACATTATAATTAAAAAACATTACAAAATACATTCACGATACAAATAAAAATCTTATTGCGCGCCACGTGGACCATGGTACGATCCACATTGAGGTTGCCGAATGGGTCGTGTAGACGGGTCACGAGTTGGTAATGCCCCCCTATTTCCGCGACGACGCCCCCCTCTATTTGGTTCGTCTTGTGCCATAGTCGACGGTCCCTGAATGAAACCTGGGTCTTCAACATCTTGACCTATAGAATTCCCTCCATAGGATAGGCGGGTGCCCGCGGCGCTGTCGAAGCTGTGTCTAGGCGGGTTAAAATTTCTCCTAGTGGGTGCGGCCTGGAAGTTTTGGAAGTTGGTGGTGGATCCGGTTTGGTTAAAATACAATGGTTGTGGCGGTGTGTTGAGGTCAAATTGTTGGCTGGGGTACTGTGATGTGTGTTGGTCGAATGTGGTGTATTGCGGGTATTCTTCTTCTATGCCCATGTCGGGGGTCATTGGTGGTGATCTTGAAGAGCCCCCCGCATGGAATTCCTGGAAATGTGATCTAGAAGAGCTCCCTGCATGGAATTCTTGATTTTGTGGTTGAGTTTGGGATGGAAAAAACTGGTGGAGTTGTTGGGAATGTTGTTGGTAAAAAGGTGTTTGTGGTTGCATTGGTTGTTGGTGGTAACTTTGTTGTTGTTGTTGGTGTTGTTGTGGGTAATGTTGTTGTTGGTAATTTGGTGGTGGTTGTTGTTGTTGTTGGTAATTTGGTGGCGGTGGTTGTTGTTGTTGTTGGTGGTAATTTGGTGGTGGTTGTTGTTGTCCTCCAAAATATGGAGGTTGTGCTCGCTGGTCAGCTAAATAGAAAGGGGCAGACACAATCATTTCAGGATTTGTGACGGATCTGTACCAGTTTACATAGTCAACAGTTGGCTTCATTTCTCCCGGCGCCACAGGAAATTCTAGAACCGTTTTTGATCGACGAGCCCATATTTTACGCTGATCTATGGCAAAGGACTTGTAATTTTTTACGTACCACTGTTCGCTAACCTTCGCAAGATGCCAACGTCCCAAACAGTCAGGCTCAGGTGGGTCAGGGATACCTTGATGCATGCCGAATTGGAGCTTCACACGGTCACTCGGGTGCATCTCCACAGTGGTGAACCGTATGATGGGTGATTTTGCTGTCCAAATAGCCGCCTCGTCAAGGTCGGGTACGTGGTCCAATTCCAAGTAAGGACGCCAAATAAACTGCAAAGCAAATAATATTAATTTCAAAATATAGAAGATAGTTATTTTTAAAAATATATTTAGAAAATGGACATTTTGCGTGGTATTACCTCTTGGGGTCCTAGTCGATCTAATATTTGGCGGTAGAAAATGATTTTGGATACAGGCGTTTTGGACCAATCCATTCCGAGTGCATTGAACCTAAACACATTAAAAGATATAAATCAATATAGTTACAAATAATAATAGAATAAAAAGCAATAATTAAAGTAAGATCCAAAAGTTACCTTGAAGCGTAAGGGAAGGCGTAACTGTTTGGATTTGCAGGGGCCAATACCGGCATCCTCCACCATGCCCATGCTTGTAGCAAGAATGCACATCCACTAAATGTACAACTATCCTTTTTTGCACATTTGCACAAGGAACTATATAGGTATGCCAACACAGCCGAACCCCAACTATATGTCTTTATTGCATCAATGTCCCCAAGTAAACACAAGTACATAAAATTAACACTATTTCCCGTGCCTTCGGGAAATAGAAACTTACCAAACAACAACAAAATATACATCCTAGTTTTCTGCATTATAGTTTCTTCGTCAGAAAACTGATCCAATTGAAGCCCATCATAAGCTAGCTGAAGGCCAGCAAGCTTTATACCTTGGCCCCTACCCCTTTGTTGCCCCTCACCCTCTATTAAATCCACACCCAACAATTCGACGCATAGGGCGTTTGGTTGTTGGACATTTCCATACACTGCCTTTCCATTTGTTTTGAGACCCAACAACATGTACACGTCCTCTAGAGTGACGGTACATTCACCCATTGGAAGGTGAAAAGTATGAGTCTCAGGCCTCCAACGCTCACACAATGCTAATATTAACTTCATATCAACTGAGGTATGTGTTAAGTTCATTACCTCACCAAATCCCGCACGTTTAACGTAGTCCTCAATCAAAGGGTCAGGAGCATTCATCTTACCAGCACGGGTCCTAAATCTCGTGACATCCTATAAAAAAACATTACCCATAAGTATTTGAAATTAGTAAATTTAAGTAAAAAAAATTAAGTGTTTACTCAAACTTACATAAGTGGCAATGTTTGCAATGGTGCCTCGATGCTCTTGACCCATAGTTAGGAGAGACATGTTTGTTGATGATGAAACACAAAGTTGCTCTGATGATAAGTTGCTCTGATGAAAGTATAAGAGGTGATGAAGAAAATGAACAAGTTTGGGAACATATTTATAGCCAAAATGCATAGGTTATTACGAGATTCCCTGCAGTGTCTTGTCCCGTCAAGTCTGTGGTGGGGACGAGATTCCTTGCAGTGTCTTGTCCCGTCATGTCTGTGGTGGGGACGAGATTCCCTGCAGTGTCTTGTCCCGTCAAGTCTGTGGTGGGGACGAGATTCCCTGCAGTGTCTTGTCCCGTCATGTCTGTGGTGGGGACGAGATTCCCTGCATTGTCTTGTCCCGTCATGTCTGTGGTGGGGACGAGATTCCCTGCAGTGTCTTGTCTTGTCATGTCTGTGGTGGGGGGACTAGATTGCTATAGAGGCATGCATTCTTGTCATGCTAAATTATGTTAAACCATTGCATGCACCGATTTATCATATACTTTTATTTTTTATTTAGATGTTTTTATTTTTATTTTAATTCATTTAACACATATACTTATTTGAATCTTGTGCAGAATTATTGCTTCATTTCTTGCATGCATTAGCCTTGTGTAAGAGGTGAGGACGAGAATCTTTTGTGTCATGCATTAGTCATGTCATATTTGAATCTTGTGCAGAATTATTGCTTCATTTCTTGCATGCATTAGCCTTGTGTAAGAGGTGGGGACGAGAATCTTTTGTGACATGCATTAGTCTGGTCTTGTCATGTTTATGTTAGATTTTGAGAATTTTATATTATAATAGATTTTAATTCATTATCATAATTTGTGACATGCATTATCATAATTTTTAATTCATTTAAAACATACAATTATAATAGATTTTGAGACTTTTATATTAAACTAGCGCAGATATATATATTATGGAAAACATTAATTCATTCATTAATTAAAAAGGTACATTGACAATAACCAACACAGAAACTAAAACATCTAAGAAAATAACACATAACAACTTGTAGTACACGCTCGATCATTGCAACAAACACAACAACACTTAATCTAAACTACTCGAGTATCACTGCAAGAACAAGTGGATTTTCAACGCCTCGGTTAACCTCTCCACTGTGTGTCCAAAACATTAGATCCACGTCCACATCGTCTTTCACACGGTCCCAATAATACATGTAGGTGCCTTCTGGATTATTATCCGTCAACGTAATGTATGGACAACGGTAATCTATCTGTTTAACTTTTCTGGTCGGACCATCTAGTTGACGAAACCCAGTGTTGATGGCTCTAACAATTCTCTGGAAATTCCAATGGGGGTTAAGGCAGACACGCATGTGACTACCTTCCTCAAAAAAAACGACAGCCCAAACTGAGTTCATTTTTAGTGTTTGCAGTAAGAATGAAGAAAGAGTTGGTACTTCAACTCCACACACACACACCTTTATTTATAGTGGGTGAAATACCGCGGAAAATAATTTTGCTAATTATTAATAACTTAAATACTAATTGGAAACTTTGTAATGTTAAAAAAACATTTCATTAATATATGCTCAGAGCATTTAATTGGACGGTACAGAAGTAGCTGAAATGATAAAGAAACTGCAACATCTAGGATATTACAACGGTTAGGACAATGTCTTCTCTGTCCTCCATCATTCGAGTGCATTGAATGTCGTCCTCCATTGTCTCCCACCAACGCTGTCTTTCAAGAAAAGCACCTCCCCTTGTTCTAAGTCTCTTGATAGATCTGATTTGTTCGCCTTGACTCCACTCTCCCTCCAAAAACCTGAGAAGGGTTCTCTTAAGCTGGTCCATGGATTGAATGTTCCAAAACATTACCTGCATGGGAGGTTTGACGGCAGAGAAAATAACGTATCCGTTCCTTCGAACAATGGGAGGTTGATAGTCCAAACGCCTTACAGGTGGTGGAGGCTCAGTAGTCCGGTGCGTGCTATCTGGCCTTATTCGAGATCTCATTTTTTCGTGTGTGTACTGATGCACACAAGAAACCCTAATTTATAGAGGGACAATTAGGGTTTCATTTACAAGGGAAAAACATAAACAATAATTTTGAAGAATAAAAATTAGGGCCCCACATGGTCCCCATCTGTTTTCTGTCCTTCGCATGCGTCCGAAACGAGTTCCTGTACCCTAGCATGCGCCTGTAATGATTCCTGAAGCGATTCCTGATAGATTCCTGCAACGATTCCCCCTATCTTCATGCATGCAGCCCTATCTTTTGTGGCATGCATTAGTCATGTCAAAGTTACTATCTTGTGCAGAATTATTGCTTCATTTCTTGCATGCATTACCCTTGTGTAAGAGGTGGGGACGAGATTCTCTTGTGGCATGCATTAGTCATGTCAAAGTTACTATCTTGTGCAGAATTATTGCTTCATTTCTTGCATGCATTACCCTTGTGTAAGATTTCTTGCATGATATATAGGAACTACTTCACATACTATTTTTTACAACCATCACAACTCTCCCAAACATTTCTTCCTTTTACAACACAACACAATTCTCACATTTCTTCTTTCACAAACACATATCAAAATTATGGCATCCACCTCGCAGTTCAAAGTTCGTGTTCATATGAATGGTGAGACATACCACTGCGACACAAACGGTTTTCTATTTAGAAACACAAACTCAACACGTTTTGCTCTAAATAGATAATCAGATTTCTCTTATCTAAAAAGGAAAATCGAATCCAAAATAAGAGAACAAGTGTCTCAGATATTTTACCGACAACCCCTTCTTCAACCTAACAACTCAGTCATATTTTGTCAATCACAGATAACAACTGACTTAGAGGTTCAAAACATGTTCCTCACCCATGAGCATTTTGGTTATGATTATCTGGAACTGTACATAGTGGTTGAACAAAATGCTCCTTCGCAAAATATTCAGTCACAAGTTATTGATCCTGTTGTTGATGACGAACAACAACCCGAGCATGTCATTGACGAAGAAACTGATATAGAAGATGTTGTTGATGAGTTGGTGAATCGTGAATCCGAAGATGAAGGTGACGAAGAAGTTCCAGTACCGGATCGAGTACCGGATACACATGCATATTCACCTCCGGCACATTTCACAACGCTTAATTTAGGAGAGGACGAGCCATCGTCCGATATGTTCTACAATCCATATATGAGGTCAAGCGAGGAGTTAAAAGAGGGTGACACGTTTCGTTCGAAGGATGATTGTCTGTTGGCTATAAAAAATTGGCACTTAGCAAATTGTGTTGATTTTAAAGCCGATCGATCAAATCCAGAGAGTCACTATTGCATGCAAAAACCCGGAATGTGGATACATGCTGAAGGCATCATTCAGAAAGAAGTTTAACGCGTGGGTGATACGTTCGATATCTCAAGCCCACACCTGCGTCACCACTAACATGGCGCAAGATCATCGAAAACTCAGTCATGACATGATATGTCATACCATCATTCCTCTGGTCGAAACTGACCCATCCCTGAAGGTGAAGACAATTATTTCTCATTGCGTTTCTGTGTTCAAATACAGACCTTCGTACAGAAAGGCTTGGTTGGCGAAACAGAAAGCAATTGAAAGAGTCTACGGCAACTGGGAGGAATCGTACCAACAACTTCCTCGCTACCTGGCTGCACTGCAATTGTATTCACCTGGGACTGTTAGTATATTGGAGACACTGCCGGCACAGTCCCAGGACGAAACCCCTCTCGAAGGTAATGGAATCTTCCATAGACTATTCTGGGCGTTTCGACCATGCATCGTCGGTTTTGGTTTTTGCAAGCCGATTATTCAAATTGATGGAACGTGGCTTTATGGGAAATACAAGGGAACTTTGTTGATGGCGGTCGCGCAGGATGGAAATAGCAACATTTTTCCAATAGCCTTTGCTTTGGTAGAAGGGGAAACAGCTGCTGCTTGGGGTTTCTTTCTGAAGAATCTCCGAGCTAGAGTCGCTCCACAACCTAATCTTTGTTTGATTTCTGACAGGAACGCTTCTATTGACAGCGCATACAACAATCCGGCAAATGGTTGGCACAACCCTCCGTCTAAGCATGTCTACTGTATTAGGCATATAGCACAGAATTTTATGAGAGAGATCAAGGATAAATTTTTGAAGAACCACTTGGTGAACGCGGGGTATGCCTTAAACCAACCTGGATTTCAATACTACCGCCGAGAAATAGCGTTGACAAATCCAGATGCAGGGAGGTGGATTGACAGCATTGATAGAGCAAGATGGACTAGGTCATACGACGATGGGGCTAGGTGGGGCCACATGACTACAAATCTTGTGGAATCAATGAACGGGGTTTTCAAAGGCATACGAAACCTACCTGTAACTGCCATTGTTAGTGCTACGTATTTTCGGATGGCAACTTTGTTCGCCACACGAGGTAAGAGGTGGAATTCAGTGTTACAAACACAACAGGTATATAGCGATGTCTGCATGAAATATATACAACAGGAATCTGCCAAGGGTAACACTCATCGAGTGACCGAGTTCGACCGTCATGGCCACACCTTCAGTGTCAAAGAAACAATTGACCATAACCAGGGGCTTCCACGACAAGAGTATCGCGTCAATATCCCAGGTCGTTGGTGCGACTGTGGCCAATTTCAAGCATATCGCATGCCTTGCTCCCATGTCCTTGCGGCATGTTCACATACTCACTTTGATGCATTATCTTTGGTATCAGAAATTTATAAAGTATCAACGTTGCTCAACGTATACGACAACTACTTTCCGGTGGTAGCAATGGAGGCATATTGGCCTGTGTACGAGGGGGAAACAGTTTGGCATAACGATTTAATGCGTCGGAATAAAAGCGGTCGACCAAACAGCAGGCGTATTAGAACCGAGATGGACGTAACTGAAAAAATGCAGAGGAAGTGTAGTATATGTCGTGAGGTAGGACATAATAGGACCAAATGTCCCAATCGTGGATCTAGTTCCACAACATAGTTATTAGTTTCGATGATGTTTGTAATTTACTTTTTCAATGAAATGAACTTTTTTTTATAAATTTTATGGGTTACAACACAAAAAAAATTACCAAATAAATAATGGATTCATGATACATATTGAAAGGAATTACCAAATATTACCATGGAAAAAATATTTGGAACCAATAAAATTTACAAACATTTAAGAGAAAATAGTACCGAAAACATTAATATTGAAAGTAATTAAAGCAAAAGGGGTCCACCATCTTGGACTGGGTCTGCATGCATCCTGACTGGGTCACTATGCACATCTGGTCTTTTCATAAACACTGTAAAACTCAGTCCTGAACATAACTAAAGAATGCAGACTTTTTTCATTGGCTCTCTTAATTGAGTTGAATTCTTAAATAAAAAATTAATTCTTGCACTACTCTACCTGTATTCCCAACTACATTTTGTCCTCTAACATTCAAAGCAAGCAAAATAAAAACGAAAATAAATACAACCTCTCTGCATTCTCAATCCCCATTCAAAACGAAACCCTCCCTCACTCTTTCTATCGCCGGCCATTCAGATCTGTCTCTACATTTTTGTATTCACTTCCTACTGGTATGTTTTTTTCCACTGCAATTTGTTATTGTTTTCTTCTTATTGCTTCTATTTTTTTAATCATTTTCTGCTGCTTCATATTATTTCCAATGATTTTATCCCTTAATTGTATTTTTTTTACTTGCAAACTAGGAGTTTGAAAATAACTTTCCAGCCCAACGTGAATATAGTTTGAAAATACATATTTGAGAATTAGATTAATATTTTTGGAGATCTTAATTTAAGTAGAAATGATTGAGGTTAGTCGGTCACTACAAATTATCAAGAAAAAAAATTAAAATTAAAATTAAATATCAAATATCAATCTTCAAATATCAACAAAATATTACCATGGAAAAAATATTTGGAACCAATAAAATTTACAAACATTTAAGAGAAAATAGTACCGAAAACATTAATATTGAAAGTAAAAAATTACCGAAAATATAATACCATGGAAAAAAAATTATTTAAAAAATCCATGTTGAAATAATATTTGAAAAATATAACATAAAAAAAATTTAGAATAAATTATGTTAAAGAAAAAAAATTACAAAAAAAAAAAGAAAAAAAAAATAAGGGGGGGTGTTGTCGCCAGGGGGGTGGCGACAACACCTAAAAAATACACGTAGGCGCCAGGCCCACTGGCGAACACTCTTCTGGCCCATTGTTGTCGCCACCCCCCCTGGCGACAACGTGTATTTTTTTGCTGAAAAGTGACATTTGTGTAATTTTTTTGAAAACCTAGTTATTTTTGGAATTTTTTTTAAAAATATGGTTATTCAAAAAAAAAATTCACAAATTTTGATAAGAAAAACTATTTATTTCTCTGTTTCAAGTCTACTTATTTTATTGGGAACTAAAATGCGATTTTATGGGTTTTGCATTGTTGATCTTTCTTGGGTTTATGTTAGTTCCTCTCAATTCCATTTTTGAGTTTTAATACAATTAAAAATTTATTTAAATCACGGGTCACTATCAACACAATATCAAATTGAATTATTTTATTTATCTCACGAGTCATTAATTAATCTATTTTTTAACTTTAATAAAATAAAAATTGTATTTTATCTCATTAAATAATACTATATAGTCATTCACACAACTAATTTTTTATGTTACTGATCACTATTAAATTATTACTTTTATTTAAAGACAAAATTATTATTTTCAAATACACTTAAATCTATATGATTATTATTCAATTACCAATTAAGTAAATACTTTTCTATTTTTCATTTATATTTTAAATTATACATTTACACTTCATGTCTAATTAATTTACATAATAATCAAATAGACAAATACTCGTGCGGCAGCACGGGTCTCTTACTAGTTATTATAAAAAATTAATTAATATAAATTGTTTTTTTAAAAAAATATTTGTGCACATTTATTTCTACTGTACCCAATCTAAATCGGTCTGTAGTTTTACGGTTTGATTCAGTTCAGACTTTATCGCAAAACTGTGTGTATCTAATCCAAACTAATTCATATATTTTCTATCCATTCGAATATTGGATTCTCTCAAAATTGAATCAAATCGGTCCGCAAACACCATAGCATTAGAGCCTATTGATCTAATTATAGACAATTTACACACCAAGCACCATGGCCCAAAAGTGTTGGACACGAGGAGATGTATAGAAAAGATCACAAATCCTACACTAAATAGAAATAGAATTTTTAAAGGATTTGTATTGAGAGACATTCCCAATCTTATAAGTGAGCTTTACAATTATGAGTTAAGATAACAAATTCAAAAACTTGCTATAGAGCAATTACTTTCTTTTTTTGTTGGTATAGAAGAATGACTTCAAATGGAAGGCTTTTTTAATTTTTTGCAAAATGCAAAGCTATTCATTTACTTTTTCTTTAAATTTCTTTTTTTATCTGTCTTACTTTCACCAAAGAATGTACAGATTAAAGGTAAGTTTAAATGGGATGTATTTTTTTATTTTTAAAATTTATTTTATAAATTAGTTTTAAAATATTAATTTATAAAATATTTGTTTGCTATTCTATCTGAAAATTGTTTTAGAGATAAAAAATTTTAAAAATTGTTTGACAAATTTATTTTCAAAAGGTCTTTTAAGAATCAAAATAGAAGAAATTTGTTTTATATATATATATATATATATATATATATATATATATATATATATATATATATATATATATATATATATATATATATATATATATATATATATATATATGGGGACGACTCAGGTGAGAACACTTGGTTATTATGAGAAATGGGAACAATGAATCACGACCATTAAATTTGATTTTAATGGACTGGATTGGTTTCTCTTTCTAAGATCCTTAATATTTAATGGACTAGATCTTAGAAAGAGAAACCAATCCAGTCCATTAAAATCAAATTTAATGGTCGTGATTCATTGTTCTCATTTCTCATAATAACCAAGTGTTTTCACTTGAGTCGTCCCCTATATATATATATATATATATATATATATATATATATATATATATATATATATGTATATATATATATATATATATATATATATATATATATATATATATATATATATATATATATATATATATATATATATATATATATATTTCATTTTTATAATAATTTTTTCAATATATTATTCAAAAAAGTTAGAGGATAATATTCACTAAATTAAGTTTAGATGTAAAATTTAGGGTACATTTTTAGAAATATTTTTTAAATTTTCTGAACAATAATCTTTATAATTTTACTATGAATCTTTATTGAATAGTACATTATAATCATATATGTGAGTGTTATTATTTGATTATCGTTCTTACATCTATTAAAAACGTGCAATTATCCATCATGAATTTTTTATTAATATCTTCTTTCAATTTCATTAAAATTTAAATTAATTTAATATGCCTTTTATACAGTGACATCATATTACTTTTATATATAATTAATAATCTTGTTATTTTTTATTTAAAATTGTAAACGTTTCATTTTCCTAAAAAAATATTTCAACACATACCATTGATAAAATATAATGCGGTTTTATTAAGGAAATTTCTTTACCCACCTCCCTACTTTCTTGGTCATCTCTGGTGAAAAACCTAAAATACTCCTAACTTCGAAAATACATTTCCGAAATGCTTTATTTTTTCAAAATTTGTCTTATTTCGGAAATGCACTTCCGAAAACACGAAAAAATGGGTTTTCGGAGATGCATTTCCAAAAACACCCTTTTTTGGCTTTTCGGATATGCATTTCCGAAAACACCCCTTTTGAGAGAGGGGTGTCTTCGGAGATGCATATCCGAAATATTCCAAGACCAAATTGGTCTTGGAATGTTTCGGATATACACTTTGGAAAGAATTCAATAATTATTAAAAAAATTAGAATCAAGGTGAATCAATACAATTAATAGGTATAAAATCAAGGTGAATCAATAAAATGAAGGTGAATCAATAAAATCAATGTGAATCAAAATTTCCTAAACAATTTTAAAGTTAAAAATTATTTTACTAACTTATTTAAATCAAAAACATTTTAATTTCATAAGTAAATTTTGAATTATATATAATTAAATATAAAACTTATTCATTAAATAAAATTAAGACAAATTTTTTTTTTAATTTTTTTAAACTAAATAAAAAATTATAACTCATTTTTAATTATGAATCAGAATAGAAATATATAAATATATAAATATATAAATATATAATAATAATTATTAATTTTGTAAGTGAAATATATAAATATATAATAATTATTATAAATTAAAACACTCATTTTTTAATTTTTATAATTATTATATAAATAATAAATATATTTATAATTAATATATAATAATTATTATACAAATATATAAATATATAATAATTTTTATAAATATATAATAATTATTATAATTATTATATAAATATATAAATTAAAACACTCATTTTTTAAATTTTTTTGTAAATATATAAATATATAATAATTATTATAAATATATAAATATATAAATAAAAAATTATAACTCATTTTGTAAGTGAAATTATTTTAATTTTTTTAATTAAAATTATTTTAAATTTTAAAATATGAATCAGAATAGAAATATATAATAATTATTATTCATAACTCATAAATTATATCAAAATATATAATTATTATTATTCATTACTCATAAATTATATCAAATTTATGATATGTGAATTAATTAATATCCTAAAATTTTTAATTTTTGGGATTTTTAAATTTTTTTGTTTTACTTCCGAAATCTGGAAAAATTTAGAAAAAAAAATATTTCGGAAATGCATTTCCGAAGCAGGGTAAAGTGGGGTTTTCGCTGGGGGTGACCCCATAGGAAGGTGGGTAAAAAAAAACCTTTATTTATAGCTTTGACACATTTACATTTATAAAGAAAGATGATTCATATCATATGTTTGTATAATATGTTATTCATAAAAATTGTTTCATATTTTTCTTTTCAATTTTTAAAAATGAAAATCAAAACTTCTAAAATTTATTTTAATTTTTTAGTTTTCAATATTAAAAATAAAATGTATGAATAATTTAAAATTCAAGACAATCAAACAAATTTTATAATTTTTAAATTTAAAATTAAAAAATAATTTTACAAAATTAACTCAAACAAGATTTATTCTGTTTCAATTTTATTAAGAAATTGAAAATTACTTTTAGATTTTTGAGAGAATAAACTGATATTACTGTGTTTATTTAAAAAGACTAAACTAAGTTTTTACTCATAATATCCCTCTAAGACGTCCCTAATCACTTCAAATACACTCAAAAGAGCCTTTGAAAATGGGATGAGTTTGTTGAATGTATTTTTTGCTGCACTTCTATGAAGTTAGGTTGGGGGAAGTTTCATGGAACACAACTGGACATTCAACCCATACATGCTTAGTTGTTGGTATAAATTCCTCTGTCCTTTCATTAGAGCTTCTTTGGTTTTGTTTTGTCCTTTCATTTTTTTCTTTAGGATAAGAAGAAAAGTATCTATGATTTTCATTAGACATATCTAGGTTTGTGAAAGCAATATGATTGTAATGTATTGATGTACCTTCTTGGAAATAGAATTGTTATATAAACTTTTGATGTGAGGGTGCGGGTTGTTCTAATACGGTTGTGCGAGATTGATAAAAGGTTAACACTTCAACGTCTAAGTCGGCGAGCTAATAAAAATGATATAGTGAATTATGAAGAGAATTATACATTTTACTTTTTGGCCGGTGGTTTATATGTAATGGGTGACAATTAGGCCTCTGCAATATGGGTTTGTGGCTTTCTCAAAACAATTATACCCAAGGCTTGTAGTGGTGTGAATTGTGATGCATGGGAAGTCTTTCAAGAAACTAGGACAAATACCATTAGTCTAGAGAAGTGAAAGAGATTTGTGACTTGAAATTTCACTCATAAAGCACTAAGACAACTTTTAGTGAAAGAAGAATATAGAAACTAGTGGAGGAGAGTAAAGAATGAGAAAAAAATAAGAGAAATTTGAATTCTGTTGTGTTTTGGAATGAGTACGAACCTCCTTGTAGTGATATATTTGTGGTGGGGGGAGGGGCAATTAGGGCAGCATATTCCCTTCGTTGGGCATCTGTCACATGAGGCTTCACCCAAGGTGTGTCCTTTACGTGGTACAGAGGCTTGTCCTAAGCAGAGACATGGATAATGTGGTATATTCAGTCCCTAGGAAATAAGTCAATCGTTTTCCCCAATCAATGGGGAGCGGTTACCACTTGATTCCCTAAATTCTAGGCTCATACACCTATATAAATACCTCAACCTTAACATTGATGTGACATATTGTAAACACATACGACCACCCATAATTGACACAGAGTTTCTCACCTCACGTGAGCTTACTCTCTCACCCTTACAAACACCACCAAACAGGGCCTTTTTTTGGTTCGGGAAAGCCTTAAACCACCAGAAAAATACTTAAGCCTTTGGCTACCCCTAATAGCTTAAGTGTATCATGCATTATGTATTTTTGGACAACTGTTGTGGCGCCCACCGTGGGGCCCCTGTAAAACTAACTTGGGCTACACCTTTCGTTACAATTACCACTTCAATATTCACTTCCATCTCCACTCCTAAATCTAATTGTTCCCAACCATGGTTGCTAAGAGATCATAATCCCTCACCTCGGAGGACACTGGAGGTATCAGTGACTTTAATGCCCTGGCGAAGATGCATGTTTCCATGGGCAAACTGCGCCATCAGAATCAGAGTCTAGAAGACAAGGTACTTAACATCCAACAACATCAACAAGAGGTTAACCTTTCATAGGAAATGGAAGTGTTGGACCCCCATCCACTTTCAGAGTCGTTGAGGGAATACCTCATAGTCATTGAGAGAATATCTCGTCCGTTTCAATGAATATACCATAAGGGTCGTCCACCCAAACCAATAAATATTCATGGGAGCATTCCACAATGGTCTCAAAGTAGAACATTTCAACAAGTCTCCCACCCATAGGTCAACATCTTCCTTAGCAAAAGTGGCCACGAGGGCAGAATGTTACACAAAAGGTGAAGAAATCAACGCAAATAAAAATACATGAGATGTTATAGAGTGTGTTCCTAGCACTGAAGGTTCACAGCACCCACAGAAGAGCAACTATACCTCATGTATCAGGGAAAAAGTTGCATTCAAGCGAGTAGGAAATATGACAGATAGCTTCACGCCCCTGAACACTAATCGCAAACAGATCTAGCTGGAGGTTATCCACTTGTATAATATCCATGCGCCTTCAGCCCAAAAAGTAGGGTCATGGGACCTTAGTCAGGAAGATGGTATAAGTTCCACTACGTTAAAGGGCATCACACAGAAGACGACTTCCAACTCAAGAAGGAGATCGAGCGATTGATCCAGGAGGGACACCTCAAAAAGTATGTTATAGGTGATTCCTCCCAAGGTGAGGCATGCCCAACTCCCGAGGGTAGAACGACGCAGAAGCCTAGGATCCATGAAAAGGAAGGTGTTATCCAAAGATGAGGGCGATAAGGTCGTACGTCATACACTTAATACAATTGCAAGAGGATTCGTTGGGGGCAAGGAGACTAGCTCCACCCAAAAAAATTATGCCTGCTAGGTATTGAATACATAGGATCTCCCCAAGGGGTTAGAGAAAGGATAAGCGAAGACGCCAGAGACCAAGATCTCATTTTCATAAAAAGATGTAGCATGTATCCACCCTCACAATGATGACCCCATAGTTATCATTGTTAGGTGCGATGACTAGGAGATCAAAAGAGTTCTCATGGACCTATAGAGCTTTGCAGATATCCTTTACTTGGATGCATATGAGAGGCTCCGCCTTAACCCTAACGACTTAAAATATTTCAATGATCACTAGTTGGATTCTACGATGAGCTGGTCAATTGAAAGGATACATAACACTGGGGACCACCTTTGGAGTAAGAGAACAAGCCAAGAAGATAAAGGTCAGGTATCTAGTTATAGACATCCCCTCTTATTATAGCATGATTATAGGGAGCCCGAATTTTGATCAGCTGGGCATCTCCTTGTCTACTTTGTATTTATGGATGAAATACCTGATAACGTGTAAATGCATAGTGTATTTGGACTTGATTTGCATTCATCTTTAGTGTCATTTTCATCTGTTTTTGTAGTATTATACTGGTATTTACTGTATGTTGCAGGTATTCGATTCCTATGACTGTTCGTGCGATAAATTGGTGCAAAAAGACGAAAACTAGAAGAAAAACGGAGAAGATCGCAAGTGTGGCAGTCTGTCCGTCAGCATGACGGTTGTCACCCATCAGGGTGGTCAAACCGTCATGCTGAAAGTCAACAAAATGAAGAAAACAAGCTCAAGAAGGGCGACGGTCAAACCGTCATGAGCCTAACGTCTGTCACATGCCTCAAGCTAGGTGACGGATTGACCGTCAATCGGGTGATGTCTGTCACCCTGGGATTATGCAGAAAAATTCGCAAAATTATGTTTTCAGTCTTCCATCACTTCCTATATTTTCTCCACATCCAAGACCCATTATTGGAGGAATTTTACACTATATAAAGGCATGGAAGTTCAGTTTTTGGCAGCCAAGTTGATTTGAATTTTTTAAGCAGAAAAATCACTTTTGTAAAAGTACTTAATTGCTCACATCAAATGATAAGCACACTGTAGTTTTAAACTCTGCAATTTTCCAGTGTACTGCTAGATCGTTTATTACTCAAGCTTGCTGGCATTATTTTTTTGGAGAGTATGTTTCTCCTCATTTGCCATTATAAAAAGGATGGGGAAATAAACACAAGTAAGCATATAGACCACGTGATTGCACAAGTAAAAGGAACGAGTTGCCTTATATACATAGTCTAGAATAAAGCATAAATGAGCAAGGCATAAGACCATACTTTTCTCCACATATGGGAGTATCTAGTTTTGAGATAAAATGGTAAGTAAGCTTTAGAGGACTTCCTCCCCTTGATTATTTCTCAAACAAAGCTCATATATCTTTGAAGCTTTATATATCAATAGGCACTACTAGAATTTACTTCTTTCTTGTTGAGATCCCTTTCAAGAGAAAATCCTTAGGAAATCTTTGGAAAGTCTCTTTTCAACCTCCTTGATGTTTTAGGTCTTAGATTATTATTGGGCTCTAGGCATTTTGTTTTTGGCACCCCTTTGCTTAAAACTCAACCAAGGTTAATAAAAATAATTTTAATTGACTAAGCAATTGTTAAACCACTTACTAGAGAATCAAACATATTTTTCCAAATCTACATGATTTTCTTCAATTAGAATTTGATCTTAAACTTTATATTTATCTTGAATGTGTTCTACATCTTGATTTTTATCTTCATCTTCTAGAGTTGTCTTTTCCAGAGTTCTTACACAATCAACAACGTCTAATTCTACCTACTAGGGCTAGTTCAACAAAGATAATATGTATGATTTATTCTATATTCATACATGAAGATGAGTTTTCCTACGCGATTGAGTATGGAGCGTATATTGGGCCAACAGTCATACATGGGAAGTCGTGGGACTTAACTGTTAGAACATAGTTTGGTTCTAATCATATCTTAGTGTTTTGATGATAACAAGTAAATAAATTTTGTATAAGTAAATATGGTACTCTAATTATATATTTCTTATGTCAGAAGATGTCCTAATACAAGTACTATCTGAACTAAACATTATGCAAAGCTGAGCAAATATTGAAAAGGAAAGCTGCTGAAAGTTCTAAGAAAGAAACTTCTGAAAGCACCAATCGCAGCAGACAAACTTTATTAGAAGTTATATTCAAATTAGAACAGAAGTTACGAACAGATACAAAGTTCTGAATCATGATAAGATTTCGTTAAAAATATGATGATTAGCAAAACGGCTGAAGCACTAAAATGGAACAATTCCCAAGGATGATTGAAGAAGCAACACACATGCAGCGCATTGGAGAAACACAAAACAAAAAGCAAACACGCAAGTATTTAATGCTCTCTCAAGATCAAGATAAAGGACAAATATTCAAAGACATATATACAAGATCACTTGGAAAAGAAAAATGTGTATGGTGTGTGCATCAACAAAGAGCTGATATATACAAACTAAAAGAACGCCAACACAAAACGATGAACTCTTGCGCTGAAGAATAATCATTTTCTGAGTTCATAGTTTTTGTACTAAACACTTAGTGAAATATCGCAGTTGTGATTAAAGCTTTCTAGAAGCAAATCTTAAACACTATTGTTAACTTGTAACAGTTCCTTGAGAGACCAGTTGGGTCAGATTCCTCAAGAGGTCTAGGACTAATTTAGTCTTAGAGGTTTCCAGATCAATAAACTTTATATCTCGTGGAGATCCCTGAACGGTTTATTGTAACACCCCATATTTTTCCTTAATTAATTTAAATTGAAATTAAATTATTTGTTGGAATTATTTGACATTTTATTGGATTTATTGGAGAATTATGGAAAAGGAGGTTATTGGGCTTGGTGTCGTGTTTAGTAATAAGGGGGTGCTAAATGTTAGGCCCTTACTAAAGTAAATTCTATTTTTCATAAAATAAGAAAAGAGGAAAATTTGGAATGAGAAGCAAAGAGAAAAGAAGAGGAGAAGAGAAGAACGTGAAAGAGCTGAAGAGCATAGGAAGGGGAAGAACCAAATCAAACTCTAAGGTAAGGGGGGACTCTTCCGATTAATCTCTTTTATCGATTCATGAGTAGTAGGATTGAATTGTATGTTGTTTGATTCGATTGGAATATGTTAGGTTTTGGGGAATTTTGGGGTTTTGGCAAGATTTGAGGAAATGGAATGATGGTCATTGCATATGGTGTTAAATTGTTTCTCAAACAGGTTTGTGTTATGTTATAACATGTAATTGATGTTGTTTGTGTATTAGAATCAATTTGGTATGAATTGAGTGGAATTAGAAATGGTTAGATATTGTCAAAACTGTGTTTTTGGGGTTGCAGGTACGAGGTAACCGGTTACCTGGAGAGTGGTAATCGATTACCTGAGGTTACGTTGACGAAGAAGTGTTGTTCGTTGTGAAGTAACTGGTTACTTCAGGTGAGGTAAATGGCAACCGCTGTTGGATTTTGTGTTATTGTTGTTGTCTGGGAGGCAGTAACCGGTTACTTGGATTGAGGTAACCGGTTACCGCTGTTACGAATAGAATTCTGGGTTACTCTGTCAGGCAGTAACCGGTTACTTGAAGTGAGGTAACCGGTTACCGCTGTGTGTTTTTGAAAAATAATTATTTTCTACAATTCGTAACTTTCAAACCGTAAGTCCGTTTTGAGCGCCGTTTTGTGCGTTGAAAAGATAATTTGATTTTCTACATAATAAATCAATTTAATGAGCATTAGTTTAATGAGAATTAGCTCTATTTTATTTGGAAATCTCGATTTAATTCCTTATGGTGTGTTTTCTACATTATGTGCATAATTGTTGAAATGTGACAATGTGGTGATGTTGTATTTTCGGCGTGAATATATATAATGTAATCGTTGATTTGTATTGAAGTATGAATATATTATACTTGGCGTTGTTTCCGGTGAGTTGTGTTTTGATGATGTTGTTTACCTTAATCAGTATGGCTTTTGGTGAGTTTGTGCATTGTGTACGTATATTGATAAATGTGACAATGTGTATAGGTTGTGTCAACATGTTCGTAATGAAATGTTGTGTTCGGTGGGAACAATATAATGTAATTGTTTGGATTATGTTGAGGTGTAAAAACATTATCCATGATTGTTGTTCGGTGTTGAAATATGATAAAGATTGTTCATATTGTATGGTGTTGGTGATTAGCATGCGATAGGTGATGCATGCATACATAATCATGATTGTCGTTGTATCCTGGTGGTGTTGGATCAGCGGTAGCTAATTCCCATTGTGTGGAATTATTGAGTGGAGGTAGATGTATCCTTGATGATGGTGGATCGGTGAGATGGGTTAATCCCATGGATTGGTACCACATGCATGTAGTTGCATTGCATTAGATTGTATATATGGTTATAACATGAATGGAAGGTATCCAATGTTATAATATGGGGTGATTGATTTAATTGGTGTGTTTGATGTATTAATTGTCGAATACTTGAATATATTCAATTGGGTGAATAATATGTATGATATCTTGTTATTTGTGGATTTATAACATTGATTAATTGTGAATGAGATGCACCCTTACTGTTGATATTTTTTTAGATTAAGGAGTTGTAGCATCCTTTTTACATGTTTACTCTAAAATTATTTTATTATTCTGCGGGGTTTAGTAGGGTGTTACATTTATTATCTAGTGTGAGTCACAAGCAGTTGGTTTGTGCAAGGTTGTTAGTCACAAGAAGTTGGTTTTTCCAAGGTTGTTAGTCACATGCAGTTGGTTTGTGCGAGGTTGTTAGTCACAAGCAGTTGGTTTGTGCAAGGTTGTTAGTCACAAGCAGTTGGTTTGTGCAAGGATGTTAGTCACCAGCAGTTGGCTCATGCATTTGTAATCAAGTTTGATTATAATGGATTAAGTCCTCAATGGAAAGAGACAAAATCACCTTGGCGGGTGGACTGGAGTAGTTTGAGTTGCAAACGAACCAGGATAAAATTGTTTGTGTTTTGTGTGTTGTTGTGAACGAAAAAGAAACCACTTATTCAAACCCCCTCTTTCTAAGTGTTTTCATAACCTTCATTAACTACACCTTCTAGGTTTCAAGGAATCAATCACTCACTCATGTTAAGGTTGTTATGTTCAAGGGATACTTGATTCTCTCAGTGGATATTCTTAGGGGCTATACATACATTAGTTCCACAATACTGAAAGACAATCAATAACACCAATCAATACACTTATATAAGTATACAACAACTTCTAACCACGCGTGAGCTAGATCTCGATACCCCCAACAACCTTCAAGCCCTGGCAACCCTTATCCAATAGGGATTGTCAATCATTGGTACTTTTTTCGAATACAACATATATACGCAAGATTAGATAGATGTGTCTTACATATGAATATTTATCATTTATCTCAAACAACTTGAAATATATGCATGTAAAGTTTCACTATGATCCATCATTATGCTAGATGGGTACGTATTTTTTTAGTTAAGGTACCTGTATTCCAAATTCATTTTGTCAAATGGATTAAGATACTTATTGATCATATATATATATATATATATATATATATATATATATATATATATATATATATATATATATATATATATATATATATATATATATATATATATATATATTAGCTAATGTTTATTTATTCATTAATAATTTAGAATATATTGTGAGTTAGTGTATATTTAGCATTGTCAAAGTATCGGGTTGTTGTATGTGGACAATTGTACAGTATTTAGGGTAATTTATGTTGAATAAACAACTATAAACACAAGAGAGCGGTGAATTGTGAAATTTGAATTTCAAAAAGGTTGTTCCAAACACAATTGATTTAAAACAAATAATGTTAGAAAGAAATAAAAACATAGAATAAGCAACGAAAATGATAAATGACCTAATTATAAAGAGATTAGGTAAAAAAATATAACACCAGAGAGTGTCATAGTTCGACCTTAAACCACGCGGCCAACTCCAGTCCCCTAGAGTTTCCTTTTGAGATTTCCACTAAAACATTAACTTGAACTTTTACACAAGGTCAGTCCAACAACCAAACAACTTGGTTGCATTTGTTCTTTGTTTCACATATTATTGTTCTTGGTATGGTAGATATATTACCAAATTTTATAATGAAAATATTTTGGTGTGATTGAACCTTTTTCAATTTCACAACAAGTGGTGTCCACCATACGACAAAGAGATTAAGTTTACAAGTGAGAACGATGAGTTCTAAATGTGAAAACGAGATGTATTCCAAAGACAATGATTTTGAGTTGTAAAAAGTGAAGATGCAAGCAATCCTAAATTAACACAATTGTGTTGAAGTATTGAATGGTGCGATATCGATATTTGCAAGCCTAACACGCATAGAGAGACTAAAATGATGGGTAAGGTCAAGAGTGCCCTAATCTTGTGCCTTAGGGATAAAGTTTTAAATGAAGTTGCCAAGAAGAATGCAGTTTCGATGTGGTAAAGGGTTAAATCATTGCATATGACCAAGTCTTTGGCTAATGGCTCCTAAGCCATTTTGTTTAAGGACGCGAACATGAAGGTTCCTTTTATGTGTTCATGTTATTCACTTACACGCGTTAATATTTTATGATGTCTAATGGAGTGATTTTGAATTTCTATGAAAAAATAAAAGGATTGGTGAAATTGTAACAAAACAATGACAAGAAGGAATTGATAAATAAAGACAAGGGAGACGCCACACTTCTAATCTAAAATAATAAGCCTTATGGAATGAAGATCGACAAAAAAAATACGAATTCTTGATAAGAATGAATTTAGTTCAATCCAAAACCAACAAGAGTAATGCTCACAAAACTCAAAGAATCAATAATTATGTTTAAAACCACTCTACTCATTTCAAATGGTAGAAAATAAATCCAAAGTGAGGCAGTTAACATATTTCATTAGATCATTAATAATTTGAAGAATATTAAGGTGAGAATTAATGATAAATACAAAGCAAATATATCGTTTAAATCCTTCAACGATGTCCTTTATGGTAAAGAATATACCCATTGAATAAAATCTAGACTGCCTTGAGATAAAAAAAAAAAATTGAAAGGTGAACGTTTTAAGATTAAAATTGATAAGTGAGAAAAAGGGATGACCAAATCCATAAAATTTGATAGTCAAGATTATAATATTTATTTGTAAAAAAAAATTCAGTTCATGAAGAATTTTCCAAATAGGGTAATAAAGGTTTTATTTAGATTGCAATTGATATGTCCTAAGCCTTTAATGCAACATAATATATAGTTTGAAAGACAAACGAAATTTGTTGTACATAAACATGTTTGATTATATAAACTCTTTCTATCCAATATTATAAGAGAAATTTAATTTTTAGATTCATTGAGTAATTAATGTATCTAGTCATAGACGAGATATATTAATTGTTCAATGAATTTAAAAGGTGAATTTCTCTTATAATATGGGACAGAGAGAGTACTACACATATGATATTAAAGATTTCACATTGTAGAGTGATCATGACTACAATATGAGTAGTACATCTAA
The DNA here is from genome assembly GCF_029867415.1 of Vicia villosa. NCBI lineage: Eukaryota > Viridiplantae > Streptophyta > Magnoliopsida > Fabales > Fabaceae > Vicia > Vicia villosa. The sequence continues at coordinate 81,475,750 of NC_081180.1, read as the reverse complement.
TATTAATTAGATGATACACCAGAAGAAGAAAAATGTAACTAATATAATCTTAAAATGATCAAACTTGCATGTTACTCCATTTCATTTTACTCATCCATCCAAAAAATAACCTACAAGTTCATAAAATTAACTAACCAATAATCTTTTAAATTGATTTAAAACAAATAAATGTTTTTATAATGATAATAATATCACTAGAATTATACAGAGATAACAATCTCACCTTTAATATACAGCAGTAGTTCCGATAAAACATTCTATGAACATTTTATCATCAGATCATTATTAATAACGAGGCTCAAATCCAATAACAAAATCATGATAAATTAGGAAATAAAATACAACAGACACGAGTACTATATACTAAAACAAAATTGCAATTACGTCATTCTCTTTGATACCCTAGCCTCAAGTAAGAGTTGCATTAGAAATATCAATTTCTAGTTTTCTTCTTGCCTCTTTTCTTTGCATTAACCTCAGGCCCCTCAGCCTCTTCAGCTTTCTGCTCAGCTTCTAATAAGGCCAGCTACAGTGATAAAAGAGAATATTATAATTTAACAAATAAAATAGTAAGGAGATAATTTGTGCTTAGGTGAATATGTAAACATGACAACATTACCTCGTCAAGAATAGGTTTTAGCTCCCTGTATCGAGATTCTGCAAGATCAAAACCATCTTTGCGGAGTTCCTATCACCCAGAATAATTTCAACACAAACACAAGGTATTCATTAGTGTGTAATTTTACCTGTTCATGTTATTTGAGGAATTCATGATAGAGTGATTTAGATTTTATCTCTTTAATATAATAATAGTACATAATGTGTTTTATTTTGAATTCAAATTATATATTGTAAAGCACTAATGGTTGAATTGTTGTTTTTTGTCTATGTTTTTATCATTTTTCATTTTGAAAACGGTTTTTGATTTATCATTTACCATGAATGTTTGACAATATATAACTTGGACTCAATGAAATCCATCATGTAGTATTTATATTAAAGAGATAAAATCTAAATCAAGAACTCTAATAACATGAACTATAATGAAAGAAGGACGAGAAAAGTAACAAGAACTATAACACCTATGCCCGCCGTTTCTGCTACAGAAATAGGTGGGTCCCACATTGGTCCCTTGCTACATGTGTCAGGACAGGTATAAATCTAGAATATATGCGGCTCAGTCCAACTCTTGAGAGAGATTTTACAAGTAACAAGAGATGAAACAGAGAGAGAAAAGTAAATGAGAAAAAAAAACAGAGGGAAAGGAAAGAAGAAAATTGACTGAGGGAAAACAGAGAAAAGAAATGAAGGAAAAGAAACAAGGGAAAAGAAAAAGCTTGAAGGAAGAAAAGATGAAGAATGAAGAACCACAGGAAAGACAAAGAAGTTTGACGAAAGAGCTTGTGTTTTGAAGGAACAGAATGAACAGCCCCCACAGCAGAAAGATGAGGAAATTGGTATACTCAGATAAAGTACCAAATTACCCTTAAAATGTTTGATTTTAAAGTGTAATTTTGGTTTTTACAGCAAAAAAAACAGTGGTCCAAAACCCGCTCAAAAACAGGACCTATGACCCTGCAACCCAGAAACCCCCCTAGAGTGTTGTGCCCTGTTTCACTCCGCTCCCAGTCTCTTCGCCGCAGACAGACTGGTAGTGACTACTTATAAATCTTTAGAAACTGCTTTTTATTGTTATATATTTTAGAGGCTAAATAAACAATAGAGAGATACTTGAGGGACGAAATTGGGGGTTTACTCACACTAATAATGTTTAACAAACTTCTTTTATATAATTGATAAGATTTGATTATTATTTTAAAATAAGATTTGATTATTTTTTTAAAATAAGAAATTTATCTATAAGAATTAAGTTAGTGATATTTTTGTTTAAGTGCTTTCTGTAAGAATCCTTACGCAAGAAGAATTTAACATTCATCATTTCAATTTGCAAAAAGATCAAAGTTCCCGGTCATTTAACCTCCCTAAAATATTACTTGGATGCAAATCAAACAAAAATTTTGTTATTCATGTATGAACATGGACTTCACAGATTTTAGATGAGGAAAACAGAAAGACCCACTGAATTCTTTCTCTGTTCCTCTTGAATACATAACAAGATGAAGAGTTAATAGTACTGTTAATACTTAAGTAAAAGAAATATAAGAAAGGAAGAAACTAGTCGTGCTACTACCAATCATATAGCTTTACGGGGAAAATTAAATAGGAATATAACAAAGAAAGAAAAGAGATAACATACTTTTCCAGTGTGCTGAGTGTGTTCGTGCGCTGCCATTTGCCAATACATATTTGTACGCTTATAGAAATCTCTCAAGGATTCACCTGCCTACATGCAACAAGAAACAATTAAGGAAGCAGTGGAACAAAGAAATATATTGATTCAAGCTCAGAGATGCTTTTGTAGGCAAAAAGATAACCAGACACAATCAAGAAAGGTAATAGAGCTCAATAGAACAAAAAATTTATAAAAAATGCTGGCTGCAATATATAATCAACTGTGTAACATGTCTTTAATAAATATTGATAAACTACCAATGGTGTTCTCTGTGAATCTGACAAGCCAAGGCTGGCTCTGATTTGCTCTATCCGTAACCTTCTATCTTTCCTACGCAGATTCTTTACTCCTCCCTTGATTAAAGCAACAGCATCTCCCACCTGAACTGATGTACTCTGAACCTATTGACCAAAACGTAAAGCCAAATAAATAATGCAGAAAATCTTTTGTTTCGAAAATAAACTGCTTGGTTGTGGAGAGTTAACCGACCGCACATATGTTTGACAGTATTTGTATAGAATAGCTATTACAAGTTTAAGGAAAAAAACTAAGAAATGCTCAGTGTCTATCATGGATTTTAAACTTGGGCAAAGATAAATATCATGTTGCAGGTTATTGTTTCAAAAGGTAAACCTTTGCCTATCAAATTATTTTAGACTGAATTATTAAGAATGCATCATTAAGTAGCAAATTCATTAAGTGGCAAAATCAGTCGTGTCTTAGAGAGAAACTCGAATGTATTCTCATTGTACACCTTTGAGTGGTAATATAGTGCAAACTTAATGTAAAAAAGCGTTTATAAGGTATTTCAATGTTCTCTTACAAAACTGTTGCCCCACATTAGATGAGAGATGGCCTAAACATATATTTATAAGGAGAGTCAATCCTCACCTTACAAGTCAATTTTGTGAGATTGAGTTAAGCTCAGCCCAAATTCTAAAACAATATGAGAGTCTGGTTACAATACAATACCGAATCTATTTAAATAGAAAAAATTCTAGACCTAATATACTTTGCTTAACAGGTCATATACTATAATTTAAAAGTAAATATGAATATTACTATTTACATTCAATTATTTACAACACTTAATGGTTAGAATATCAACAAAAAAAAGCTATCAACAACAACCAAGTGAACTGAAATGATATAAGGAAAGTGAAGACATAAGAGGCAGAATAGTGAAAAGATAGTGTATTTTTGTTGTTTTATCTTTCTTCGTTGTAACGGTGTGTTACAACAACAATAGGGACTTTTTCCATTATGTGGAGTCTGATAAATAGATCAATCAACACTATAAAGCCCAATCATGTATTCGGCTCACACTTCACAGAAAGACTACTCTAAAATTCTTTTATTGATTAGGCATAGAGTTTCTCTTGGTGTCCCTCTACTGGACTATACTCCATCTAGTCAACCCTCACTGTTACATAAATCTAAAATTGGGGGTTTTTAATTCACTCATTTTTCTTTTGTTGGAATTATAAGATTATGAGATTAGAATGGGCACCTCATCATCTTCATCATCATCATCTTCATTCTCCTCACTTGTACCATCGTCCTCATCTTCATCATCATCGTCGTCCTCATCTTCATCATCATCATCGTCACCCTCCGAAACTTCCACCCATTCAGATTCTGATGCCTGGACGGAAGAAAAAAGAAGTCAGATTATAGCAGATAAAATAAAAATGTGTAAGTAGTAAGAATATATCCACTGTTGGAATTTCCGCCTTAATTGTGTCACTTTTGCTAGCCTTCATTGCAGCCCCCAACACCTTCATTGTGTTGGGTTTGAAGGGGTGGATTTAGTCCCACATTGCTTAGAGATATGTCATGTGTTGTGTTTATAAGTGAGGGCAATCCTCACCTTACAAGTCAGTTTTGTACGGATGAGTTAGGTCCAATCCAAATTCTGAGATGGTATCATTGAGGCCCAAACATGAGGGGTTGTGTTGGAATTTCCGCCTTAATTGCAGTCTATCCCTAGTCGCCTTAATTGGGACATTTTGGCTAGCCTTCATTCCAGCCTCCAACACCTTCATTGTGTTGTGTTTATAAGTGGGGGACAATCCTCACCTTACAAGCCGGTTTTGTAGGGATGAGTTAGGCCCAACCCAAATTCTAAGATAATGTGAATGTGACAATAACTTATATACAACATCCACCTTTGGCAGTTCAATTTCTTTTCAAGATAATGTCAATATGACAAATTATCAATGAAAATAAACTTAGTATGGTATAACTTTGTCAAAATGTGGTGTGAACTAAAAGATCTAATAAGTACCGCAGATTTTGTTAGACAGCCTTACTATTACTATTATTATTATTATTACTACTACTACTACTTAGGGGAAGTGATGGAGTGCCATGTATCCTTGAAACTGGGAAGGATACTATTATTCAGTAACATAGCAGTAGCAGAAAATTTTGATCAGCTAAGTAAGAACTCAAAGTCTTTCTTAATCATAATTACGTGTTAGAAACAGAGACAAAGAGCTCCTAGAAATAGAACTGCTTTAATTAGAAGAGCAGAAAACTTGTGTTAAAATGTCAAAGTTTAGGTACATTTCCTAGAAATGATACATCGTCAATTGTAATAAGTGGTATAGTGTATGCATCTATCGGCCAAAAGAAGTAGTCGAGGAAAGACACAAACCGGTATAATGCACTTCCATTCATCAAGTTTGCTAAGGTTCAGAGAATACAAGTCGTCAAGAGTGATTTCTTGATCTTTAATCTCCATCATGCCACCATATACATATAATGTATCTCTTCCAACAGCCATACAAGAATTAATTCGTCCACAGGGTTTCACTGCCTAGAAAGTTTGGAGAAATTGAATTATAAATAAATGAGCAAAAATAAAAGCAGTGTCATTCGATAGTGTCATAACTTATAAGAGTTTTGATCCAAAATGAGAACCTCGGGCAAAGAATTCTGAATGTCCAATTTAGCACCAGATTCCTTGGACTTCCCTTCAGGTTTGTCAGCAACAGTCACCTTTGACGCAATATCCTGGGATATATCTTCAATGCTGCTTTCTTCGAACTCTGAATCCTCTAGTGATTCTAACTTCTTCTTGACGCCGTTGGTACAATTTTGTTCAGTCTTTCTTAACTGCAAACCCATTTCATTAGGCAACAATATTATTGCAAATAAAATAGCCCAAAAAAACCAATAAATTGGAAGTATAAATGTACAAAATATCAAATCTACCTTATCTTTTGTTGATTTATCCTTTCTTAACTCCAGAGGATACCTATTACACAAACAGCATCAATAACAAGCCAACTGAGAAACATTCATATAAGAGAGCATCTTAACTCTAATCAGCATATGCAGAAAAGATCAAATAAAAAATTAATGCAAAAATTACAAAGCCCAAGAGTCAAAAGCAAATGGAAGATTGATTACATAAATGACAACTTTAGAAAACATTGTAATTATCACTGAAACAATATAGACTTACCAGCGGTTGGTGTCTAACTGAAAGCCATAAAACTCATTTAAGAACAAGCTCATCATTGCATCACCTGCACGATTTTAGAGCAATTAGAGGAAAAAAAACTAATCTTACAGCAACCATAAACTTATGTCCGCTAATAGGGATTCAGGGATAAATTCCTCAAATCCTTTTTTTTACCCGTGGTCATTTTTAAGGGTAGTGTTATGTTTTTCATTCTCATTTTGTTATGTTCTTGCTCATAAAAAATGGTCTTGTTCTTCTTCCTACTTTTGGTTCACTTCTGGTTTGTTCATCTTTGCTTAAGTTTTATTGCTCTATTTAGGTTTTTTAACTAGTAAGTACGATGGTCTTATGAGCAATTAGAAAAGGAAAAAAAAAAACTAATCTTACAGCAAGCATAAACTTATGTCCGCTAATAGGGTTTCAGGGATAAATTCCTCAAATCCTTTTCCTTTTACCCGTTGTCATTTTTAAGGATAGTGTTATGTTTTTCATTTTCATTTTGTTATGTTCTTGCTCATAAAAAAATGGTCTTGTTCTTCTTCCTACTTTTGTTCACTTAAGCTTTGTTCTTCTCTGCTTAAGTTTTATTGCTCTATACTTTAGGTTTTTTAACTATTAAGTATGATGGTCTCTTTAATTGTGTATTTTTTTATTTTTGCGTATTTGTTTTACTTTGTAAACTAATCCTTAGTATTTGCAATAGTGGCTATTCTACTATCTTTTGTACCACTATAGAATTTTAGGGAGCCGGTCCTACACAACGTTATGTGAGATTAACATGGGCATAAACAAACAAATACACTTCCCTCAAAAAGAATTAAAGCTGACTGTCGGATCATATTAATTGTTTGCAAACATTACAAAGGCTTCATTGATTAAATCTCATGCAGTGTGTACCATTCATTCAATTAAAAGTATATGCAGATGGTTACAAATTGCAAAAATAGTCATGAAAAGAAAAAGCTACCTTCAACTTCTATATCCACAACACCACCAAATAGCAGAGCCCTCCTCTTATGAACGCACATGGAAAACCCTGCACGAGGACCAGGAGGCATTCCACTCTTCTTAACCTATTAGGAAGGAAGAAAGAATTGTTAAATAAACTTTGGACTGTGAAATTGTAACACGGTATTTTTCTGGGGTTCTAGGGGAGTGAAGAGGGTGAAGGGGAGAGAAGAAAAAAAGAAAAAAAATCACATAATTAATTGAAGCTCAAACATAGAAGTTTGAGCTGCTGCTCAAAACTTACTAGGGCCATTTTCGTTACTAGGTAAAAATCTAAGCCAAAAGAAATCTTAGACGTGCCTAGGAAGACGAATATACAATTTCACTTAATATTTAATCTCCAAACCACAACCTTGTTCCATTCCCAAGTCTTAGGGTCAAGGGACCACATGTCTGAATGAACTATTCCTTTCTCAGAGGCACTCTTGTCAGATGAAACTTCTTTTGAATAGCCACCATATAAGAAAATCTGCAATATGAAAGGAACTCCGTTAAAAAAGACAGTATCAAAAGTCCTTTAATTAGCCACCGTAATCAATCATAATGATGAATCGGTCCATAGGGGAAATTTTGACAATATTGAAAAACAAAAGCATAGCTATAAGTAAATTAAAAACAAAAAATTAGCTTCATATAAGAGGATTAGTATTGTACTCACATCATCTTGGTAGACAAATAATTGAAAACCACTACGCCCACTTGGCCACATTGCTCCAGGCTTAGGCTTGATTTCTTGCCACTACAGCACAAAATCAAATTGGTGTTAATCGCATAAAAAAATTATATCAGCATTATTACATCATACAGCCCGACATTTTGGTTATGTGATTGGAGTGGCAAGTAGTACATAAACATAATAGGACTCAGCATAGTATGTATTAAAATAAGTTTACCTTAAACTGATCAAGGTCAAACACAAATAGATCATTGTAGTACCTGTAAAACCAAATAAGAAGTGGCATAGAAAGGCCATTAGTTCCTATGGGGTAATGCTTCATCATTTTACTCACAAGCCATCAAAATTTCAAAAATTAGTTAAATATTTGAATACTACCATATTCGTATATACAATTTTTCACAACATAATTTTAACTCACAATAATAAGCAAAGAATGTAACCTCTAGAGCTACATAAAAGAGAACTTCGATAATGAAATAAGATCGGATTGAAACAGAGAATTTGTTCTGTAGATTCTATATTCTATTCATTTCTTGCAATAACAAAAGAGCAGAAATGAAATTTATCAGGAAAAAAAATGACTACCAATTCCACTTCATAACTTCTCCTTCTCTCTCCCTCCCTCTCACTACTAACCTTCCTTATTCTACTTGCCGGAACTTAAAATCTCATCTTAACTTATTCACATCATGCTTATTAGTAGATAAATTTAATTTCTGTGGGCCAAAACAACCATTCCAAATACAACTACAAACCATAAGGATAGAGAGATAAATCACATGAGTCCACTTAACCACAAATGTTGTGCATCTACAATTATATACAGAAATGTGGCATAAAAACGATTTCCATCACTTAAAACCAAAACTACGAAATCAATGTTTTAAAGCTAGCATTCACTGGCAAATAACACATCCAAAGAAATCATGTAGCTTAAGTTAATAAGAAGCTCAATCTCTGCTTCCATATTTCATCAAATGAAGGGAAAAAATTGAATGCAAATAAAAAGGAACAAAGCAATGTCAACAACCTCACTTCTCTAAGAGTGTCATAAAATCCACCAAAAAGAATAATCTTGTGCTTGTATAATACCTGCAAATGAACCAAATAATGTGATCAAAAACACGTGATTAAGAAAAAAGACTCTAATATAGAATTCACATATTAATCTTTGCTATATATGGAGTTTACTTGTGCAAGTCCCCATATACGTATCATATCCATCTCCACCCCCAAGTCCCCAACTAGTTCGAGTCGAGTCAGGTGAACCCATATAAGGAACAAAGTTTTTTTTTTCTTTTGCAAGACTCGAACCCTAGGTCTTGCTCAAGGGGGACAAAGATCCTTGCCACTTGGACCAACAAGCATTAATGGGTTTTAACTTATCCTTACAAGACAGGCTTGTAAGGTGAGGGTTACACAAGTTTATAAACACTACACAGGTCATATCTCTAGCCGGACTAAATTCACCCCTTAATATCCAACACCATGAAGGCGTTGGCCTGTTGGGAGTTGCAATGAGGGAAACTCAAATGCCGTAATTAGGCGGCTAGGAGCGGACCGCAATGAAGTCGGAATTTCTAACAGTATAATATATACATATATATAATAGCACAAACAGGTTCCTAGTTAAGATAGCAATAACAAGAAAACGGTTCATATGATCACAGATACGTTGGAGTTGACAGGCTGTGTTTATCAGCAAGAGAGTTTGAATAGAGAGAGATAGGGATAATGCTAAAATATTTAAGGCTCTCAGTGATTATTGAGCAATCCAACCACTTCAAACATCAACATATGTAAAACAAGAAGTATAAAAAGATCAGAAAGAATGATCAGTGTTCTACAATATATAGAACATAGTTGCTATGTCTTTGGTTAGGAGGATATAGGATAAGAAGTTTGTTAGGATAAAGGATGTGCATGAGTTAGTGACAATAAGATAAGGAGAAGTTAGTGTATTAGGATATATGATAAGGAGTTTGTTATGATAAAGGGTAAGGAGGAGTTAGTAACAATAGTTGATTGGTAATACAGTAAAGTGTAAAATAGAAAAATAGAAAAATAGAAGGATAGAGACGTCATTCAGATGGGTTAATATTATGTGACTAGTGTGGTGGCTCTGTTGTAGAAGGTTGGAGGAGAGTTTTCTCTTCTACTCTTAGTTCTTACCTATTTTCTGAATAAAAGTGTTCTTTTCTATTCAATTTAATACTGCAGTCAGCAGCAACAAATGAATCTACACCAATGAGGACTAATAATTTAGGAACACAGTTGCAATCTCTTAAGAAATGCTAAAGAATATGATGAATTACTAAGAAAAATGAAACAAAGATTTGATAGCCTTTTCTGCAATTCGCAAAATGAGGACAGGTGGAAAAATAATTAAAATGTGCAAGTAATCAAACCTTGCAGCTGTTCAAATAGAAATTAGTGTAAAGGAAACTTTTTTTGTGTAAAAGAACTCGAACATACCATTCGATGTCCCGAGCGCGGACCAGGACACCCTTTTAAATTAAGTTGTTCCCACTGATTAGTTTTCAGGTCCAACATCCAAAAATCCTACACAAATCAAAATTCAAAAGCAGTATCTCCAAACAGTCAAAAATCAGTAAAACAAATCATATTTTTCTTAACCACAAACAGAAGCAAGGCAATGCAGCTTTAACCTTGTAGTGATGGAACCTCTCTTGATTTGGAGATGTAAATTCACCACCTGAAAGCACATTCAAGAAAGATAACTTGACACATAAGTTTTCAGGTGTGATCCACAAATCCACACAAATATCAAAGAAAAAGTCAAACCAAATTACCAAAAATATAAACATAATTCTTCCAAGCAACAGCCTGATGAGCACTGCGCGGAGGTGGACTATTAGGACTCGAAATCAGTTTCCATTCCAGTTTCTCAACATCATAACGGTAAAGATCACCATACACGAAAGTCTGCATAGATTTGAATAAATCGTGATGGTAAGTTGCAGCTACTTAGACCTTGTTTGGATAAACAACTTATACTTATTTTGCAGCTCATAGCACAAGTAGTCACTTGCAAATAAAAATTTTCCATAACACAAGATAAAATCAAGTCAAATTGTTTTCATACAATTTATAAGATTTTTTCATTAGCTATCTTGAAACCTTACTTAATTAAGTTGAAACCAGCTTATAAACATATCATAACTGTTTTCGTAAATTCTCTCAAATAGTGTCACATGTGCTTTTGTGAAATGATGAACTCTGTTAAATGTACTTGGATTTCAACCCCAAAAGTTAGCTCAAAGGGAGAGGTTGCCTTCACATATTTATACACCCAACAGCCTGGGAGCCTAAACAATGTGGGACTTCAACAAAACTTCAACAACACAAATACCAACTTCAACAAACTCAAAGAAGTCAATTCAAACAGCTACTTAAGACCTGTTTGAATAAACAACTTATTTACAATTTATAGTACAAGTGCTTAACAAAATAAACATTTATGAATAAGCTCGCATAAACTGCTTTTATAACAAAAGATAAAGTACATTCAAATTGTTTTTATATATATTATAAGTTCTTTTCACTATCTATCTTGAAGCATTTATAAAAATAAATTCAAAAATACATTAAAAAAAAAGTCATAAGTTGTTTTGATAGTCTCCCAAAAAATTTCACAAAACTTATGGCAGTTGATAAGCTCAAATAAGTCATCTACATAAGCTGTAATCAAAAATCAGAAATATTGAAGAATTTATAAAAATAATTTAATAAATCCAAAAATATATCTAAAAAAAGTTGTAAGTTGTATTGATAAAGTCTCTCAATCAGTTTCACAAAACTTATGGCCTTAATCAAAATCAGAATGTTCGAATTCAACAAAATAACAACCCTAACCTTGTTCCCGTTGTAGAATTCACCTCCATAGAGAATCAACTCCGTCTCTTTCAACGGATTAACAGTGAGCTGCACAACCAATCAAGCAAGTAAATCAGCATATAACAAACAACCAAATTCAAAATGCAAACTGAACAATAAGAAACTGAGCTAACAGCGCGTGTGCCGTTATTTACCGAGCAATTAGAGCGAGGAGAAGGCGCTGGAACGTTGTCTTCGACGTGAACTTCCTTCTTTTTAGCTTCCTCTTTTTGAATATTCAACTGATTCAATGAGTGTGAAGTGAACGTTATTTAGGTTATTCATTGATCGGAGAGAGAAGAATGAGGTAGTTATGTTACCAGAATGGCGTCGATGTCGTCTTCGGGGGAGAGCTTTTTTTCCTCCCGGCGAGCTCGCTTCACGTCGGCTTTTGCGGTTTTTTTCTCTGTTTTCTCTTTGCCTTTGCCAGGTTTCTTTGTTTTCTTCCCCATTTTCTTCTTCTTCTTCTGCTTCTCCTTTGTTTTCGCCGCTGTAAGTCTAAACCCCTGTTCCTGTCGCTGCCGCTATAAACCAAACGTAGAAATGATCCTTGTGCTTGCTTTCATCCTGCGACGTCGTTTTGGTATCAGTGAGTATAAATAAGCGCAAAACATTTTGTAAATTTCTTTTTTTTTTTTTTTTGGTTACAAAAATATTTTGTAAATTTATCTCCAAAACAATATACTATCTACCGATCTAGTATCTATGACAAATGAATCTGCTATCTACTACGTACTACATACTAACTACTTAAATACTTGTCCGGCCTTATAGATAAATTTATTTTATACGATATATGAACTGTATTTAGACATATTCATCATAATTTAAAATTAACTATTAATTTTAAAATAAATAATAATTATATAAATTCAATTGTATTATAAATCATTAAAATAATTATTGTTTAAACTAAGAGATTAAAGGTAGTGCACTGACAGTGTAAAAAAATTTTACACTGTCATCCAATAGAAACAAATCGTTTTGCCATGTCATATAAGTTTTTTTAAAATTACAGTCTGACTTGTCCTGATTTATGGTCGTGATTGGTTGACATTGTAAAACTTTTTTACACTGTCAGTGCATCACCCATTTTCTCTTAAACTAATACTATGTATTGTATCGATAGTGATCTATTAAATAATAAATTTATTTAATACAATATAAAACTTATTTATATAAGGTTTTTAATTATAAAATAAAAAATAATTATCATTCAAAAGGGGCCTAACACCCTCCCTCTTATCTACTACTACTACTAATAATAATAATAATAATAATAATAATAATAATAATAATAATAATAATAATAATAATAATAATAATAATAATGATGATGATGATGATGATAATAATAATAATAATAATAATAATAATAATAATAATAATAATAATAATAGTAATAATAATGCAAAAAATTACTTGTGAGATGAAGAAATAAAAAAGGAAATTTTTTTTTTTGGTGTTATCAAGGGCAAAAGCCCAAAAAGAAAAACAAAACTACAAACCAATAGATCTAGCTACAAAGATATCATTGTCTTTCTTAAAAGGCAACAAAAGTGAGTTAGGAATAGCATAATGATTCAAGAAGTCCTTTGACAAATTTTTACTATGCTTTGCTAATAAGTTGGCACGCTCATTAGCCTCTATGTAGATATGGCAAAGCTCTTTAGTATCAACTTTAACATCAACTATTGAATATGTCTAACCAAGTTACACTTTCTAGCCTTATTATTACTCTCCTGAAGCTCCAACAAATTACTCTTCTATTGCACCAGATTAATAGCAGTAATAGAGTCAATTTCAATTTTCACTCTCTTATAACCACTATGCACTACAAACTTCAAGCCTTCATACAATCCCCACAACTCTGTCATCAACATATTGCATTTTCCCACAAACTTAGAGAAACCGCCACACCAACTACCACTGGCATCTCGAATAATGCCACCACATCCAGAAATGCCACCATGATCTCGCGCTCCATCCACGTTTAATTTCACAAACTCATGCCTTGGCCTATGCCATTTGATCAAACTCTCCATTCGATTGTATGACGAGAACTATACCAGACCGATTAATATGAAGGATATTATTGAGGATAGAGTTCGGGAATACAAGGTTGCTTTAGAAATTTTGATATTTTAAAATAAGGATTGTCTTTCAAATCAAGAAATGATACATGGGATAAAAAGATTATTTGATGCTATAAAAAATATATTTATAACAAATGCAAAATTTGAAATGATTTACTTAATTATAAAATGAACAATAATCATATAAATTTACTTGTATTAAATAATTATGAAAAAAAATTGTGAGATGGAAAAAAATTAATATTTAAAAATAAGGATTTTATCTCTCAAACTAAGACAATATTTGATTAAAATAAAATAGATATTGTGTTCATAATGACCCGTAGAGTTCGATCCAATTAGGGATGGTAGGCATACATAAATCTGTGGGGCCCACACGCACCCGAACCCGAGTCAACCGATGAAAACTCAAGTTGACAAGGTTCGAATGCCACCCGATATTTCAGGTGCGGATTTGGGTAGTGTGAAACCCGCACTCAAAACTCAAAATCACACCCGCTTAGACATTAAATTACATGATGGAAATTGTAATGTTGCTGTTAGAAGGTTGTAGGAAATATGATGGAAAATTTCAATGTTGTTGTATTTTATGTGTTTTGCTGCGGGTTTGGGTGGAAAAACCCAAACCCAACGGATGTGGGCATGAGTGTTATTTTGTCACTCGAATAGCCTTTGGATTCGGGTTCGATGGTGATTTTGGGTGCGGGTTTGGGTAGTGTGAAACCTTCACCCGACCCTAGCCGTTGCCATCCCTAGATCCAATTCTCACATTTGTAAACATTTAATTTCTGATGGCCAAAATCATCCATGCATAAAACACACTATGATAAAACACAAGAAAAAATATTCTTTGGAACTCTCATCCTTCTAGTGTTGATGATTATCTTATTTGTAATATCTCGTGAAGAGAAATCGTGAAACAAGGCGCAATGGAAAATAAAAAAATTTCCTTAAGTCGATCATTATTCATTACGAATGATACATGATCAGTAATAGAACATTCACCTCATCCTATCATTTATCTGGATCAAATGTTTTTGTAGGGGAGGTCCACATCTGTTCATGAGGTCGTAGTTCATTGAGAATATAATTAGTGAAATGATACATTTATCTTGTGACATTTATCTGACGTCATTATAATGTTCTCGTATATTGAATCTATAGTTTGTGAAATGATACTGTTATTTTATGTCATTTGTCTAACACCATATATTATTCACATCTTTTGAACGAACCACTCAGTTAATCTCTAATGAGATATGTTTGTTATGGATTAGGCACTTTATTAGGATAATAAATTTCTCACCTAGTCAAAAATATGTAAGATAGAATACATGATAAAGAAGAACATGCTCAACTTAAATATACAAGATAGAATACATGATAAAGGAGAACATACTCAACTCAAATATTAATATATTATATAACATCAAGAACAATCTAAATAAAATGCATTGCATAGTTTAATCAAACCTTCTGCAAGCATATATTTCAAGTTGCAAATATTATATGAAGTATATAACTCACCCAAAATATATATATATATATATATATATGATGTTGGTGCAATTGGAATACTTTGTACACATTCCAGTCATACAAACACGGTCCCTCTACAACACGACGACAACAACAATATCATTGAATCAACCCTTCTTCTACCTTCATCTTCAAGTACGAAGAAAAAAGCATCACAAGACACATGGAACGTATCATATATAATCTATTTCACACTTGGAATCGGTTACTTATTCCCATGGAATTCATTAATTTGTTACAGTTGTTGACTATTTCTCTTACATTTACCCTCAAGCAAGTGTTGACCGTATTTTTGCTATAGTTTACACACTCATTAGTCTTTCTGGTCTCTTCCTCGTCATCCTTAACAGACACAAATCTCATGATTATGTAAGGATCAATGTCGGCCTTGCTCTGTTTGTTGTTTCTCTAGTTATTGTTCCCTTGCTTGATGTTGTTTATGTTAAGGTACGTGTTGGGTTGAATAATGGATTCTATGATACTGTTCTGGCGATTAGGGTTGAAGCAGGCATCAAGAATTTGAAATAAGAGGATTGATTCTTATTTTGTGCATAATGATTTTCAGAGATGTCCTTATTGTGGGCCTATATGTTAATGATTTGATTTTCATTGGAAATGATTCAGATTTGATTGCCAAATTCCGGGAAGCTATGATTAGACATTTTAAAATGAAGGATATGGGCTTAATGTCCTATTTCCTTGGCATTAAGGTCGTTCAACAAATAGATGGAATTTTATTTCTCAAAAGAAGTATGCATGTGATATTTCGAAGAAGTTCAAGATGGATCATTCAAAACCAGTTTACACACCCGTCAAAGAAAAGTTGAAGTGCACAAGATAAAATGGTGGGAAAATGGTATACTCAACCTATTATAAAAGTTTGATCGGAAGCTTGAGATATATGACTGCGACAAGACCATATATAGTATATGGAGTTGGATTGTTCAGCATATTCATGGAAGAACCACATGTTAGTCGTTTGCAAGGAGCTAAAAGGAGTATTCGTTATATCAAAGGTACATCGACTTATGGGATTTTTTTTATTCTAGTAATAATTATGTGAAGCTTGTTGGATACACAAATAGTGATTGGGTTGGAGATATAGAAACAAGAAAAAGCACGTCAAGGTACGCATTTCATTAGGGCACGGGTGCAGTTTCATGGTCTTCGAAGAAACAACCAGTTGTTACACTTTCTACTACTGAAGCAGCACTATGCCAAATTTGTCTTTTAGCAGCACCCCTACGAAAGCGCTTTTAGGAAAAAGCGCTGGTATAGGCTTTGCTAAAAACAAAATTAAAAAACACGCTAAAAAAACACTAAAAAAGCGCTGGTATAGGGTATGTCTACAAAAGCGCTGGTATAGGCCACCTTACAAAAGCGCTTTGTAAAAGCGCTGATATAGGGGTAGATATGAAAGCGCTTCAAAAAGCGCTGGTATAGGTATAGGCTACGAAAGCGCTTTTTGGGAAAAAGCGCTGGTATAGGGGTAGATATGAAAGCGCTTTTGAAAAGCGCTGGCGTAGCTCATTTTAAAATTAAAATTTTTAAAACAAATTAAAACAGACGCATTTTGTCTTTCATTATTCTTCATCATTCTCACTGTTCTCACTATTCTTCACTGCCCTCACTGTTCTCATTGTTCTTCATCGTTCATTTTTAACAAACGCTACAGCCGACCACCACTCAACGTCTGCTCGCCGCCGCCAACCTCCACAACACCGACCACCACTCAACATCTTCTCTCTGCCGCCGCCGTTCTATATTACAGTTTCACTTTGAGAAGGTTAGCGAAATTCTCTGTTGTAGTTTTAGGGTCTGTTGTAGTTTTAGGGTTTTGTGTTAGGTTTTAATGAATGGGTTTTCTGTATTATTGAATCCTATTATTAGTAATTTGCAGAAGCCATAAAATTCATGTGTGTTGTGAGTAGAATCGAATAGAGGATTTCATTGCTTTCAGTGCTTTTTCTAATTAGAGAATCGAATGAAAACTGATACTAATTAGCCTCTGAAGAACTTATTATTAGTAGAAAGAAACAGAACAGTTTTGTTACCCATTTTTGGTTTTGTCATGATTCCACCAATGTCCTGTGTTGAAAATGATTATATCAGCATTATAATACTGAGAATTAGTAGCCCAATTTTATTTGAATTTGAAAAGTGATTTGTAGCAACTTGTATCGTATCAAAGCTAAATTGCAATGACTCAATGACCATTATTTCATCTTCTCCGTTGTCTTCGTATTCTTCATTGTTAGCTTAGGACATTAACCAAGTTAAATAAGATAGTTTTTTTAATGGCGCTGCTATGGCGATGACAGTATGTGTTTTGTTGTGTCCTGCGCCACAAATTTAGTCTCAGTTACTAATATTTTCACTGTATTTAGTGTGTGTGATTTTCAAGCAAGCATCTTTAATATATAGATATGAGAATTACATTTTCTTTTCTATATGTTTAAATTAGAATTTGAAGGACTGAATTTCATGTGTCTATTAGGATGTATGTTCTTTTATAATCTTTCAATCAATTTTGTCTTAGTGGTTACTAACTTTGTGAATTTGCTATAGGGGTAACTTGTGTAGAGTGAAAGTTTGATCGTTTCCCGGCCTAGTTCGACGTTTGGCGTTTTCTTGAGTTCGGTAACATCCGAGGTAAATTTCTTTCTCAAATTACTGGTATTATGATGAATTTTACAGTATAGAAACTAATTTTAATATGTTCAATCTAGATTGGGGTTTTTTTGATATTGTGTTAGTAGTGGTGTATTTAACAGCATCGTGTGTGTGTTTAATTTTACAGTTACTTTGAAGCCTCTGGTTTCTACTTGTACAACGCCGATTCAAACCTACCCGTCCCCCACATCAAGTCCAACTCAGGTTACTAGCCCTTTCTTCTTGCTTATAGTTTGTTGTTTTCTGCTTATAGTTTATTATTTATGGTTCTATTTAATTTCAATTTAGTGTCTCTCAATCAATTTTTTTGGTTTGTGGACTTATATTACCTTGAAATAAGGTAATGTCTTCTTTAAGAAATCGGGGGTAGGCTGAAATAAGGTACTGTATTCTTTTAGAGACTCAAACAATCGAGACAACTGTCACTTCCTATCTTTAGCTAACTACCAACTTAACAAATATGAAAGCTATAGCATCTCATTAGGTATTGCTTAAGTGTTGCTTATTCACAGTAGTATATTTTTGTACTATAGTTGCATAACATTTTATTATTCACACTTTATAGGATCTCATTAGGTATTTTGATCAAGACATAATGATGATAGCTATTTATTATCTTGACAGAATTCCTTAGTACCTGATAGAGAAACCAAGAAGCATTTGTTTAGCTTAATTAAGACATGGATAAGACATGGATGAATTCAAACCGATTGTCGAAAGAGTACGAGAAAGAGGTATGGGAATTCGTTAAGTTTGCGGTTACGCACTCTGAAGACCCGATTCGAATGACGTGTCCTTGCTTGGGTTGCTGTTATGGGGATAAGGTTGACGGGAAACAGTTGGCATCGCATTTACTACGGTTTGGAATTGATAGAAGTTATACATGTTGGACAATGCATGGTGAGAAAAGTAACGGGAATGTTGAGTTGAGGTGTAATACGAAGTATGCTTCAAACGACGATTGCACAGACACATACGATTATGATCGAGTCAAAGAGATTGCAGAAGCGCTTGAAGAAGATCTTGAGGATTGTCCCAAAATGTTCGAGAGGTTGGTAAGCGATGCAGAGAAACCGTTGTATGATGGTTGTACAAAATTCACAAGATTGTCTGCGGTGTTAAAGTTGTACAACTTAAAGGCGGACAATGGATGGTCGGATAAAAGTTTCACAGAGTTATTAGCCCTTATGAAAGATATGCTACCAGATGATAATGTTCTTCCCAATCGAACGTATGAGGCCAAAAAGATGATGGCAAGCCTTTTGCACATTCACTTGTCAAGGGTGGGTGGAAGAAGAAGTCAATTTTTTTTGAACTTCCATATTGGAAGTCGTTGTACGTAAGACATTTCCTGGATGTTATGCATATTGAAAAAAATGTATTTGACAGTGTTATAGGTACGTTACTCAATATACAAGGAAAGTCTAAGGATGGTGTTAACATAAGTAATGACATGGTAAACATGGGGATGAGAACTAAAGGTGGTGCTTTTGTGCCTCGATACCGGACGGAGCTCGAAACACTTGTTGATATGTCTGATTTGAAGGATGGTACTCTCCGTAATATCAATATGGATGAAGGTATATTTGGTGTTGAATTCATGTCAAATATTGCAATAGATGACTTGGAAGAGATTTTTACGCATGAACAACTAGGCGTCGCTAATATGCACTCATACATCCGGTAATATTCACTCATCTGATATATTCTTTAATTAGTCGAACAATTTATTTACACATTTCAATGAAAATAATCTAATGTTTATTATGTGGTTATTTAAGGTTGTTGTATGACAGAGTGTTGCACGGGACTGCATTGTCAAACAGATTCCGTTTCGTGTCTTCCGCCCATTGCAGCGGAATGACAATTGCTTCGGAACCGGAATCAGTTAGACAGCGCTTAGTCGATAGATTCCTGTCCTCCGGCAATACAGAAAGTCTGATTCTTTGGGCGTATAATACCCGACCAGTAGGGTTAGTTTCTCATTCTTGATTCATCTAATCTTTGTTTCTTTTGTGTAGCAAAATTTTCATATAACCTATTGTTTTAATTTATAGAGCACACTGGTTGTTGCTTGCTATCAACCCTATAAGAGAGGTGGTATATTTTCTGAATTCGGTAGATGGTGAGTGGAGCAATTATCCGGCTATGAAGGAAATGATTGATTTGTAAGTGGGATCGTTCTAAATATTTGTGTATATTTATATATTTAATTATTTGTGAGATTGATCTAAATAATTGCTTTTATATTTTTGTTAGATCAATACAAGTGTTCCGAAGTCAACGAGACGCACAGGTATCCCGGACAAAATCAAACAACATTACTTGGATCAAAGTGCAGGTACATTATTTTTCACAATTTTGCTTATAATATTTATGCTACTTGATAAAACAAGACGTACAACTATAAAATGTTATTTGTTTTTCTATGTAGTGTCCGATACAGCGAAACAGTTCAGATTGCGGATACTATGTTTTAAGATTTATGAAAACAATCCTTCAAATGAATCAATTAGAGATTCCAATCACGGTATGGATTTATAACTTAATTAGATAACTTCTTATAATTTATTACATTTAACTAAATCATTCATATTATGTTTTTGTTCTGTAGTACTTTGACGAATTCTGTGCTGCTTCTTACACGAGACTTAAGTTGGAAGAAATTAAAGAGGATTTGTGTCAATTTTATATTCATCAGCTATTCATGTAGGATTTGTGTCGATTTGAAGTATCAAATTATAGTACTCTAGGATATATGGTTACTAACTTTGTTCATATTGTTGCCAATATTTGAAGTATAATATTGTTGATGTTACAGATTTAGTTTGTTTGACAGGAATTATAATGATGTATATATATAATTTTGGATATGAATTACAATGGTATTATATTAGTATATATATATTGTCCTACCTATGGTTGAAAATATATCGTCGAAAATATATTACAGGTCGAAAATATTACAGGTTGAAAATATATTACAGGTCGAAAATATTACAGGTCGAACTGGGAGGCTTAAATTACAGGCTGCACTTTAAAATACCTCATTTAGCAACGACAACGCTTTTAAAAAGCGCTCTTAAAGGGCCACATACAAAAGCGCTTTATTACAAAAAGTGCTGCCAAAGATTAAAAAAAAAAGCATAAAAAAAAACAACCTATGAAAGCGCTTTTGGAAAAGCGCTCTTATAGGGGGGGCTATCAGAGCGCTTTTTCCAGAAAAACGCTCTTATAGGGGGGTCTACAAGAGCGCTTTTCTGAAAAAGCGCTCTTATAGGGGGTCTACCAGAGCGCTTTCAAAAGTGCTTTTGTTACCTACGCCAGCGCTGGCTTTGACAGCCCTTTAAAGCGCTTTTAAAGCCCAAAATAAGCGCTTTAGAAGGCCTTCCGTGTTGTAGTGCAGAATATATTGCAACTACCATTTGTGCTACTCACACAATATGGATGAGAATAATTTTAGAAGTGATACATCAGAAGCAGAATAGTCCTACAAAGATAAATTGAGACAACAAGTCGACTATTGCACTAAGTAAGAATCCAATTTTTCATGAACGTTTGAAGCATATTGATACTCGGTTTCACAAGATAAGAGAGTTGATATTGGAGAAAGAAGTGGTGATTAAGTACTGTCCCAGTAAAACCTGAAACAGGAGGTAGTACATTTATGGATATGGTTAGGGAGAAAGGGATGGGTAAACCAAGTGAGTCTAGTGATGATGAATCAAGTGATGAGTCAGTTAGGGATGTGCATTTTGATGATAGTAAGGAGGAAAGGATGAAGGGTTTTGATGAAGAAATAGATGATATAGTTGACGGTGTTGCTGCTGAACATATAAATCAATTTGTTCCTTGTTCCTCAACTGAACCAGTTAAGAAAATGTTTATCATAAAAGAAATGAAGAAGCAACATGTCATTGAAGACGAATACATGACAAATGAGTTAGATAGTGGGGCTGATGATGACAATTGTGACGAAAGGCCTTGTGTAATAAGGTTCAATGAGGAAGATAAATTGAGTAAGGATTATGTTTTTAAAGTAGGAATGGAGTTTTGTTCATTGAAACATTTTAAGGATCCATTCTTGAGCATAATGTGCTAAATGGGAGGGATGTAAAGCATGTTGGGTTGCTAAGGTCATTGTAAATAGGTTGAAGAACAATACAAGGATGAAGCTAAATGAGGTAATGACAAATGTAAGACTTAGGTATGCCACTGAAATCTCACGGTGTAGGGCAAGGCAAATTGCAAGACAAATAGTTGAAGAGGATTCAAGTATACAATTCAGTTTGTTGTGGTCTTATGGTGTGAGTTGAGAAGGGCTTCAGCAGGTAATACTTTTAAAGTCAACATTACTACTCTAGCGCCAGGTTTGAAACCAAGATTAAGAGGTGTTACAACGTGGAACAGGAAGGCCCAAAAAATTATGCATGAGAGAACCGATGAAGTTAACCAGAATAAATGGCAGAGAACTAATACTAGTCATAAGTGCAAAGTATGTTTTGAACTAGGTCACAAGAAAAGGATTTTCAAGAAAAATAAGCAACTTGTTGCAGTATAACCTGGAACTAGAGAGGAATTGCCAAGAGAAGATGTGCCATGTGAATATGTGTCTATGAAAGTGCCTACACATGCCAGTCAAACAGCCCAGGTCAACTTGACAACAAAAAAAGTGGAAATTAAATTACTATTTTATATTCAACTGATGTTCTATTTAACTTTCTATTTTGTATTCAACTGATGTGTTATTTTAATTGTTATCAGGGAAAGCCTAAGGTCAAAACTTCAAAACAGGTCAAAAATTCAAAACATGGCAAATATAAGAAACTAAAAGTGCAGCCGAGTGGCACTGAAACTGTGAATGAAAATGTCAATGTCAATGATGGAGCTGGAACAAGTGGCAATGTACCAACAACACAATCTTCACCTATGGATAAGTTTCATGAGTAGGATGCTGAAACATTGGCTTCCTTGTTGGATTGGGATGATGTGTTAGACATTCAGTCTTTGAGAGTGGACACCATACCCATGAAGCCAAAAGATGTTGCACAAACTGCTGCTGCAACAAAGAAGCTTGAACCAACTGCTATTGCCAAAGCCAAGGGAGAAACAATTATTAAACAACAACATTGTAGTACATTTCAAAACAAGTACAAATTACACGTTATGGTAAACACTAACAAAACACAACAATCATACCATAAACCTTTAACTTTTACATTCTAGTAATAAGTACAAATTGACCATAAAAAAAAATAAGGCAAATTGTCTTCATCTTTCCACAAAACCCATCTGACTTCAACTGGATTTGCAATTCCACATTCTTCTTCATTGTTGATTTATACAACTCCTTCAAGGTTTTCACATATTGCATCTCCCTCATCTTGGTCAAATAATTTCTCCATCCTTCATCTTAAGTCTCAATTACATTGTGCCCTGGTCCCATACCATCATCTCATTCAAAGAGATTTCACGTTTCCTCGCTTTGCCAAAAGGGACATCTCCAGAAGAGTCTCCCTCGATTACGAACGTTATTGTAACGATACGAAATCATACGAAGATTGCAGGCACACATTCTCCATCGACGATTGCTCATACTTGTTGACTGAACTGATACCGATTTGCTTCTAATTGAAGAAGATGACATACCTTGTGTAACTGCTGAGCACGATGAAGAATGAGGAAGATGAAGAACGAGGAAGAAGAATGTGAAGCAAACCAATTTGGACGCAGACAAAAAATAAAGATATGGTATTAGGGTTGTGTATTTTCACTTAAATATAAAACAAATACTATTATTATAAAGGTTTTCCTACGTGTCACAGAAATAAAACACATTTAGCAAGTCACGTCATCCTTCGTTAGTGGAAACTAACGTCAGAAATCTTTGATGGGGACGTCAAATTTTATAGGACCATAATTCGGGGAAAAAATATAGAGATTAAAAATGCAGGATCATATATTTATAGGGACCCTGGCATATTTAACCCTTTCATATATGTCTCACTGATATCACACTCGTGTAATAAGCGGAACTGGGCTTTTAAGAGTTGTAAGACGCAGGCCTAGGTTGTAGCGAGCATCGTTCCTGTTGTGCATATTTTTCCTCAATTATTGTGCATACATGGTCATGACTTTGGTTGTGTTGTGCTGTCTGCTATTTAAGAGGATATCCTAGTTGGTTTGTTGCGTCTACAAAAATGTGGCCGGAACACTACTTGTCCAGAACTTATGGGAAAATGTTCTATTATTCGTGAGCTCCATGTTTGCGGAACTGCAGTACCAGTTCATGGAGGTAATATTGTCATGCTAATACATCAATGACATGTGAGATCAATAAGAATCTTCACATGGTTATGTTGGATAAGACTAGGGGTGAAAAAATGGATGGATTGGATGGATATGGATTGGATTATTAATGGATGGATCAAAACAATCCATTAACCCATTAACAATCCACTAAAATTCTCTTTAAAAAATTCAATCTAATCCATCCATTAAGGAAAAAAAATCCATTCAATCCATCCATTAACCTCTTTTAATGGATGGATATCCATCCATCCATAAAATTAATTAAAATATATTACTTAATTTTTTTTCTATAATATGTTTTATTTATAAAATTTTACAAAAAATGAGTTTTTTAAATTTCTCTAAATATATGAGAGGAGTTATGAGTAGGGGACGCGGACGACCGAAAAAATCGGCGCCGGCGACGCCACCACAAACTCTTCGTTCTGATGACAAAATAACGACGGTGATTACGCAAAGAGAGGGAGATGCTTTACTCGGAACTCCTACTTCAACCACTGGATCTACTAGTGGGAAGGGGAACACGGTGGATGAAGGTAAGAAGGAACCCATGGTGCCTAAGCCTGGGAACACTGAGGCTGGGAAGACGGCGGAAATCGAGCAGAGGAAGCTTTGGGTTGATGTGCTCAGTGATAATCGGAACCCTGCGAAGGGTCTGGTTATGGAGTATGTGCCACCAAAGGTAGTGGAGGGTGAAATCGAGGTTGAGATTGAGGAGCAAGATATAGAGTCAGAGGTGCTATACTGGGATTCGGCTTTGATCTTGTATGCACTGGGGGCAGAAATTAGTATGAACATGCTGAAAAAGTACATGGAGAGGATGTGGAATTTTGTGCAGCTACCTGATATGGTGTACCATGAGGAGGGGTATTTTATCCTGAAGTTCATATCGCATAGTGATAAGGACGCAGCGCTAATGCAAGGACCTTACACTCTCCGGAATATGCCTCTCTTAGTGCGGGATTGGAAGCCAGGTTTTAGTCTCAAGGAAGATATGTTACGCACACTACCTATTTGGGTAAAGTTCCCTTCCTTACCTCTGCATCTCTGGGGTGTGAAAAGCCTAAATAAGATTGGTAGTGCCTTAGGGAATCCAGTGGTAACAGATGAATGCACTGCTAGCAAGGCCCGTGTGTCTTTTGCCCGCATATTGGTTGAGATTGATGTGACTCAGGAATTACGAAGTACAGTGAATATCAAGGATATGGAAGGGAGAATTCTGAAACAACCGATAGAGTATGAATGGAAGCCGAATTTCTGTGGGAAGTGTCAGAAATTTGGGCATAATTGCAAGGAAAAAGTTATCAGCAAATGGATGCCAAAAACTCAAGTGAATGATAGTAAGCCTCCTCCAGAAGAGACTTTGAATACTATGCAGGAACCTGAGATTAAGGAGAGCAAGGATGAAAAAATCACTAAGGATGTTCACATTGAAGACTCAGGGAGGGAATGGGAGACAGTCCTTAGTGGGAGAGATAGAGGAAAGAGGCCTGCTCAGGAGAATTTGTTTACGACATGTTTGAATGGTTTTGCTGCACTGGGGGACTTGAGTAATCCTCTAGTGTATCAAGATTATGCCTCATGATAGTGTCTTGGAACGTACGGGGGTTCAATAAAGCTGGAAAGCTAAGAGAGGTTAGCTCCCGCCTCAAGGAACTGAATTCTAAGATTACAATTTTGCTGGAAACAAGGGTAAAAGAGAATAAAGCTATTGATCTAAGGAAGCAGCTTCTCATTGGAGGTATGTACGTTGATAATTATGCTGATCACTATAATGGAAGAATTTGGATTCATTGGGATAATAATGTGTATGATCTGAGGACTGTTTGTAGCACTAGCCAGCTGATACATAGTGGCATCTATGACCTAACACGCACCTTCCTTTTCTGGCTAACTGCCATTTATGCCTCTAATAAAATAAAGCATAGATGTAGCTTATGGAGAGATGTAGAGAGTATTCATAAGACTCAACAGGGGCCTTGGGTGATCCTAGGAGACTTTAATAATGTTACCAGATTTCATGATAGGATAGGTGGGAAACGGGTCACTCAATCTGAGATGCAAGGACTGGTAGAGATGATGGAAAGAATTGATCTCAATGAAATGGATGGTAGAGGGGCTTATTTCACTTGGTCTAATAAGCAACTTGAGAGCACCATTTACTCTAGAATAGACAGAGTAATTGCAAACACTGCCTGGTTCCAGCAGAATTTAGAGACAACTTTGCACATTTTACACCCTGGGGTATCTGATCATGCTCTGCTCTGGTTAAGATCTAATGACACAGTGAAGCATATTAAACCTCATTTCAAGTTTTACAATAGTGTGGTGGAGAAGGAGAATTATGACATAAAGGTTAAGGAGAGTTGGAATAAACCCTTACCTGGCAGGCCCATGTATGTAGTCTGGAGTAAACTAAAGAGGCTGCAAGCTGTGATGAGAGAATTGCAGAAATCTATGACCAATCTGAACCATGATATTTTGAAGGCTAGGGAGGATTTGGCTACTGCACAAGAGGCTCTGACTCTGGACCTTATGGATAAGGAAAAGATTCTTAAAGTGCAAGAGTGTACTACAAAACTCATAGAGCTTAATGATTTGGATGAGAAGATTCTGAGGCAGAAATCCAAAATCCAATGGCTTAGATTGGGTGATGGAAATAATTCCTACTTCCATGCTAGTTTGAAGGCAAAGCAGATGGCCAAGGGTATTCACATGCTATATCGGGAGGATGGTACTATGGTTTCTACACAGACTGAAATCGAGGAGACAGTGGTTGCTTTTTATGATAGCTTGATGGGCACTGCAGCTACTACTGTTAGTCATGTGGATGTTGTGGCCATGAGAGCAGGGCAGCAACTAAACTTTGAACAAAGGGAGAGCCTCATTGTGCCTGTTAGGGAGGAAGAGATTGAACTTGCCCTTAAAGGTATAGGTGACTTGAAATCCCCTGGGATTGATGGTTTTGGAGCAAAGTTTTTCAAAACTAGTTGGCAAACTATTAAACATGATGTGATAGAAGCTATCAAAGACTTTTTTGAAAATGGTAGATTCTTTAAAGCTGCAAATTGTACTGTTGTTACCCTCATCCCAAAGTCTGAGGAGGCCAGATCCATAAAAGATTACAGACCAATTGCAGGATGCACTGTTCTCTACAAGCTAATATCTAGAATTCTCACTAGCAGACTGACAAGAGTCATTGGTAATGTTCTAAGTCATAGCCAGGCAGCTTTCATTCCCAATCAGCAGATCCATAATCATGTGCTACTTACTTATGAATTGCTCAGAGGTTACTCTAGGAAGGGAGGGACACCAAGGTGTATGATGCAACTTGATCTACAAAAGGCGTATGATATGGTGGACTGGGGTGCACTTGAAACAATAATGAAGGAGATTGGATTGCCATGCAAATTTATCCAGTGGATAATGATTACAGTTAAGACTGTGTCATATAGGTTCAATGTGAATGGAGTGTATACAAATCCTATGCTGGCTAAGAGGGGAATCAGGCAGGGGGACCCTCTCTCCCCCATCCTCTTTGTTTTAATGATGGAGTATCTTAACAGATTATTCTGCAAAATGAAACTTGAGCCATCATTTAAATATCATAGCAAATGCAAAGCCATAGGGCTTACTCATTTAGCTTTTGCTGATGATGTTTTAGTATTTACTAGAGGTGATACTAAATCTGTTGGATCTGTCCTTAAAGTTTTACAATCTTTTTCTGCCTCTACAGGACTGATAGTAAACCCAAACAAATGCAGAATTTTCTTTGGTGGTGTGGATGAAGAAACCAGGAGCAGAATTAAAAGCCAAACTACTTTTCAAGAAGGCAGTCTACCTTTCAAATACCTAGGGATTCCAATGACCAGCAAAAGATTGGAAATACATCATTACATGCCCCTAATTATGAAGATTGTGGCAAGGATAAATCATTCGAGCAGCAAACTACTAAGCTATGCTGGGAAAATCCAACTAGTTAAGAGTGTTTGTTTCTCCACGGCAAACTATTGGCTTCATTGTCTACCATTGCCTAAACATGTTATTCACCATATCAATGCTATATGTAGATCTTTTGTTTGGACAGGTGGTGCTACCATAAAAAGGAAAAGCCCTATCGCATGGCATACTATGTGCAAACCTCGGAAATACGGAGGCCTGAATATAAGGGATCTGCAGATATGTAGTGATATAGCTATGCTGAAATTGCTCTGGAACATTAGTAGGAAAAAGGATAACATGTGGGTTCGGTGGATCGACAGTTACTATATGAAGGGGCATTATGGAGGTGGAGGAAAAAGAGAGTCAGTCTTGGATATTCAAGGCAATCTTGAGACATAAGGAGACTGCATTGGACATCCCAGACTGGAACCAGATGCAAGAGTTCAAAACTAACATCATCTACAAAAGGATGTGCTCAAGTGACCCAATTGTGCCTTGGTATCGGTTATTTTGTGGAAATAGAGCAAGGCCAAAAGCTTTGTTTACACTATGGATGACCTGTCATGGTAAGTTGGCAACAAGGCAAAGATTGAAGAGATTTGGCATGGTGGCTCAGGATACGTGCAGCTTCTGCACACATGAGGAGACCATCGACCACTTGTTTTTTGGTTGTTATCCGATGAGACAAATCTGGAAACAGGTGCTGGATTGGCTTGGTATTAAACATGAAGCAATGGAGTGGAGATTTGAGATTCAATGGCTCGTACAGGAATGTAAGCGGAAAACAGTGAAGGCTGCTACTCTCCAAATAGCTGCAGCAGAGACAGTGTATGGCTTATGGAGGCTCAGGAATTGCATCACCTTTGGGAATCCCTGTGATAGATCCATAGTGGCTGGAAACATTATAGACATGATTGTTTACCGTGGGTGGGGTAGTGTTAAGCTGCGACCTTATATCGCTAGCCTAATGCTTTAATTTGGTTTCTAGTCTCTCTTGTTTAGCTGAACCTTATTGGGTCGCTTTGTAAACACTGTTTTTTGATTTAATATATCATTCTATTATTTCAAAAAAAAAAAAATTCTCTAAATATATTTAGTATATATATATATATATATATATATATATATATATATATATATATATATATATATATATATATATATATATATATATAAAATTGATTGATAACTTTGTTGATAAAACTAAATTATTTATATCACTACATTAAATAATTGACAATAAAAACACGTTAATATGTTAATTTCGCAACAACAATAGCTTTAGAAATTATCGTACAGAATAGATGGAGAAGTAAATGAATTAGAATTATTTTTCTTCTTATTTTTGAAAGTGCTACAGTTTTTATTAATTTCTGAAACCATTGCTGAATCCACAGTGTGATAGTTCAATGAAAATCACGTGATTGTTTTTCTTGAAAGGGAGGGGAGAAATAGAGATTTTTTTCAATTTTTAAAATAAAAATATTAAAAAAAAAGATAAAATATTTGTTAAGAAAAATTAAAAATTAAATAATTTTTATGAAATTTTACAATTTAAAATTTTATGTAAAATATAAAAATTTAATATATAATAAGATACAATTTATTGGATTTATAAAATGAGATGGATGGATTGAATCTATTCATATAGTAAAATGGATGGATTATATCAAATCCATTAATTAATTTTTGTTTAATGGATGGATTAATTAGCGGATGGATTTGATGGATAATTGATGGAATTTATTGCAACCCCTAGATAAGACTATCAATGGAATTACTGAGTTTTGCTTTTGGATTTATGGAAGCCGCAGAGCCATTATCAGTATATAACATGTCCTTTTGTGTCCTATAATTGACCTACTTTTGACCAAAATTATTGTTAATACTTAATAGGGTTATGGTGCGCTTCTTATAGAGGAGGCTGAGCGGATTGCTCAGAAAGAACACAGGTCAACTAAGATAGGAATAATTTCTGGGGTTGGCACAGGGCATTACTACATAAAATTGGGATATGAACTTGAAGGGCCTTACATGATGAAATATCTATGTGAAATATATATTGTAATAATAATTAATCATGGCTATTTTTCATGTAATTTCATAGGCTGTGTTAGTGATGTGTTTTATACACCTCATAAATTATATCTCTGCTAGTATTGCAAATTATGATAATGGTTTTGTAGTTTGGTAGTTTGTTCCAGGAAAACAAATGTGTAATGTTGTACCTAGGGTACAAGAAACGAGAATCACGAGACCAAGAATTACTGTCTAATTAAACATAGTTAAAACAGTGTAATAACAAGAGTTTTACTTTGTTAAAAACCAACTAAACACCAAATAAAGATACACTAATCATAAATAAGTACTTATAAATTAACATTTGATTTTATTGATTTGGTTTAACAACAATCGGAAACATTTTAATGATGAAGATGCTTAAATAATTTGAAGTCACTAGATATATAGTTTTCTTGGTTAGATGACCCAAAAGCAAGCTATAACGGACCCAACAACCAAACTAGAAATTAAGAACACCATACTCACAATTCCTGCAGTCTCTGCATGCTGCAACTTTACAGTTTTAGGAGTTGAAATCATCAATACACTAGTCAGGTATCCGTTTGTAAGCCCTAAAAGACAAGTCAGGATTGTCACCGGAATCTCCGTCCGGATCCGGAACAAGCATCCAAAGAAAAGAGGGAAAAACAACAGTCTAGCTATGCCTACTGCAATTTTAGCATTTTTTACTAGGTATACTTCAGCAAGACTATTGCCAACAAAGTTGAACACTTTAAAGCAAATAATCAAGAGAATCGGATAGCAATCCTTAAGAAGTTGAAAATGGACATCGTAAGTTATGTAATCAGGAAATATTGCAAGCGTCATAACATAAATGAGCAAGATGGCAAATCCATACAACTTGATTATTCTTACAGTATCCCGTACCGTTGACCTCCATACAGATCCAGTCAAAGGACCCTTGTCTTCCTCCGCAGCGATTGCCTGAATTTTAAGTTCTTTGTAGTACTTCATAATGGGAAGCTTTTGTACAACATTGTATAAAATTATGCATATTAACATAATCACAGTTGATATAGTAAAGTAGAGATTTGCACTCTTTTGCAGGCTGGAGGCATCTTGTGTGTAAAAAACTTTTGTAAATATCCACAGCAAAGAAACACGTATACCTGAAGTCAAAACCATACATATTATCTTATCAAGAGAAGAACCATTTACCTTTTAAAAATTGCAAACTCATCAGAAAAAAACAACCAATCATTTGTAAGAGTAACAGAATAGCATACGATACCAGAGACAGCATTTCCAAGAATGACAGCCTGCGTGTATCTCTCTGGCAACTCACCGGCGGATCCAACAACAGAACCCTGCACCAAAGCATTAGCCACACCAGCAACCCCAACCGCCCCAAAAATAACATAGAATCCATTATTCAACCCGACACGACCCTTAACATAACCAACATCAAGCAAAGGAACAACCAGTAGAGAAAAAACAAACAAAGCAAGGCCGACGTTGATCCTTACATAAGCATGAGATTTGCGTCCGTCAAGGATGATGAGGAAGAGACCAGAAAGACTAATGAGTATGGAAACTATAGCGAAAATACGGTCAACACTTGCTTGAGGGTAAAGGTAAGAGAAATAGTCAACGGTTGTAATGAATGAGTTCAATGGGAATAAGTAACCGATTCCAAGTGTGAAGTAGATTATGTATGTTAAGTTCCATGTGTCTTGTGGTGGTTTTTTCTTTGTGCCTGCAGGTGAAGGTAGAAGAAGGGTTGATTCTATGGTACTGTTGTTGTTGCCGTGATGTAGTGTCGCCATGTTTGTTTGAATGAAATGTATCCAAAGTTTTCCAGTTGTGCCAATATCATATAATATTTTTTTTTGGGTGAATTATATCCTTCATATTATAGTTACATGAGCAATTAAGATAGATCCTAAAAATAAGGCTAAATTGATATTATATTTGCAAGCATAGACTAAGTTTTTGTAAACATGAGATTGAAATTTTGGATGGCTAAAATCATCCATGCATAAAACACACTATGATAAAAACACAAGAAACTATATTCTTTGGAACTCGCGTCCTTCTAGCATCGATGATTATCTTATTTGTAATATCTCGTGAAGGGAAATCGCGAAACAAGACGTAGTGGAAAATAAAAAATTTCCCTTAAGTCGGTCATTATTTTGTTAAAATGATAATTTGTAATGTTTCATATTCCTAGGTTCCTTAATGTACCTAGAATTACATTTATGTATATGTAAGTTCTAGAGAGTCATTTAGTACTGCTAGATGTTTCACTTATCCACTAGAATTTTCTATGCACCAGTATAAATTGAGGCTCACTGTATTGAAAAGGATATTATTAAAAAAAGAAACATTACTTCAAATAGAGATTATAAGGTTCCATTTACCTTTTACTTCCTCTGTCTCCAACATATTCATTACGAATGATACATATGAATGATACATATGATAAGTAATAGAATATTTACCTCTTCCTAAAATTTATCTAGATCCGATGTTTTTGAAGGAGAGGTCCACGTTTGTTCACTATAGTTATTGAAATGATACATTTATCTTGTGACATTTATCCGATGTCATTATAATGTTCTTGTATATTGAACCTATAGTTGGTGAAATGATACTTTTACTTTAGGGTTAAATATGTTTTTAGTCCTATAAATATGCGACCCTACAATTTTGGTCCCTCTAAAATTTTTCTTCGAATAATGATCCTCGCAAACTTTTTCATCCGCAATTTTAGTCCCTGCCGTCAAGTTTCATTGACAGAAGCAGACGTGGCACAAATTACGGGAGTTTTAAACCTCCTCTAAACTAACCCAGAAAAAAAGAAAAAAAAAAATTGGTCTGCACCTCCAATTTTGTTGCAGAAACGATTCAAGCATTTAAAAAGATTATTATTGTGTTAAAATTAAAAATAACTAACTTTAAATTTATAAAGACTTATATAAACCAACAAAAAAATCTTACAGATAGTAAAACCAAATAATGCTATAATTGTAGTGATTAAAATCATATTTCAACCTTAATACAAATATTTTTTAATAAACTAGCAGTCATCTCTGTTATGGAAAACCTTTCTATTTCTATGACTTTTAAGTTTTATGGAATGTAGTTAAGTGATGGTGTATAAATTCCTTGCATCATCAATGTATATAAACTTCATCAGCACTACTTTTTCATATCCTAATACTCAAATCTATAAACTTTCAAAAATCATCTTGCCCCTATCTTCACACTTAATTTTCAACTCTTATTTGGAATTTCAATTTTCTAAGAACATCATGAAACATAGTATAAAGTACTAATTAACTAATAAATGTGACAATCTCCATTCTAGCCAACTATTCCAAACTATAACACTAACTCAACAAATTAACATGAAAACTCTTCCACTGAAAAAACCAAAGTAGTTGAACTCCGTCCTCATATATTCAAATCTACCACTTCTCTTCTCCAAAATATGATCCAACCGTTACACTCTATATCAATCATAATCCTTACCTCAATTCAATCAAAACACAAACCATTGAATTGTTTTCAAATGGCATTGATATCATTAACCTTCCTAATTATAATCTCTTCATTAAATTCAATTAATAGACAGATTACTTCATCTTCATGTACATCCTCTATGATTATGATTAGCAGCACTTTCACTCCTTGTGCTTGTTGAAACTGCTGTTTTTAGCACTTCAGTTGGCGTAACCGGTTACGCCTGTTACCGTAACCGGTTACGAACCCGTGAAACAGATTTACTGTAGATGTTGCGTTTGCGTAACCGGTTACGCTGTTTGCCGTAACCGGTTACACTGAAGCCCAACTATTTTTTCTGTTTGTTTTAGGGTGTTTTAAATCATTCCAATCATTTTGTAACTTGTACTATATAAGGAGCTCACTACCCCTATGTTGTGGTTAATGCCAATTCACTATCTCACCCTCAATTACTCTCTCTCTATTATTTCTATTCATTCCTTATTCTTCATCTTCTTCAATTGATCATTTTCCCCATTAAAGAAACCTTAATTTGATTTGTATGTTCCAACATTTGGCATCAAGAGCACTGGTTCTGATCCGATTCCGCTGCAACAATGAGTACCAATGATCGAATCCCATCCAATTTACCGATTCTTGATTCGAAGAATTACGACAAGTGGTATAAGCAAATGAAAGTCTTGTTTGGATATCAAGAAGTTCTCGATATCGTCAACAATGGTGTCACACCTCTTGGGGCTGAACCTACAGCTGCACATCAAGCCACTTTCAGGGAAGAGAAGAAGAAAGATTACAAAGCTCTCTTCTTGATACACTCTTGCGTCGATGGTGATAACTTCGAAAAGGTCGGTGATTGCGAGTCCGCGAGGCAAGCTTGGTTAATTCTTGAGAAAGCATATGCTGGGGCTGCGAAGGCGAAGGTTGTGAGGTT
The DNA here is from genome assembly GCF_029867415.1 of Vicia villosa. Classification (NCBI taxonomy): domain Eukaryota; kingdom Viridiplantae; phylum Streptophyta; class Magnoliopsida; order Fabales; family Fabaceae; genus Vicia; species Vicia villosa. The sequence goes on along the minus strand of NC_081180.1, from coordinate 81,441,358 downwards.
ACAAACTCACAAGAGGCAATTTGAGTTAACGCAAATGGAAGAGAAGGAAACGATCAACGATTATGTGACGCGCATTACGCGCCTAGTGAATCAAATCAAGTCGTGTGGGGAAACGATCTTAGAACAGAATGTTGTGTCAAAAATCTTGCGTTCGTTGACGTCAAGATTCGACAACATTGTGGTTGCAATTGAAGAGTCGAAGGACCTTACGTCGCTGAGCAAGGATGAGCTTCAAAGTCCCCTAGAAGCACATGAACAAAGAATGGACGAGAGAGGAAGCGATAAGGCAAAGGCGGAATTAGCTTTGCAAGCTCGTTTCAATGAAAGGAGTAAAGGTTCGAAAGGGAAATGGCCTTCGAAAGGGAAGCAAGGCGATGGTGAACCTAAACATTCGAAGGGACAAAAGGGTGAGAGCAGCAGCTCAAACGGTTATGGTGATCGAAGCAACGCGAGAGGTGAAAAACCAAGAGACATGAGCAAAATACAATGCTGGAAATGCAGGAAACTTGGGCATTTTCAATCAAAGTGTGGTGCTAAACAGCTTGAAACTAAAGGGGATGAAGCCAAGGTTGCTAGGCAAGAGGTGGATGATGAAGCCACACTCTTAATGATGATTACCGATGAGTGCGAAGGCATGGCAGAGGTGCTGGACAGCAGCTGCAAGTCACGGGACAGCAGCTGCAGCAGTGCAGAAAAAGCGACAGTTTTGAGTTCGGAACAAAATGTGATGATTTCGGTTCGTGATGGAACTCAAGGCAAAGAGGAGTGGTACTTAGACTCCGGATGTTCAACGCATATGACGGGAAGAAGAGATTGGTTTGTGCAAATCAATCAAGTGGCGAAAAACAAAGTGAAGTTTGCGGACGATTCCACTCTCATGGCCGAAGGTGTCGGTGATGTGTTGATCGAGAAAAAGGATGGTGGACATTTTATGATCAAGGATGTGCTATATATTCCAGGTATTAAGTGTAGTCTTTTGAGTATTGGTCAATTGCTCGAAAAAGGTTACAATATACGGTTGGAAGATAAGATCTTGCGGGTTGTTGATGCTAGTGGAGTGTTGATCCTAAAGGCTCCCATGGCTACCAATAGGACTTTCAAAGTTGAGCTGAAAGTATTGGAGCATAGGTGCTTAGCTACAGCTGCAAGTAGAGAGGAGTGGTTATGGCATTATCGTCTCGGTCACTTGAATTTTCGTGATCTCAAAGCGTTGCAACAAGAAGGTATGGTTACCGGGCTGCCACACATTAACATTCCAGCTGAGTTGTGTGAGGAATGTGTGAAAGGAAAACAACACAAAGGAAGTTTTAGCAAGAATGCGGGTCATAGGACCAATGAACACCTTGAGGTGGTGTATTCCGATGTTTGTGGACCTATGCAAGTGGACACATTTGGTGGCAATCGATATTTTGTCACGTTCATTGACGATTTTAGTAGAAAGTTGTGGACTTACGTCATCAAGAGAAAGGATGAGGTGTTTGATGTATTCAAAAGGTTTAAGTCCATGGCGGAGAGGCAATGCGGTCGCAAGTTGAAATTTCTCAAAACGGACGGTGGAGGTGAGTATACCTCGGTTGCGTTTGGGAAGTATTGTGATGATGAGGGTATAGTGCGTGAGGTTGTACCACCCTATACGCCGCAGCAAAATGGTATTGCCGAGAGGAAAAATCGCTCGATTATAAACATGGTTCGAAGCATGTTAAGCGGTAAAAGTCTACCGAAGGAACTATGGGGAGAAGCGGTCTCTACAGCCACATACTTATTGAATCGTTGTCCTACAAAGAAGCTTGAGAAGCTTACACCGGAAGAGGCTTGGTGTGGATTCAAACCGAATCTAAGTCATTTGCGTGTATTCGGTTCGGTGGCTTATAAACATGTGCCGGGACAATTGAGAAATTAGTTGGACGACAAGGGAGAAGAAATGCTATTCGTTGGATATCACTCTACAGGCGGTTACAAACTGTTCGATGCGAGAAATCGGAAGATTCAAATTAGTCGAGATGTTATTTTTGAAGAAAATAATAGCAGCAGTCTCAGCGTAACCGGTTACGGCCAGCCAGTACAAACTGGCGTAACCGGTTACGGACAGGAAAAACAGGGCAATAATTCTGCAGAGAACAGCGTAACCGGTTACGGCCAGCCAGTACATACAGGCGTAACCGGTTACGAGCAGAACAGAATTCCAACTGCTGTATTTTTTGATGATCCAGTCAGTCCCGAAACAGTTCCGCAGCCTCCGAATAACGTTCAAACTGAAGAGCACCGTAGAAGATCAACAAGGCAAAGGGTGTTGCCTTCTAGACTCCAAGAATGCGAGAGATTCCAAGATAACGAAGTTAATAATGAAGGTGATTTCGTTCATTTTGCGCTTATGGCCGAATCCGAACCGGTGAATACGGAGGAGGCTCTAAGGGATCCAAAATGGATTTGTGCAATGAAAGAGGAGCTGGAATCAATCGAGAAAAATGGTACTTGGGAGTTAGTTGATCTACATCATGGTAAAAAGCCAATTGGTGTCCGTTGGGTCTTTAAAGTGAAAGCAAATCCGAAGGGCGAGATAATCAAGTATAAGGCTCGATTAGTAGCGAAAGGGTTTTTGCAACGTGAAGGAATAGACTTTGAGGAGGTGTTTGCTCTTGTGGCTAGGCTTGAGACCATCCGATTGGTTGTTGGTATTGCAAACAACAACAATTGAAGCGTTTATCAAATGGACGTCAAATCTGCGTTTTTGAACGGTCCACTTGATGAGGAAGTTTATGTTGGACAGCCCCCTGGTTTTGAAGTAAAGAATCAAGAGATGAGATACTACAAGTTGCATAAAGCCTTGTATGGTTTGAAACAAGCTCCAAGAGCTTGGAACAAACGCATAGATGGCTTCCTTATTGACATTGATTTCAAGCGGTGTGTGTCCGAACATGGTGTATATGTGAGATCAAATGCTAAGGATGGAGTGATAATTCTTTGCTTATATGTGGACGATCTCTTGATTACCGGCAGCTGTGAGGAGAGTATTTCAAGGTTCAAGAAGGAACTCATGAGTGAGTTTGAGATGACGGACCTTGGAATCATGAAATACTTCCTTGGCATAGAGTTCCAAAGGTCAAAAACGGGACTGCTCATGCACCAAAGGAGGTATGCACTTGAGATCTTGAAGAGGTGTGAAATGGAACATTGTAATGTTGCCATTACACCATGTGAAGCAAGGCTACAGCTGTCCAAAAGTGAGGATGAGCAAGATGTTGATCCAACTCAATATCGAAGATTGATTGGATCATTGCGGTATTTGTGCAATACGCGACCGGACTTGGCATTTAGTGTCGGTATTGCGAGTAGATTCATGGAGAGACCAAAGGTATCTCATATGGCAGCTGTCAAGAGGATCCTTAGATATATTAAAGGGACTCTTGGTTGTGGAATTCTCTTTCCGGCATCGGATACGAGCCGAAAGTGTGATTTACTTGGTTTCACCGATTCCAATTGGTGTGGTGATAAGGATGATAGAAAGTCAACGGCTGGATACATCTTTATGCTAGGTAGAACCCCAATCTCTTGGTGTTCGAAAAAGGAACCGGTGGTAGCACTCTCATCTTGTGAGGCCGAGTATATTGCGGCATCGTTGTGTGCTTGCCAAGCCATGTGGCTTATGAATATATTGAAGGAGCTTAATAGTAGTGAGGGTGAGGCTATTACTCTCCTTGTCGACAATGTCTCCGCGATCAACCTTGCGAAGAATCCGATTGCACATGGAAGAAGCAAGCACATAGAGATGCGGTTTCATTATTTGAGGGAGTTAGTGAGCGATGGAAAGTTACGATTGGGGTATTGTCGAAGCGAAGATCAAGTAGCTGACTTATTGACCAAGGGTGTGACCAATGAGGTGTTCAAGAGGCTGAGAAGGAAGCTGAGCATGGTGGACTTGGACCAACTGAAGTGAGGTGGTGTGTTGAAACTGCTGTTTTTAGCACTTCAGTTGGCGTAACCGGTTACGCCTGTTACCGTAACCGGTTACGAACCCGTGAAACATATTTACTGTAGATGTTGCGTTTGCGTAACCGGTTACGCTGTTTGCCGTAACCGGTTACACTGAAGCCCAACTGTTTTTTCTGTTTGTTTTAGGGTGTTTTAAATCATTTCAATCATTTTGTAACTTGTACTATATAAGGAGCTCACTACTCCTATGTTGTGGTTAATGCCAATTCACTATCTCACCCTCAATTACTCTCTCTCTCTATTATTTCTATTCATTCCTTATTCTTCATCTTCTTCAATTGATCATTTTCCCCATTAAAGAAACCTTAATTTGATTTGTATGTTCCAACAGTGCTAACATAATTACAGGAAGCACTAATAATGGATTGTGCTTGTGTTATGATGTCTTCCAATTCCCTTATAAATATGTGAATCATTAAGATCTTTGATTAGTACTAATATGGATTGTGCTTGTGTTATGATGTCTTCCAATTCTCCTTTTTATCAAGTTCTTGCTATGTCTCTTATACAAGCATGTAACATTATTAATGGAGGTTCTGTTCAGTGTAAAGGTGTAAATTCTCCGATTTCAGCTCCAAGTGCTCCAACTCCCTTAAGCTCTCAATGTAGTACAAGTAGATCACAATAGTCCCGCCCTTCTGGTTATCTCTTGCGGTTCGCGTTCGGTTTAAATGCTTTGAAAGTTTGAAACAAACAAATGCTAGCATTCTCGTCCAACCATGGAGCAGGTTTCAATTGAGATTTCAATATCATAATAATTTTTTTAAATGCTTGAATCATTTCTGGAGCAGAACTGGAGGTGCAGGCCAATTTTTTTTTTCTGGATTATTTAGAGGAGGTTTAAAACCCCCGCAATTTGTGTCACTCAGCTTCTGTCAATGAAACTTGACGGCAGGGACCAAAATTGCGAATTGAAAAGTTTGCGAGGACCATTATTCGAAGAAAAATTTTAGAGGGACCAAAATTGCAGGGTCGCATATTTATAAGGACCCCAGACATATTTAATCCTTTACTTTATGTCATTTGTCTGACATCATATGTTATTCTCATCTCTCACTACGCCAAACGACTATTTAATTTCAGTTAATCTTTAATCTCAGTTAATCTCTAATCAGATATGTTTGTTGTGGATTAGGCACTTTAATAGGATACTAAATTTCTCACTTAGTCAAAAAAAATATACAGGATAGAATACATGATAAAGGAGAACATGCTCAACTTAAATATATAAGATAGAATGCATGATAAGGGAGAACATGCCCAACTTAAATATATAAGATAGAATATATGATAAAGTAGAACATGCTCAACTTAAATACCAATATAATATATAACATCAAGAACAATCTGAATAAAATGCATTGCATAGTTTAATCAAACCTTTTGCAAGCATATATTTCAAGTTGCAAATATTATATGAAGTAAATAATTCACCCAAAAAAAATTATATGATGTTGGCGCAATTGGAAAACTTTTTACACATTCCAGTCATACAAACATGGTCACTCTACAACACGACAACAACAACAACAGTATCATTGAATCAACCCTTCTTCTTCCTTCATCTTCAAGTACAAAGAAAAAAGCACCACAAGACACATGGAACTTAGCATACATAATCTACTTCACACTTGGAATCGGTTACTTATTCCCATGGAATTCATTCATTACAGCTGTTGACTACTTCTCTTACCTTTACCCTCAAGCAAGCGTTGACCGTATTTTTGCTATAGTTTCCACACTCATTAGTCTTTCTGGTCTCTTCCTCATCATCCTTAACGGACACAAATCTCATGCTTATGTAAGGATCAATGTCGGCCTTGCTTTGTTTGTTGTTTCTCTAGTTATTGTTCCTTTGCTTGATGTTGTTTATGTTAAGGGTCGTGTTGGGTTGAATAATGGATTCTATGTTACTGTTGGGGCGGTTGGAGTTTCCAGTGTGGCTAATGCTTTGGTGCAGGGTTCTGTTGTTGGATCCGCCGGTGAGTTGCCGGAGAGATACACGCAGGCTGTCGTCGTTGGAAATTCTGCATCTGGTATCTTATCTTATACTATTCTGTCACACAGTTACAATTTTGGGCTAATTTTTATATTAAGATTGCAATTATTGCGTAAATTTGAAGACAAGATTAGAACATAAAATTGATTCAGTTAAATTGATTCTTACAACAACTGAAATTGTTTTGTACTTCAGGTATACTTGTTTCTTTCCTGAGGATATTTACGAAAGCTGTTTACACACAGGATGAGTCCGGCTTGCAAAAGAGTGCAAATGTCTACTTTTTTGTATCAATTGTGACAATGTTAATATGCATAGTTTTATACAATGTAGCACAAAAGCTTCCTGTTATGAAGTACTATAACGAACTTAAGATTCAAGCAATCGCTGCGGAGGAAGACGTCGGTCCTTTGACAGGATCTGTATGGAGGTTAACTGTATGGGATACTGTAAGAACAATCAAGTGGTATGGATTTGGCATCATGCTCATTTACGTTGTGACACTTGCGATATTTCCGGGTTACATTACGGAGGATGTCCACTCACAGGTTCTTAAGGATTGGTATCCGATTCTCTTGATTACTTGCTTTAATGTGTTCGACTTTGTTGGCAAAAGTCTTACTGCAGTATACCTATTAAAGAATGCGAAAATTGCAGTAGGTTGTTGCATAGTGAGACTGTTGTTTTTCCCTCTTTTTTTTGGATGCTTGCACGGTCCGAAATTCTTCCGGACAGAGATTTCAGTGACATTGCTGACTTGTCTCTTAGGGCTTACAAATGGATACTTGACTAGTGTGTTGATGATTTTGGCTCCTAAAACTGTAAAGTTGCAGCATGCAGAGATTGCAGGGATTGTGAGTGTGTTGTTCTTAGTTTTTGGTTTGGCTGTTGGGTCTATTGTATCTTGGTTTTGGGTCATTTGACCAGAAAAAATGTATATATAGGGACTCGAAAACCTATATGTACCATGGCTTCACTACACCAGAAGTCAAAACTTGGATAGGTTTCATTATCTTGATTTTTGAAAAATGTAAAATTTGTAAGCTTTACCTGTTATAATCTTTGTCAAATTCTAATGAACTATAGTATTAGCATTGAACTGTATAAAGGAATGCTTTCTGTAGAACCATTTTTGCAAGAACCATACGCAACATGATGGTTCCTTAATCTCTTTTCATTCCTTTCATGGTTTGCAAACAAAATTTAAAGCGTCACTTAGGATCTGTTTGGAAGCTTTAGTTTCTGTTACTATGCAAAGGTTTATAAGAAATATGATTAAAAGTGAATGAAATGTAATGAATGGAATGTATAAATCATTGATCCATAGATGATACTTGATTTGCTTTGTATTCTACTTCTTACGCAACTTAGTATGATGAGACTTGTTTGTGAGGACCAGATATTCAAGTTGATGAAGAATCTTGCAGATAAACTTATCCAAATTGAATCTTCTTTGGAAAGTATAGAACTAACAATTTCAATGTTATGTCATGGTTATGTTTTGAGTGTGATATCATTGTTAATTCATAGAAGAGTTATAAATCAGAAACTAATTAGCAAAAATATCAGAACAAATATTGACATGACTGAGTTTCAAGCTGCGATTTATGGTGAAACATGGTGGAATATATCTTATTTGATTCAGTTTACAAATTGGTATTCGGCATGAAAGCGAATGTAAGGTAATCTATTTTCCTGGAGCAACTACCAAACTACAAAACCAGTATCATAATTTATGAGGGGTATATAAGACACAACACTAACATGGCCTGCTAAATTACATGAAAAATAACTATTTTAACTATTATTACAATAGATATTTCACCATGTATGGCCCTTCAAGTTCATATCCCAATTTTCGGTAGTAATGGCGCGTGCCAACCCCAGAAATTACACCTATCTTAGTTGATCTGTGTTCTTTCCAAGCAATCCGTTCAGCCTCCTCCATAAGAAGCGTACCATAACCCTGTAAACAATAATTTTGATCAAAAGTAGGTCATACAAAAGGACATGTTTTTGGATATTATATATGACTAAAGAATTTTATATGCACTAATAATGGCTCTGCAGCTTCCATAAATCCAAAAGCAAAAAAACCCAGTAATTCCAGTCAGATAGTCTTATCCAATAGAACCGTGTGAAGATTCTTATTGATCTCACGTGTCGGTGTCATTGATGTATTAGCATGACAGTATTACCTGGTGTTGTAGCTTGTCAGAATCCCTTCCATGAACTGGTACAGCGGTTCCATAAACATGGAGCTCCCGAATAATAGAACATTTTCCCATAAGCTCTGGACAAGTAGTGTTTCGGCCACATCTTCGCAGTCTCAACAAACCAACGAGGATATCCTGTTTAATAGCAGACAGCACAACCAAAGTCATGACTATGTTTCATCAACAACAAAAAATCAAATTAAATATAAGAACGGATTAAGAGATGTCCCCTTGATTTACAATAAACAAAGAAAAATATGCACAACAGGAACAATGCCAGCTACAAACTAGGCTCACGTGAGTCATGTCTTACAACTCTTAAAAGCACAAAATGATGAAATACACAAGGATAGGCACTACATTAACAAGAGCCTAAGGGAAGAAGGGTAAAATACCTGCCGCGTATCTTCATATGACAGAAATGTTTCCCAACCTTCATTTGCTGTATAATCACGACGAACAAGTTCAACCTCTTCTGGCTTAATTTGGTGATGAATATCCTGCAAAAAAATACAGAATGTCAGTTGATGCCCGAAAGAAATACCAGTACACAAAGTGTCTCAAGAAACATAAATCTTTATTATATAAAATTCCCAAACGAGATTGGTTCTAGATAATCACCTGAATTCCAGCTTCTCTGGTCCGAACATCACGACATTTTAATCCCAAATCTTCCATTCTAGCTAATGCTAACTCCCTTAGATTCCCTTTCTCAACCCCAGAAGTAACCAAAGGCATCGGAATATCGCGCTGAACTCTATAAACACGTGTCCACGGAGGTACCATTGCAAGGATCCTTGCTATGATGTCCACAAGTTGCTCAGGTGGATAATTTCTATACCTACAATAAAATTAACAAACAAATTGACTTTCTACATGCCTTTTTAATCCAGATTAAAATGAGATAAAAATTAAAGATTTTAAGAAAGAAACATTTGTAAGAATACATCACATTTGATAGGTACCTGCCAGTTTTCCAGAGCTCATAAAGCCCAGTTCCGCGAATTACAAGAGTGGGGTATATTTTAAGCCCATCTGCTCTAAACTTGGGACTTTCAAAAAACTCTCGGAAACTTTCCATGTCCCTTTCAACACCAACATTTGGAAGATCAGGCATCATGTGAGCAACAACCTAAAGCAAAAGCCAAAAAAGAAAGTTGCTTAATATCCAACACACATATTCAGCATAAGGAGTATATAGGAGAATAGTTTGACAAAACAAAGCTGTGACTGAAGGTACAGATTGATAAGACCGACACAAACCTTGAAACCGGCATCTTTAGCCAGGCAAAAACAATCAGCTACAGCAGCAACAGTATGTCCTCTATTAGTGTCACGGGCAACATCCTCATAGGTACTTTGAACTCCAATCTCCAATCGTGTACAACCATAAGAAAGCATCTGTCGCAAATGTGGCCCGAGACAATAATCTGGCCTCCTGAGAAATTTAAGAAATGCAAAACTTGATAAGCTGCTCACTGATGCGTTGCCTTAACTAAAACTATTTAACATTTACCCAAAGGTTCCAACTTCCACGTATATAATCATTGATATGGTCAAACACGAAATGCATTAAAAACCTAGAAAATCATAACTAAACCACTTTATTACAACAATAAAAACATTCTTCTTAAATAAGAGAAATTCAGTGACATGAATCAAATGGCACTGTAATGTCTTCCTATGAATAATGACTAATCATGTAAACTAAATTCCATCTTAATAGCCTGATTTGTAGTTTTTCTTGGTCTCTCTCAAGTTCTAACTATATAAATAACCTCCATATGATTCATTCTTCCTATAATAGTTTCTAAAAGTGTTCTCCCCACATGTCCAAATACCACAAAAAGTCCAAAGCACTACTCTAATCAAAATTTTACACAGCAAAAACTCAAAATTTAACATTTGTTGCAACATGCAAATTATAAAACGGCAGGCAACTCACGTTTCAATTGTCATGCCAATACACTTGGTTGCACTATGCTCAGAATACGTTACCGCCTCCTCTACATTAGCAGAGGTGTGACCCGACAAAGCATCATGAAGATTCCTTATAAAGTAATCACGGTAATCCGCCGGAAGAGACATGAAAGTTCCACCCATTAATATAAACTCAACCTGAAACCAATCAACCATACACACAAACACATTACAATCAACTACATTCACACATATTTCATGCACTTCGATCATTCTATAGACAATAATTGAGCTACAAACCTTGTCTACACTGTGACCTAATCGCTTGAGCTGATCTATCCTACCTCTTGTCTGAACATAAGGGTTATACCTAAATCCAAACCAAACAATAAATCATCAAATTAGCATTTAGCATTTTAATTTTCAAAGAAAATGAAAGGAAAACTAACCTCGCTCGAATTGCGCGCATACTGGTAGGTTCATAACCTGTGTAAGACTGAGTACTATATTCAAAATCCGAATCAGGACCACCAGGGCAGTAGACACAAATGTTACCAGTGGTAGCAATGTGAGGACACCGGTGAGGCTTCGACATGACAGCAACAACGGCGATTCCAGAAGCAGTTCGGACGGGTTTAGCTCGGAGTTTAGGGAGGAGAACCTCTCGTTCGGAGTCAGGTAGAGCGGCGATCATCTCGACGAGTTTGGGGGCGCGTGAGAGGCCGTACTTACGGCACGCGGCGGACTTGAGAGCGTTGAGATCCACTTTGTGGCCTTTGTGAGATAGGTCGACCATGGAGTTTACTATCTCTGCTATGGCTCGCACGCGCGCTTCCTCTTCGGTGAGGCCGTGGCCTTCGAAGCCGCCCTTACCTGGTCGTGGTGCCTTTCTCGCCTCTGCTACCATTGCAGCCGCCATCGAACTGCAAACACCAAAAGAATCAACTGTTGAAGATTCTGCGTTGCGCTTTCTATCTGCAAAATTTGGAGGGAAATCTGTACTCGTGATTTTAGGTTTTAGGGTTTTGGTTGGGTTACAGTCATACTGACGAAGGAGACGCACTTTGAAAGGAACCGGAGTTTTTTATTGTTCATATTTTTCGAAAAAAAAAATAAATAAATAATAACCAAAGTTTCGAAAAAATTCTCAAACTAATTACTTTAAAAAAAAATGGTCACATCGAGGACGAGCCACTCTATGTGGCGCGTGCATAAAATCGGTAAGGAGACGTCACACTGCATGACACATGCTTCTCTGACAAGTCATGCAATGTGGCATATGCATGTGTCTGTTACAATGTAAGAGTTAAAGCATGTCTCTGTTACAATGCAGGAGTCATTCAGTTTGATTCCTCAGTTGTTTTGAATTTTTTATTTTTATTTATTTATTAATAAAAATAATAATAAATTAAAATGAAAAATAAATGATTATAATATTGCTTGAAAAATGAAATACACAACGATTGGATTTTTTTCACTGACCCCGTCCCTGTTCTCGTCTACCCAAACGCCCTCTAGTTAAACCATAATGATTCCGTATTTGTGGTATATTCTGAGTCGCTTGATGTAGAGGTGGATGTGATGTTCCCGGTACAACATTTGGATCATACAACTCCTCAATCATTTCTCCCCAGCTTACATTGCTTCCAAAGAGTTCAGTGTTCATCGTGTTGGTTGGGTTAGGTTGGTAGGGTGGTTGGTAGAATTAGGATGTTGAATCGTTGGGAAAATGAAGTAATGGTTTTTGTGGTGTTTGAAAGAAATGTGATGGATGGGTGTTGTAATGGTGTGATGTTTGGATGTAGATTGGTTTAGTGTTATGGTAGGGTGGGGAGGTATCATATATATCATTGGTGTTATGGTAAGATGTGGTGTCAACATATTGTTGGTGGTGGTCCGGGTAAGGCTATTGGTTTTGTGTTTGTGTGTGTCGCATGAACTGTTGGCGTGTTTGGATGGATGTGGCAGCGTAAGGTTGTTGGGTATGGGTGGAAGTGGTGGCGTAATGTTGTTGGGTTTGGGTGGGGTGGTGATGTTGTTGGGTTTGGTACGGTTGTGGGTTTTGTTGTTGGGCGTATAATGCAGCTCTTTGTCGAAATTTGCAAAAAACAAATTTGTAGGAACTAATGTATACCAACGCATGTAACGCATAGTTGGCAACATAACTTCTGGGTTGATTAGATCGGTTAAGACCAGGTTACGTCGGTGCCTCCATTGACGACATTGCAGCCTAGCCAAAGATCTCACATCAGCATATCCCCATTGGTCGTCTACTATTAATTGATGTCAATCCCCTAAAGATGTCGAGGGTTCTGGGATACCTTGTTGCATGTCGAACTGCAGTTTCACAAATTGACTATGGTGCATCTCCACCGTAGTGAACCTGGTAATTGTTGTTTTTGCAGTTTAAACAGCAACATCTTTAGGGTTAATTGCATGGTCATGGTTGATACCAAGATACGACCTCTAGACAAACTGTAGAGGAAATATACATTAATATATATATATATATATATATATATATATATATATATATATATATATATATATATATAAATAATATTAAACTAAATTAATGAAATGTTTAGTTGCAATACATGTTCGGGTCCAACATGATCTAAAAGATTTTGATATTGTTCTATAGCATTTCTAGGATTTTTGTTGTAGGCAGAGGCGGAGGTATGTGTGGACAGGGGGGGGCCACGGCCACCCCAAGTTTTTTTTTAATTTTTTAATGTATGTGAAAATACAAAAATACCCTTAATGAAATTAAATATTTACAACCTTGCCACTCAACCCTAAAATTCTCTTCTTCTCCCATATTACGGCAATTTCCCCTCTTTCTCACTTTTTTGATTAAAAACATAAACTCTCTCCCTCTTTCTCTCCTTTTACTACTCTTCCATTGCTTGTCTTACATATTTGTTCTTTTTTCTCCAGCTCTTGAGATTGAGGATTAGAGGTTAGTTTCTTTACATTACTGACAATTAAAGCAAGTGAATTTTGTGATAAGTCTGAAGGGCCAGAGGCGGAGGTATGTGTGGACAGGGGGGGGCCACGGCCACCCCAAGTTTTTTTTTAATTTTTTTTAATGTATGTGAAAATACAAAAATACCCTTAATGAAATTAAATATTTACAACCTTGCCACTCAACCCTAAAATTCTCTTCTTCTCCCATATTACGGCAATTTCCCCTCTTTCTCACTTTTTTGATTAAAAACATAAACTCTCTCCCTCTTTCTCTCCTTTTACTACTCTTCCATTGCTTGTCTTACATATTTGTTCTTTTTTCTCCAGCTCTTGAGATTGAGGATTAAAGGTTAGTTTCTTTACATTACTAACAATTAAAGCAAGTGAATTTTGTGATAAGTCTGAAGGGCTATGTATGTTCTGCTAGTGATTAGATAATAAACCAGTTTCATATTTTCTATTATACTTGGAACTCATTTTTTGCTTAATAATTCATTGTTGTAGGCCATTTCAAATGCTGTAGCTACGATTAGAGCCACCGCCACCGACAAGAAAAGTCCAAGAGAGGCTATTGAATTTGTTTTACAGCTATTAAAGGTTTTTGTTTAAGTTTTAGATGCAATTGTATTTATGATTTTTGAGTTTATATATAAAACTTTTGGTATAAAATGTAATATTAATTGTATATTATGAAACCAATGTCTTGTATACAATGTTTTGCTTTTTAGATGTTTCATTTGGTTTGCTACTGTTGCTGTTTTATATTGTTGCTGTTTTATATTGTTGCTACTGTTGCTGTTTTATTTGTTTTAGATGTCTTGTATACAACCTTAGATTAAATTATAATATGGTTGCTAATTTAACTTAGGAGAATAAACAATCTTAAATTTAGGTTATAATTATAATATGGTTGTTAAAGTGTATTTTTCTTATGATTTTGTAGGACAAGATTGATGATGAAGAGTAGAAAAATTGATTCTTTTTTCAAGAGGAAAGAAAGAGATGAAGAAAATAATGCTTCTATATCAGAACCTCAAACAGTTTTAGAGAATCCAAGAATTGAAGAAAATGTGAATAGAGTTTACCCGGATCCGGATGACATTGAGAATTCTTTAGAACGTGATCCTGGAAAACGTCCTTCAATGTGGGAATATCCACTAAACCAAATGGATGAAATACGGAGAGCTTATTTGAAATGGGGTCCATATCAAATTCAATTAGAGCAATATCCATTGTCTGGTAAAGAAGACCATAAAAGAAGATTTCAATATGCTTGGTTTAGCATTTTTCCTTCATGGTTAGAATATTCACCTTCAGAAGATGCGTCTTATTGTTTACCATGCTATCTTTTTAGCAAAAGACCAAGTGGTCGTCCGGGTTCAGATGTCTTCATTTCTACAGGTTTTAGAAGTTGGAAGAAAGTTAGAAATGGAAAGAATTGTGCCTTTCTTAAACACATAGGGATGGATCCTTGTTCACCACACAACAATGCTATGAAAGCTTGTCAAGACTTGTTGAATCAAGATGGGCACATTAGGAACATTGTTCAAGCTCAAAGTTTGATTGACATTAAGAAGAATCGATTACGTCTCAAGACTTCAATTGACTCAGTTCGTTGGTTAACTTTTCAAGCTTGTGCTTTTAGAGGTCATGATGAAAGTAAAGAATCATTAAACCAAGGTAATTTTCTTCAATTGATAAAACTCTTGGCATGTTACAATGATGAAGTTGCAAAAGTTGTGTTAGAAAATGCTCCATCTAATAGCAAGTATACTTCACATCACATTCAAAAAGAGATCTTGCATATTCTCTCAAGTAGGGTGAAAAAGCATATACGTGAAGAGATTGGTGATTCTAAATTCTGTATTCTTGTAGATGAAGCTCGTGATGAATCTAAAAAAGAGCAAATGTCTCTTGTTTTAAGATTTGTTGATAAAGATGGTTTCATACAAGAGAGGTTTTTTGGTCTTGCACGTGTTCATGACACTACATCTTTAACTCTTAAGCAAAAAGTATGTGATATACTTTCTCAACATGACCTTGATGTTTCTAACATTCGTGGTCAAGGATATGATGGTGCTAGCAATATGAGAGGAGAATGGAACGGTTTACAAGCATTATTTATGAAGGATTGTCCTTATGCCTATTATGTTCATTGTTTTGCTCATCGGTTGCAACTTGCCTTAGTTACTGCAGCAAGAGAAGTTAAACCAATTCATCAATTCTTTGATAAGATAACTCTTATTGTGAATGTTGTTTGTTCTTCTACAAAGCGCCATGATGAGTTACAAGCTTCTCAATTAGAGGAAATTGAACATTTGTTAGAGATTGGTGAGATTGTAACTGGTAGAGGTGAAAATCAAATTGGTACTTTGAGACGTGCTGGGGATACTCGTTGGGGATCACACTACTCTTCTATTTCTAGCTTGATCAATATGTATGAAGCAACTTGTACCGTTTCTAAAAAATTTGCAAAGGAGGGATCAAATTATGCTTCACGTGGAGATGCTGATAGTGCTTACAATCACTTGAAGTCGTTTGATTTTATATTCATATTGCATCTGATGAAAGAGATCATGAGTGTCACAAATATGCTCTGTCAAGCCTTACAACAACAATCCCAGGATGTAGTTAATGCTATGCATTTGGTTTGTACAACAAAAACTCTTATTCAAGAATTGAGAGAAGATGGTTGGGATAAATTGTTTACTTGTGTGAAGTCTTTTTGTGAAAAGCATAATATTGAGATTCCTGATCTTGATGATGTTCATTCAACAACAAGATTTGGTCGTTCTCGTCTTGAAGAGAATCAGGTAACCATTGAGCATTATTTTAGAGTTGAAATATTTTTTACTACCATTGACAAACAACTACAAGAGTTGAATAGCAGATTTAGTGAGCAAGCCATTGATTTGTTAACTCTAAGTTGTGCTTTATCTCCCAAGGATAACTATAAGGCTTTTAACTTTGATATTATTTGCACTCTAGTTGAAAAATATTATCCTATGGACTTTAATGAGCAAGAGAGAATTAATTTGCAATTTCAACTTCGACATTTTATTATTGACGCTCGTCAAGCAACGAGTTTGAAGAATTTATCAACTATTCAAGACTTGTGTTCCTCTATGGTTGCAACTAGAAAGAATGAAATTTACTATTTGATTGATAGATTGGTCCGCCTTGTCATGACTCTTCCTGTATCTACGGCCACTACTGAAAGATCTTTTTCGGCAATGAAAATTATCAAGACAAGATTGAGAAGTAAAATGGAAGCTGATTTTTTAGGAGATAGCATGATGATTCACATTGAAAGAGAAATTGCTGCAAACATTGATTCTGAGACTATTATTGATGATTTCAAGCTACTCAAAGAACGTAGAGCATTGTTATAAGGTATTTTTAAGTTACACACTTTGAAAATTTCATGTTCAGCTTTATGTTTATTATAACTTAAATATTTTATATACATTATGGTATGAATATTTGATCTATAAATTATAATTTAATTTTGTGGCCACCCCAAACTTTATAGTCTGGCTCCGCCACTGGTTGTAGGTCATCCCTGGAACAGACCACATATACCAAAAATTGAGAAAAATAAACATTTGTAGTTGTTTATAATTTAAAGTAACTAAATTGAATATTGTTGTAAACTTACTTTGTCACTGTTGAAGTATGTCTTAAAATTTTTGTTGATAAAGAGAAAGAGAACATGTTTTGAGATTGCCATAAATCAGAAAATAAAAAAGTAGTCGAGTTCGAGCGATTTACGGGTATCGGGTTCGGTCGGTTCAGTTCATTGATTCATTCTTTAATGTTAGAATATTTTATATTAATTTAGAAATCATATAAATTAATATACAAAATATTATAAGATATTTATAATATTTTAAAAGATATTATAAAATATATATTTACAATATTCTAAAAGATATTATAAGATATATATTTATAATAGTCTAAGAGATATTATAAGATATTTATAATATTTGAGAGATTTTATAAAATTATAATAATATATTTTACTCTAACAATTAATGAGATATGTTTTGGGATTCGTTGTGGATTTGTTGAATTCTGGCTATTATAAATGTGTATCTCTTATGTTATTTTAGTGTGACAATTTAGAGCTTACAACAACAAGGGAGAGCGAGGGTTTAAAGACATAACATATGGTTTTAGCTACTCTCAAAGGAAACCTTAGAAATGCAAGGATTTTTGTGAAACCTTTGAAGTTATCTAAGGGAATTGGGAAACACTTATTTACACCTTGGGTTTTGGTTATTCATATATTGAAGATTGAAGAGGTTAGGAAACACTTGGGTAAAAAATAGGGCTAATTTGTTGGCGCCATTAGGGTTGTTCTTGGGAACGTGAAGGCAAAGACTATTTTCTTGTAACTCATCTATAATCTCTTGTAACAACTTTCTGAGTATAGTGAATTGGAGAGCTGCTCTCTCCCCTAGAGTAGACCATTTGATCGAACTGGGTAACCAAACCTTCGTCTTTTTCTCGCCTTATTATGTTATATTATGTGTGTACGAATTATTATTGTTGTAGACCATTTACTTTGGTTGCTACTATTTTTTCCCTCACAAATTGATACTGAATTTTGTCGTAATTCACAACAAGATTTACAATAAGTGATGCGTGGAGCAAAGAGGTACTGTTTACAAATGAGCATCATGGTTATATGGGAGATCAAAATTTTTTCCACTAACAACGACTACGGGTTATGGAAAATTAAGATGCAAGCAATTTTAATTCAAGAGAAGTGTATCGACTCTTTGAAGAGTGAAATATTGATGCCTGCAGGGCTTACACATGCACAGAAAACCGAGATGTTGGATAAGGCTAGGAGTGCCATTTCTTGTGCCTCGGAGATAAAGTTCTAAGAGAAGTCGCCAGGGAGTAAATTGCAGTTGCTATGTGAGCAAAACTTGAATAATTGTATATGAAAAAGTCTTTAGCTCATAGGTTGTATGTGAAATAGCAACTATATTCATTTCAAATGGTGAAGAACAAATCCACAATTGAGCAACATACAAAATTTCACAAGATTATTGATGATCATGAGATTATTGAAGTGAAGATTGATGATGAGGACAAAGATTTGCTCCTGTTGAGTTTATTACCCATATTCTTTGAGCACTTTAAGGATGTCCTTCTTTATGGTAAGAAAGGTACTATTACTTTAGATGAAGTCCAAACGGTGGTGAAATCCAAAGAATTTTCAAAGTCGAAAGATTTGAAGATTGAAGATAGTGGTGAAGGCTTAAAGGTGTCAAGAGGAGAAGGTGAGTATAAAGGGGTGTCCAAATCAAAGAGGTATGACAAGCTAGAGGTAGAATGTTTTAATTGTCAAAAAATTGGTCACTTTAAAAGGGATTGTCCTGAGAGAAAGGGCAATAAAGATTTTGTTCAAGCTGCAGTTGCCTTGGGTGAGGAAAGTTATGTGGATGCTGATGCACTAGTAGTATCGAGTTTGGAAATTGAAGATAGCTGGGTCATTGACTCATGTTGCTCTTATCGCATGTGTCCAAGAATATAATACTTTGAAAATTTAAAGATGGTGCAAGGTGGAGTAGTTCGCCTTGGTGATAATAAAGCATGCAAAGTTCATGGTATTGGTACGGTCAGATTTAAAATGTTTGAGGATCGTCAACTTCTTATTCAGAATGTGAGGTATGTTCTAGAACTCAAGCGAAATTCGTTATTTATAATTATGTTTGATGATCTAGGCTATTGTACTAGAGTTGAACATGGAGTGTTGAAGATTTCGCGTGATGAATTTATTATTGCTAAAGAGTCTAAAATATGTGGTCTATATATTTTAGAAGGTTCAAATGTTGTTATTCATTAATCGTTAACTAGTGGAGGTTTTCATGACAAGGAAGAACTATGAGATTTGAGTTTAAGGCGTTATGAATGCCTTGAGAAAGTTTCAGAGAAGTATAATGAATTTTGCAGAAAACAAGGGATATAAATGCATGTTACCGCTGAGTTGTTATTGAGTTTTTAGGGAAGAGCTAGGGTTAAAACAACTTACTTGGTTGGTAGAGGGAGAATAGTGAAAACCAAAGGAAAAACCTGGTAGAAACTAAAATGGTGAAAACTCAGTTTGAGATGGAGTTTCCTACTATGGATACTAGTAGTAGTGATGGAACTGTTACATAGATCTCTGATTATCATTTGACTCAAGATAAGGTAAGGAGGGTTATTGTATCATCTCAAAGGGACGATTATGCTAGCCTTTGGATATTATGTTTTTAATGTGGCTGAAGAACTGCAAAATAAGAGAAGAAAAACCTTCAGGGAGGCATTTGAAAACAGGTGGAGTCAAGGGTGGTTGAAAAATCATACTTGTAGGCTAATTAAATTACGTAGGAAGAAAAGGGTAATTGGAAACAAGTGGATGTAAGTGGCAAGATCAAGATTCAAGAGTTGTTTGGATTTAATCAAAGTTATTGATTAGAGTTTCAACATGGTAGAGAGCAACAATGTTGTTGATGGTTAAATTGGTATCAACACGGTTTAAAGTCAAGGTGGAGATTGTTGAAGTATGCCTTAAAACCTTTGTTGATGAAGAGAAAGAAAACATGTTTTAAGATTGCTAGAAATCCGAAAGTCAAAAAGTAGTCTGATCCAAGCGATTTACGAATATGTGTGTGCGTGCGTGTGTGCGTGTGTGTGTGTGTGTATTTATAATAGTCTAAGAGATATTATAACATATTTATAATATTTGAGAGATATTATAAGATTATAATAATATCTTTTATTCTAACAATTAAGGAAATATGTTTTGAGAATTGTTGGATTTTGGCTATTATAAATATGTATCTCTTTTGTTATTTTAGTGTGACAATCTCAGAGCTTACAGCAACAAGGGAGAACAAGGGTTTAAAGACATAGCATAGGGTTTTGGTTATTCTCAAGGGAAATCTTAGAAAGGAAATGGTTTTTAGGAAACCTTTGGATTATCTAAGGAAATTGAGAAACACTTATTTACACCTTGAGTTTGAGTTATTCATATATTGAAGGTTTGAGAGGTTGTGAAACACTTGGGTAGAAAATAAGGTTAATTTTTGGGCGCCTTCAGGGTTGTTCTTGGGATCGTGAAGGAAAAAGATATTTTCTTGTAACTCATTTGTAATCTCTTATAACAATTTTCTGAGTACAGTGAATAGGAGAGTTGCTCTCTCCCCTAGAGTAAATCGTTTGATTGAACTGGAAAAACAAACATTCGTATTTTTCTCGCCTTATTCAATTATATTATTTGTGTACGAAATTATTATTGTTGTAGACCATTTATTTTAGTTGCTACTATTCTTGCCTCACAAATTGACATTGAATTTTGTCGTAATTCACAACAAGATTCACAACAATCGCGTAGGGGAAGGTAAAGGGTCGGGAGTTGCGGTGGGGCGAGTATGGGCATTCTCGACCACCTCCAAGTTTGAAGATAAAGCGCAGGAATAAAGCAAACAAGTACTATTCACTGCATTTTTACACAATGAACTATATAGATGGGCCAATACAGCTGAACCCTAACTATACGTGTTTACTTTTTTGAAATCTCTTAACAAAGGTAAATACATAAGATTTACAGTATTACAAGTTGTTTCAAGAAATAAGAAGTGACTAAATAATACCATAATATAACATCGAGCTTTCATTATTTTTTCATCCTCGGTAGAATTATCTGTTAATGTCATTCCTTTATAATGATCCCTAAGTTGTTTGAGATTGATACCTTGGCCCCGAGTTCTTGATCCTGGGTCAACTAAAGGAGCACCCAAAAGTTCTTCGCATATGGTGTTGCCTTGGTTGGCACGATCATTAACAGCCATACCATCAATTGGGAGACCGAATAACATGTACACGTCACATAAGGTGACAGTACATTTGCCGCATGGAAGATGAAACACGTGTGTTTCAGGTCTCCATCTTTCAACCAATGCGAGAATGAATTTATAATCAACATGATAATTGAATATGTTGAGTAAAAGACCAAATCCGATATGTTGAATATGTAACTGAATCCTTGAGCCAATCAGAGCGTGACACCTCGCCTAGCCGTTGGAATTTTATTTTCTTTTACTTTTTAATTCACTTAACTTCTCCAATTTATTTTAAATAGCTACCTTAACCTTTTTAATTCCTTTTTTTTCTTCAAAATTCACAAAAATTATTTTCTATCACATATGGTTTTTTCTTCAGAATTTTAAAATGTTTTTTTGTCATTTATTCAATATTTTATCTCTATTTTATTTGATTTTAAACTATTTTATCTCCACGATTTTAAAACATTTTTTAGTCTAATTTTTTGGATGATGATAGTTGAAGTTTTTCTGACTTTCCATAATTTCTGTGGATATTTATTTGATGTTTTGATATCTCTTTGGTATTTTCTCTTTTATTTACATTTAAAAACCTTTTAAAAGTTGTTGTATCATGTTTTTTAATTATATTTCAATCGGACTTTGGATTGGTATTATTTGATTGATAAAACTTTCTTTATTTCAAATCTATCATAAATTATCATTTGATCATTTTTGGTATTTTGGGTTGAAGACAAGTTTATCTCAAGGTATCATGAAGAAGAATGATTGAAGTAATGATTTAACCCCCTTGCCTTAGTGCATGGCCCCCCTCTTTTTTTTTTTCTTTTCTTTTGTTTTATTTTTGTCTTTGTATTACTATTTTTTTATGATTTTTCTTTTTTTTTTTTGATTTTTTTTTTTTTTTTCTTTGTTTTTTTGTTTTATTTTTTTTTATTTTTTATTTTTCTTTTTTTTGTTTTTTTTTTTTATTGTCTTTTATGTTTTTCTTCTTATTTTTTTTATTTTTTTTTTTTTTTATTTTGATTTTTTTTTTTTTTTTTTTTTTATTTATTTTTTTTTTGTTTCTTTGTTTATATTTTTTCTTCTTGTCTTTTTTTTTTTCTTTTTTTTGTTGATTTTTTTTTTTTTTTTTTTTTTCTTTGTTATCTTTTTTGTTTTTTCCCTTTGCCCATTGGGCTTTTATTTTCTTTCTTTTCTTATTCAAAAGATTCAAAAACATTAATAAAGGCAAAACCTTAAAAAAACTTGGGTTCTAATCTTGGACTATTGGTTACTATCATTTTCTTGAGGAGTTATGGACTTTGAACTTTGGACTTAGTCCTTGTTACTTTCCCTTTGCTTGGAATGGTTACTTGATACTTAATGATCTGTTAGTTCCATGGTTTTAGGATTGACAACATTTTTTCCAAAACATGGTTCTTGAGAGATGCTGAGCAAGATATCGTAACATCTTGATTATACTTTTACAATAGAGTTTAAGCTGATATTGAAGACAAATGTTCTAACAGATGTCATGACATTCTGAACCAGAACATCAGTACAAGCTGTTTTAAATCTTGACAGATTTGATTTGATTTTGTGATATTTCTTTTATATATATATATCTTAATAATACTCGCAGATCAAGAAGATTTAGTATGGAACTAAAAAATCAAATCTCCAATAGAATTAAAGTTTCTAAAATTGAATGATTGGACAATATAGAAAACTTGAAGATTTGTTCCAAGATTAGAAGAGATTTCTCTGCAAACTTGTTGCAGTTCTTAAGTTGTGCATCAAGTAATATTTGGGCATAGATTTTGAAGCCCATGGACTACTAAAGACTATATAAAGAGAACCCTAACCCAATGCATGAACAACTTACACAATTATAAAATTAGGGGAAGTCTTGGGTCTGAAGTTTTGAGAGTCTTTCATGTAGGTGCAAGTCACCCTTGTATCTTTTGATACTTGTGGTAGACCTTATGTTCTCACTCAGAAGCCTTTAGGTAATGATTTGAGTGTTGTTCTCACTCTTAAAGCTTTTAAGCATAGAGTTGAGTTTTGTTCTTGATTGGAGCTTTTAAGCTAGATCAAACATTATTCTTACTCGAAGTTGTGAAGCAAGACTGAGTGTTTTTACTGGAAGAGTAATCTTCTTTAATCACAAGTTTGTGATTTGTTTTGTAACTAGGATATGACTTGTTTTGAAATAACAAATGGGATTGAGAATGTTTATCACTGCAGTGATTGAAGGTGTGATGTCGATTTCTCATATCTAGATGTTGGTTTCTAGGTAGAAGTTGCATTGGATAGGGATTGGGGGAGAAGTTGTAAACTGATACTGGTTAGGTTTTGAATTGATACTTCTAATAGTGGATTTCCTTCATGGTTTGGTAGCCCCCATATTAGGTGTTTTGCACTGAACTAGGTTAACAATTCTCTGTGTTATTTACCATTTTGCATTCTTTTCTATTTGGTAAATATGTGTTATGTCACCAGATGATGTCAAGACATTTGTCCTGACATTATGTTTTATTTTGAGACATTGGTTTTAACTTGTGATTTATGCTGGTTGTCTTTGAAGGATAGAAAAACACTTAGAAAGGGGGGGATTGAATAAGTGTGACTTTAAATCTTGGACGATAAAAATAAATTGCACAATTATTTTTATCCTGGTTCGCTGTTAACGAAGCTACTCCAGTCCACCCCCGCAGAGATGATTTACCTCAACTGAGGATTTAATCCACTAATCGCACGGATTACAATGGTTTTCCACTTAGTCCGCAACTAAGTCTTCCAGAGTCTTCTGATCACAACCTGATCACTCCAGGAACAACTGCTTAGTTCACTCCTAAGACTTTTCTAGAGTCTACTGATCAACACGATCACTCTAGGCTTAGTTCACTCCTAAGACTTTCTGCTCAGCCAACTGCCAAGACTTCCTCTAGAGTATTCTGATCAACCTGATCACTCTAGTTACAAACTGCTCAGCCAACTGCCAAGACTTCCTAGAGTATACTGATCACACGATCACTCTAGTTCCTTACAACTTAATGTAATCTATTCAAGAGTTTACAAATGCTTCTTAAAAGCGATAATCACAACTGTGATATTTCTCTTACAGTTTAAGCTTAATCTCACTAAAAATATTACAACAGCAATGTAGTGAGCTTTGATGAAGATGAAGATTCTGAGTTGTGATTTGAACAGAGTTTCAGCAAGTTAATTTGAATTGTATTGGTGCGAAATCGTTAACCTTGCTTCTCATCAGAACTTCATATTTATAGGCGTTGAGAAGATGACCGTTGAATGCATTTAATGCTTTGTGTGTTCCGTACAGCATTGCATTTAATGTTATACGCTTTTGTCAACTACCTCGAGCCTTGTTCACGCTGTGTCTACTGACGTAGCCTTTAGTAGCTTTAACGTTCCTTTTGTCAGTCAGCGTAGTCTGCCACGTGTACTTCCTTCTGATCTGATGTTTGTGAATACGACGTTTGAATATCATCAGAGTCAAACAGCTTGGTGCATAGCATCTTCTGATCTTCAGTGCTTCTGATCTCATGTTCTTCTGATGCTTCCATAGACCCATGTTCTGATTCTGCTTCGACCATCTTCTGATGTCTTGCCAGACCATGTTCTGATGTTGCATGCTGAACCATTTGAGACACATCTTCTGAGCGCTGAATTATGCGTACTCTTTATATATTTCCTGAAAGGGAAATTGCATTGGATTAGAGTACCATATTATCTTTAAGCAAAATTCATATTATTGTTATCATCAAAACTAAGATAATTGATAAGAACAAATCTTGTTCTAACAATCTCCCCCTTTTTGATGATGACAAAAACATATATAAATGATATGAATTTGCGATCAGAAAGAGTAGACGGCAAAAGACAAATTACACAGCTATAGCATAAGCATATGAATATGTCTCCCCCTGAGATTAACAATCTCCCCCTGAGATAAATAATCTCCCCCTGAAATAAATACTCGAAGAACTTTGATAAAAGACTTCCCTGATTATTTCGGTAGAGACGATCATATAAGCTTCTGCCTTCAGAGAATTCATAGCTTCTGACTTCTGCTTCCATTGGACAGCTTCAGAACTTGAATTTCTTTAGATCCTTAGAACATTCACAGCTTCTGATTTCTGCTTCCATTCAGGACAGCTTCAGAACTTGAATTTCTTTGATCTTCAGAACATTCACAGCTTCTGATTTCTGCTTCCATTCAGGACAGCTTCAGAACTTGAATTTCTGGATCTTTTGGAGCATTCACATCTTCTGATTTCTGCTTCCCTCGGATAGCTTCAGAACTTTGAATGTCTACCAACATCACTTCATGCTAGATTTGTATCAGAACATTGTTGAATGTACCAGAGCATCATCAGAGCATCTCTACATCCTGAAATGTTACAGAACAAAAACTAAACGACAAAAGTCAGCATGAACGAGTTAGAACATAAAATGTATATTCAAATACATGATATGTATCAGAGCCAAATGTATCAGAGCATTTAGGCTAAAAACGTGTATCAGAGCAAATAATGTATCAGAGCCATAACATTATATGTATCAGAGCAAATAGAATTTTGTCAGAACAGGATAGACAATGATATTCAAATTCTATTATCAGTGCTTCTGATTCATTCTTCTTTCTTGCTTCTGATTTCTGAAGCTTGATAGCACTCAGCTTGCTTCAGTTTCCATGGTTTTGCTTCTAGTGTTTGCTTTGAAGATTCTCTTCACTTCTTTGTACCTGCAAAACACTTAAACCATATAGAACTTGCAGTTCTTGTTAGTGAATGTGTGGGAGCCTTTACCCAGCAACTGATAGATTTAATCATATCATTTATCATTTATCTTTCTCCCCCTTTTTTGTCATAACATCAAAAAGAATATTTAAAAAGATTCAGATGTAAAAGACAAAAGAAAACATTTACTGGAATGTAAAACACAAAGAAACTTTTCATTGATAATCAAAAGATATTACAAAAGGTTCCTATGTTTAACAAGATGAAAAACATTCCTAGCAAATACAAAAAAGGATTTCCAAAGAGGAAATCACTACAAAAAATAAAAACAGAACCCTAGCTAGACACGCTCTGTGTCAACCCATCAAGAATCCCGGAGGACTTCTTGTCTTCCAGACTGAAACCTCCACTGTAGGAGAGATCCCAGAACCAAGGAGGAAGTGAGGGACAGTTCACAGACAGAGAGCTAATGTTGCAAACGGGGCTTTCCCTCAACATAGAAGTCAAGAATATCATTCTTAACCTCCTCCCATAACTCAAGAAAGTCTTCTGTCTTTGGATGAAAGTTGATAACAACATCAAAGAAGAGTCTGACTTGAGAGGTATTAGAAGAGCCAT
The DNA here is from genome assembly GCF_029867415.1 of Vicia villosa. Lineage (NCBI taxonomy): Eukaryota > Viridiplantae > Streptophyta > Magnoliopsida > Fabales > Fabaceae > Vicia > Vicia villosa. The sequence goes on along the minus strand of NC_081180.1, from coordinate 81,415,059 downwards.
CCCGAGATGCACAAAGATCTGTCGCCTTTGAGTCATGGAGCTTCAACAGGCTTAGGGTGAACGCTAGGTTTTGAGAGAAGAAAAGAAAAACGAGAGAGAGAGAGAGAGAGAGAGAAAAAAAACTTTTAAGAGGAAAACAAAGAGATAGGAAACCAAAAAACCATTTTGAAGAGTATTTAAAAGAAAATAAAGTGAAACGAATGATGAAAAGCATTTAATGTTACGTGACGTGAGGAGAGATAATAAAGACGAATGAGGTGACTAGCACAGTTACCTATGGTCGGCGTCCCTTCAACTGCACGCGCGCTTATCCATGAATAGTAACGACAGGTTTACCATCCCGAGATAAAACGTAACAGCTGTTTTGCTTTAAAAGAGGTTCTGAATCAACTTAGACAATGAAACGTTAGTAATAACCGAATCATAATTTCTAAAAGAATTCAATCAGAACTTCTGATTAAAAAAAATGTTCCACATTCATTTCAGAAGATACTCATACATGAGAACTTCTCATCTTCTCATTCTGGGCATAAATCCATACTGATATTCTTCAGAATGAACTTAAACCTATCTTCAGCCAGGGGTTTTGTGAAGATATCAGCCCATTGATGGTCTGTATCCACAAAGTTTAAAGAAATAACACCCTTCTGAACATAGTCCCTTATGAAATGATGTTTAATCTCAATATGTTTAGCTTTTGAATGAAGAATGGGATTCTTAGATAAACATATAGCAGAAGTATTATCACAGAATATAGGAATGTTACTCTCAAATATCTGATAATCTTCTAACTGACTCTTCATCCAGAGCATCTGTGTACTACAACCAGCAGCTGCGACATATTCTGCTTCTATGGTTGATAGAGCAATGGTTGCTTGCTTCTTGCTGTACCAAGAGATCAAATGACTTCCAAGAAATTGGCAACTTCCTGAAGTACTTTTTCTTTCAATTCTGTCTCCAGCATAATCAGCATCGCAGAATCCTACTAAGTTGTATTCTTCAGATTTTCTGTAAACTAAACCAACATTAGTAGTACCTTTCAGATACCTTAGAATTCTCTTAACAGCAGTTAAATGAGATTCTCTAGGATCTGATTGGAATCTAGCACACAAACAAACACTGAACAGAATGTCAGGTCTAGAAGCAGTCAGATATAGAAGAGATCCAATCATACCTCTGTATAACTTCTGATCTACCTTCTTGCTTACCTCATCCTTACCTAGGATGCATGTTGGATGCATAGGAGTTTTGGCTTCTTTGCAGTCTAGAAGATTAAACTTCTTCAGAAGTTCCTTCACATACTTGGTTTGGTGAACGTACGTTCCTTCTGATGTTTGATTTATTTGTATTCCAAGGAAGTACTTGAGTTCTCCCATCATGCTCATTTCAAACTCAGCCTGCATAGACTTAGCAAACTCCTTTCCAAGTGTAGCATTAGATGTTCCAAAAATAATATCATCTACATATATTTGACAGATTAAAATATCCTTTTCAAAGGTTTTACAAAAGAGAGTAGTGTCCACTTTTCCTCTAGTGAAATCATTATCCAGAAGGAAAGAACTTAAGCGTTCATACCAAGCTCTGGGAGCCTGTTTCAATCCATACAATGATTTCTTTAGTTTAAAAACATGATTAGGAGACATAGAGTCTTCAAAACCAGGAGGTTGATGGACATAAACTTCTTCATCTATATAACCATTTAAGAAGGCACTCTTAACATCCATCTGATAGAGAGTGATGTTATGTTGAGTGGCAAAAGAAATTAATAGACGAATAGACTCTAACCTGGCCACTGGTGCAAAGGTTTCTGTATAGTCAATCCCTTCTTGCTGACTATAACCCTGAGCCACCAGTCTGGCTTTGTTTCTTACCACTTCACCTTTCTCACTGAGCTTGTTTCTGAAGACCCATTTTGTACCGATTATATTGAATCCATCTGGTCTAGGAACAAGATCCCAAACATCATTCCTTGTAAACTGATTTAGTTCTTCTTGCATAGCAATTATCCAGTCTGGATCTTCTAGAGCATGATCAACAGAAGTTGGCTCGATCAAAGATACAAGACCTAATTGACAGTCTGCACTGTTCTTAAGGAATGCTCTTGTTCTGATTGGATCATCCTTCTTTCCAAGAATGACATCTTCTGAATGACCAGAGATGAGTCTGGATGATCTTCTGACAGATGGTTCTTCAGATATGCTTAGATCCTCCAGAGAAGCTGATACTTGATCTTCAGATTCTTTGCTTCTGAGAAGCTCTGCTTCTGATGCGTTGCTTCTTGGCTCAACAACTTCTGATATGTCAATATCATAACCTGCAAAATTATCAACCTGCTTTGGTTTTTCAGAACCAAGCTTATCATCAAACCTGATATTGATTGATTCTTCTACAACCAATGTTTCAGTATTGTATACTCTGTAGCCTTTTGAGCGTTCAGAATATCCAAGAAGAAAACATTTTTGTGCTTTGGAATCAAACTTACCAAGATGATCTTTAGTGTTCAGAATAAAGCATACACATCCAAAAGGATGGAAATATGAAATGTTGGGCTTTCTATTCTTCCACAATTCATAGGGAGTCTTATTTAGAATAGGTCTGATAGAGATTCTATTCTGAATATAGCATGCAGTGTTTATTGCTTCTGCCCAGAAATGCTTAGCCATATTGGTTTCATTGATCATGGTTATGGCCATTTCTTGCAGAGTCCTATTCTTTCGCTCTACAACCCCATTTTGTTGTGGAGTTCTAGGACAAGAGAAATCATGGGCAATACCATTTTCTTTGAAGAATTCTTCAAAGGATCTGTTCTCAAATTCACCACCATGATCACTTCTGACCTTTATGATTTTACACTCTTTTTCAGATTGAATCTGAATGCAGAAATCAAAGAACACTGAATGAGTCTCATCCTTGTGTTTCAAGAATTTTACCCAAGTCCAGCGACTATATTCATCTACGATGACTAATCCATATTTCTTTCCTCTGACAGATGCTGTTTTGACTGGTCCAAACAGATCAATGTGCAAGAGTTCTAATGGCCTTGAGGTAGAAACAACATTCTTAGACTTGAATGCAGGTTTGGAGAACTTGCCCTTCTGACATGCTTCACAAAGAGCATCTGATTTGAATTTCAGATTAGGGAGTCCTCTGACAAGATTCAGTTTGTTAATCTGAGAGATCTTTCTCAAACTAGCATGACCTAATCTCCTGTGCCAGACCCACTGCTCTTCAGAAACAGACATAAGACAAGTCACCTTCTGACTCATAAGATCTTGCAGATCTGTCTTATAAATGTTGTTCTTCCTCTTGCCTGTAAATAGGATTGAGCCATCCTTCTGATTTACAGCCTTGCAAGACTCTTGATTGAAGATTATATCATAACCATTGTCACTTAATTGACTGATAGATAAGAGGTTATGTGTTAATCCTTCTACAAGAAGTACATTAGAGATGGAAGGAGAGTTACCAGACTTTATAGTTCCAGAGCCAATTATCTTGCCCTTCTGATCTCCTCCGAACTTGACTTCTCCTCCAGACTTAAGCACCAGGTCTTGGAACATAGACCTTCTTCCTGTCATGTGTCGCGAGCATCCAGAGTCCAGGTACCATGACATGTTGTGCTTTGTCCTTCTTGCAGCCAAGGATATCTGCAATAGGAATAATCTTATCCTTAGGTACCCACATCTTTTTGGGTCCTTTCTTGTTAGATTTTCTCAAGTTCTGATTGAACTTGGGTTTAACATTATAAGCAATAGGATGAACAACATGATAATTTTTAATATGAGTTTCATGATATTTCCTAGGTTGTGTCACATGCTTCTTAGTGTGTGTAATGTGAAAACTTTGTGCATGTGAAGTGTGCCTAATATCATGAGAGTGGCCATACTTGAACTGATCATACAATGGCTTGTATGTAATTTTCATTTCATCAACAGGTTCAAGTTTGTATGGGGTTTCACCCTCATAACCAATGCCGACTCTTTTGTTTCCAGACACAGCATATATCATAGAAGCTAGCTGACTTCTGCCAATACTTCTAGATAAGAACTTCCTGAAACTTAAATCATATTCTTTCAGAATATGGTTTAGACTGAGAGTGGATTTTTCTGAATCAGAAGGAGATCCAACATTATTGGATAATTTTAAAAGTTTTTCTTTTAATTCAGAATTCTCCAACTCAAGCTTCTTTGTTTCAAATTCAAATTGCTTTTTCAGCTTTTTGTATTTGAGACTAATCTGAGACTTGAGTTCCAGAAGTTCAGTTAGACCGGAAACTAACTCATCTCTAGTAAGTTCAGAAAATACCTCTTCAGAATCTGATTCTGATGTAGATTCTGATCCGTCATCTTCTGTCGCCATCAGCGCACAGTTGGCCTGCTCATCTTCTGAATCATCTTCTGACTCATCCCAGGTTGCCATAAGACCTTTCTTCTTATGAAACTTTTTCTTGGGACTTTCCTTCTGAAGATTTGGACATTCATTCTTGTAGTGTCCAGGCTCATTGCATTCATAGCACATGACCTTCTTCTTGTCAAATCTTCTTTCATCAGAAGATTCTCCACGTTCAAATTTCCTTGAACTTCTGAAGCCTCTGAACTTCCTTTGCTTGGTCTTCCAGAGTTGATTTAGCCTTCTGGAAATCATGGACAGTTCATCTTCTTCTTCAGATTCTGATTCTTCAGGATCTTCTTCTTTGGCCTGAAAAGCGTTAGTGCATTTCTTGATATTTGATTTTAATGCAATAGACTTACCTTTCTTTTGAGGCTCATTTGCATCCAGCTCAATCTCATGGCTTCTCAAGGCACTGATCAGCTCTTCCAGAGAAACTTCATTCAGATTCTTTGCAATCTTGAATGCAGTCACCATAGGACCCCATCTTCTGGGTAGACTTCTGATGATCTTCTTAACATGATCCGCCTTGGTGTATCCCTTGTCAAGTACTCTCAATCCAGCAGTCAGAGTTTGAAATCTCGAAAACATCTTTTCAATGTCTTCATCATCCTCCATCTTGAAGGCTTCATACTTCTGGATTAAGGCTAGAGCTTTGGTCTCCTTGACTTGAGCGTTTCCTTCATGAGTCATTTTCAAGGACTCATATATGTCATAGGCCGTTTCCCTGTTAGATATCTTCTCATACTCAGCATGAGAGATAGCATTCAGCAAAACAGTTCTGCATTTATGATGATTCCTGAAAAGCTTCTTTTGATCATCATTCATTTCTTGCCTTGACAACTTTACGCCTCTGGCATTTACTGGATGTTTGTAACCATCCATCAGAAGATCCCATAGATCACCATCTAGACCCAGAAAGTAACTTTCCAGTTTATCTTTCCAGTATTCAAAGTTTTCACCATCAAATACCGGCGGTCTAGTATAACCATTGTTACCGTTGTATTGCTCAGCAGAGCCAGATGTAAATGCAGGTGTAGGTGTAGTCTTTTCACTTTCATCAACCATCTTTTAAATGAAGCGTTTTTCTCTTCCTGAATCTTTTCTAAACACTGTTAAGTGCTTGCACCTTAGAACCGGCGCTCTGATGCCAATTGAAGGATAGAAAAACACTTAGAAAGGGGGGGATTGAATAAGTGTGACTTTAAATCTTGGACGATAAAAATAAATTGCACAATTATTTTTATCCTGGTTCGCTGTTAACGAAGCTACTCCAGTCCACCCCCGCAGAGATGATTTACCTCAACTGAGGATTTAATCCACTAATCGCACGGATTACAATGGTTTTCCACTTAGTCCGCAACTAAGTCTTCCAGAGTCTTCTGATCACAACCTGATCACTCCAGGAACAACTGCTTAGTTCACTCCTAAGACTTTTCTAGAGTCTACTGATCAACACGATCACTCTAGGCTTAGTTCACTCCTAAGACTTTCTGCTCAGCCAACTGCCAAGACTTCCTCTAGAGTATTCTGATCAACCTGATCACTCTAGTTACAAACTGCTCAGCCAACTGCCAAGACTTCCTAGAGTATACTGATCACACGATCACTCTAGTTCCTTACAACTTAATGTAATCTATTCAAGAGTTTACAAATGCTTCTTAAAAGCGATAATCACAACTGTGATATTTCTCTTACAGTTTAAGCTTAATCTCACTAAAAATATTACAACAGCAATGTAGTGAGCTTTGATGAAGATGAAGATTCTGAGTTGTGATTTGAACAGAGTTTCAGCAAGTTAATTTGAATTGTATTGGTGCGAAATCGTTAACCTTGCTTCTCATCAGAACTTCATATTTATAGGCGTTGAGAAGATGACCGTTGAATGCATTTAATGCTTTGCGTGTTCCGTACAGCATTGCATTTAATGTTATACGCTTTTGTCAACTACCTCGAGCCTTGTTCACGCTGTGTCTACTGACGTAGCCTTTAGTAGCTTTAACGTTCCTTTTGTCAGTCAGCGTAGTCTGCCACGTGTACTTCCTTCTGATCTGATGTTTGTGAATACGACGTTTGAATATCATCAGAGTCAAACAGCTTGGTGCATAGCATCTTCTGATCTTCAGTGCTTCTGATCTCATGTTCTTCTGATGCTTCCATAGACCCATGTTCTGATTCTGCTTCGACCATCTTCTGATGTCTTGCCAGACCATGTTCTGATGTTGCATGCTGAACCATTTGAGACACATCTTCTGAGCGCTGAATTATGCGTACTCTTTATATATTTCCTGAAAGGGAAATTGCATTGGATTAGAGTACCATATTATCTTTAAGCAAAATTCATATTATTGTTATCATCAAAACTAAGATAATTGATAAGAACAAATCTTGTTCTAACAGTCTTTCTGTGATTTATCTTTCTGCAAAAGTTACAGGTGGATGCTATTATTCTGTATTAGGAGCAGATGTCACAATATCTTTCTTGATGTCATGTTCTGATGTTGGAACATCAATATGAACATATTGACCCTGTACCAGAGAATTTCATGATCAATCTGATTCTTAGACTTTCATCTGATACTGGAGAATTCATTTGGGGCTTTGGAATTCATTTGATACCTTGAGCTTTCATCTAAGGATTTAATAATCATCTGCTTGCTTGTGTGCTTTGCTTACTTGTGGCAAAATCAAAGGAAATGGAATGTTCATCTTGACAAAGTCAAATGCTAGCTCCATCTTGTGATTAGATTTTTCTTTTCTTATCTTTTATCTTTTTCAAAATCTTCTTCTTTCAAACTTCAAATCATTTTCTCAATAAACCTTGACTTTGTCAAGTGATGTCAAATATTTTTTTAATAAATGCTAAAGCACTTAAGCATATTCAAATTCTTTTTAAAACTTTTAAGAAAGACAAACCCCATCAAACTTCTTTTTGTCCCTTTGTGCACTTTTTCTTTTAAAATCTTTTCACAAAAGATTGGATGATTAAGTTTATTCTTGAGATGATGCAAACACCTATACTTATACAAGATGTTGTGAAGTGATTGACATTTTCCACTTGAATGTTGAGATATGCTCGTTGATTAAATCCAAGTAATGTTCTCTGTATAAAGATGATGCAAATGCTCAATTTCTCATACTTGTGGATATATGGTTGAGTTTTCCACTCGAATATGACGAAATGTCTTTTCTATTAAAATCAATCAAACGAACATCCATGTTTCTTTTTAAGCAGAACTACAAATGATCTGACTTCCCTATTACAACAAAGTAAAATCAGACTCCTAGACACAAGGGTCCCACTGGGCGTGCAAATTTGTTTACCTTGAATTTTGGTAAATAACCGCTAGTCTTCCAAAATTGATATTTCGATTACTTACAGAATCAACTAGATTGATCATAGGACAATATATGCATATTTTTCTTAAGTTTTCTTAGAAATGAACACTATAACAAAGATTGTTAAGACAATGCAAAGACGATTTATAAAAAGTACATGAAGATAAAGTAATTTCGACTAAGACTTAAATGGAATAAAAATGATGTTAATATAAATAGTTTGATACTGAATAAAAATATGGTGCTTCATACATACATATTATTCCAAACTCTTTTCTCAATTCGCTAGATGCTTTGAGTATTGTGAGTTTTGATACAAATTGAACACACATAAATCTAACACTAAGAACTCCTGTTTATACTACTTCGACAATAACGATAACATACAATAATTTCTCCTGAAAATGACACATTGTCGCTTGCATGAACTTCGCCCTCCCTAGACTTCCATGCGTCTTTTCGAAGTAAACTGATAAGGCCAAAAATCAATTATTTTAGTCAGGTCATTCGACGAGACACTTGCAGTGTTGTAGTCGAAGACACATTTTTTTCATAAAGTTGAAAAAATCAGTAATTCCCTTAAACACCACAACGTACTCCCTCTGACTATTATTATAAGTAAATATTCTCTTTTTAGATTTATTGAATAATGAATGTATTTGATCTTTTATAAATCTAAAAAGAAAATATTTGCTTATAATTCAGGGCGGAAGGAATACATACGAACTTCGACAAACTTAAGGCTGAAAAATCTATCAAAGTCTAATGAAACTCTCAACCATCTCAAAATCACATTAATTTTCAATTGTCATTCCCAAAACGCTAATAGTTTTAGTGTGTGGAAAATACCAGCTAGCAGAGAGATTATATACTTTAAATAGCCATTATACATTTAGAAAAATATCTAAGCACTCTTTTGGCAAAAAGTAAAAATGTCTTAGAATGTTTTTGAAATCAAAATCAAAATTATAATATGATGACTAGGTTCAATGAATTCCTCTTATACGACTAATATTCGCTCCTTTCATATTCAATCACCACTCCCTAGTTAAAACCTCTGCAGTATAAAGTCAAATAAACATTCTATATTTTCATTTTCATTTTCATTTCTGCATTCAAACCACGCTACCATGTCTAATTTCTCCGAGTTCCAACCATTGAACGAGAACACACTCATTGAATACATAAAATCCATCCCTGCACTTTCATCCAAACTTAACAACAATTTCTCCGACATTTCCGTTAAAGAAGTCGGCGATGGCAACCTCAATTTCGTCTTCATTGTTTCCAACTCCACCGGTTCCCTCGTTATCAAACAGGTCCGACACTGTCATTACGTTTAATTAATTAATTTTTTTAAATTATTACCGATATATCTCTGTATCATCTGTACGGTGTCTGGTGTCTGTGTTTCTTAGATTTTATGTTTTAATTAATAGTGGATTGTATTGTTTTAGGCTCTTCCGTATGTTCGTTGCATAGGAGAATCATGGCCGATGACGAAAGAGAGAGCTTATTTTGAGTCGTTGGCTTTGAAAGAAGAGGGGAAACTGTGTCCGGAACATGTACCGGAGGTTTATCATTTTGATCGGGTTATGTCTTTGATTGGTATGCGGTATTTGGAGCCACCGCATATAATTCTCAGGAAAGGCTTGATTGCTGGTGTTGAGTATCCTTTGTTGGCCGAACATATTTCGGATTTCATGGCCAACACGCTCTTTTTTACTTCTCTGCTTTTTCGTTCTACTACCGAGCATAAACGGGATGGTATGAATTTTTCCTTTTTTTCAAGTTTTGTTTAATGTTTGAAAGTACTATAGTTTGTTATGTGATACTTTGTCTGAAATTTGATTGAGCTGGTAGTGGTTATTTAAATTTGATTTTGTATTGGAAACATTGGTTGCGTTGGATTGCTAAGACTAGACAATATTAGGGAGAGTGTTGGGTAGCTCATATAGTAGAAAATATACTTTGGTAGTTTGAGTATGCAGTAGAGAGAAGATATGTAGATTATGTGGTAAGGAGAATAGATCAGATGGAGAGGAGTCGTCTTGTTAAGACAGCTCAGTTGGTAGTTGTGTAAGGACATCAGGTGCAGGAGCACGAGTTTGAACACGCGACATCCCACTTGTTTATCTTTAATAAGGTGAACTCCAGCAACTAGGTTACTCAACCAAAAAAAAATGAAGAGGAGTCAAACAACTAGAGGTAGAGGAATGATGACCTAGGAAAACTATAAGAGAAGTTATTAAGCAATATCTCGAGATTAACAATTTGAATAACAACATGGTCCTGGATAGAAGATTATGGCAGAAGTTGATCCATGTAGCCGATCCCACTTAGTGAGATAAGGCTTGCTTGCTGCTGTTGTATTGAAAACATTGGATCCCTTATGGTGTTTGTCACTTAATTAAACACACTGGTATTACCTACGTTGCCATTAGCCTTAATTTATGGTGACTTCACGCAGTGGCCGAATTTTGCGGGAATGTGGAGTTATGCAGGCTGACCGAGCAGGTTGTTTTTTCTGACCCATATAAAGTTTCTGAATATAATCGCTGGACTTCCCCTGATCTTGATCGCGATGCTGAGGCTGTTCGGGAAGACAATCTACTGAAGCTTGAAGTTGCTGAGCTGAAATCAAAGTATAATGACTCACTTTTTCTTCTTTTGATGCGGCAGTTTTATTGTATGGATTTTGTTGATGAGAATTTATGTTCATTTAGGTTCTGTGAGAGGGCTCAGGCACTAATACACGGAGATCTACACTCTGGTTCAGTGATGGTTACTCGTGAGTCAACTCAAGTTATTGATCCGGAATTTGCATTTTATGGACCAATGGGTTTTGACATTGGAGCATACCTGGGAAACTTAATTCTGGCTTACTATTCTCAAGACGGGCATGCTGATCAAGCAAACGATCGAAAAGTAGGTCTTAGTCTGCTGTTAACTGAACTAGCATCGTAGTGTTTATCTATTGTTGTATGTTCATCTAATTTGCTATGTTGTTTTCTTTAAGTTGAATTTCTGCATTGCATTGAAAGGTGAATGAGATACAACATTTGACATTTAAACGGCATTTCTTAATAATTGTCGGGGAAAACTGATTATTAGGGGGAAAGAGTATTGTTCCTTGTCTAATAAACAGAATGTTATGCAGGGATATAAGGAATGGATTCTTAAGTCAATTGAAGACACTTGGAATCTTTTCCACGATAAATTCACTGGACTTTGGGAAAAGCATAGAAATGGTGCTGGCGAGGCATATCTTCCAGCAATCTATAATAATCCTGAGGTTCAGCTGCTCGTACAGAAGAAATACATGACAGATTTGTTTCATGATAGTCTTGGATTTGGTGCTGCTAAAATGATAAGGTGACACCTCCCCTTAATTATTTTGTTTCCTTTTGTAACAAAAGCCATAGGATGAGGTTGTGATAATCATTTTCACTACTATAGAATTTCTGTCTGTATATGATTTATGGGTTAAAAATACAATCAGTAGTTATAGAGAAAGAACGAAGTAGTTTCCATTGTAGAAAAAATGATAGTGTCTCATCTAAGATGATTTATGTATGTATACATATGGGGTGCTGGTGTCCATAAACTACATTCTAGTATACTAGTATGATCATCACGTCCTTGTCTTATAACTATTTCAGTGATTTTTGTTTTCATATAATTGATTTTGAAATAAGCTTGTCTTGCTTGAGAGTATTTGAATTCCTTTGAGTTGTATCCAGAGCCAGTCAAGATAACTTTCATTCATGTTCAGTTGGGGTTAGTCAAGAGAAAGTTACCGTACTCTGATCTTAGTTGAGCAACATGAGTTGGGGTTGCACGAGTTTATTTGCATAGGTCATGTTCGTAAAAGAACAGGAAGGTGTCATGACTAACTCTTCCATTTCACTTATTTGATACACAGGAGAATTGTTGGCGTAGCACATGTTGAGGATCTTGAATCCATTGCTGATGCTGGTAAACGAGCAACCTGTGAACGGAGGGCACTTAATTTCGCTAAGATGATTCTCAAAGAAAGAAGAAAATTTGAGAGTATTTCTGAAATTGTCTCGGCAATTCAACAGTTTTAGGCGTGACACGGTTTTGCTATATCAACAACTTTACCATCATCATTTATCTGCTTTCCAGTATACCATTATTAGATTTTGGTCAAGTGAGTACTACTTGTTACCTGCTACAAGTACAATTTCCCAGCCTCTCATTGATAAGAAACTAAAATATTTATTCACTATACATAATTTGACGGGAATTTTATGTGGTTTATTTAAGGTTCTATTCGAAGTTTTTTTAATTATGAAACTCAATTATGAGTATGAAGGATAAGGTGCTGCTTCTACTGATTCAGTATTGTAATTTCAATGCCGATGGATATAAATAATAATATATTTTACTTAACATTTAATGGTTGGGGTAAAGTTGTGTTGGTACTGATTTTTCCTTTAGGTTAACACAACTTTGTTCTGGTATTACAGATGTATTACATGTTTTCTTATTAGCACCAGCTATGGTTTCCTTAGTTAGTGTTATTCTTATACATGGCTTTATAGTCACTCCACAGCTGAGAAACTGGCTTCCCTAGCAAGTCATTAGAGTAATTCTCACTAAAACCCGTCTTCAATTTCGCGTTCAAATCCGCCACAAACCCGTTTTTGATATTTTCACAGTACCGTTTCCATCTCACTGCAATATATGAGCCATTTTATGGTATATCAACCCAATAACCTCTTTTTTGATATCTCAACGGTACCTCTCAATGTAGCCTGCTGCAATATGAACCACATTGTTGGTAGTAAATGCAATTCCGACAATGTTTTTGACAGTTACGCTGACTTTTTCAGCACTTTTGGTGTAAGTGTTATTGTTATGTTGAATGAGTTTCTGTATGAATTCCGCGGCTGAGTTGAGCGTTTGCTTGACATATTCTGCACCTACTTCTTTGTCGAAACGGAGAGCGCCAGTGCTGGCTCCGGCTTTGTTGGACACAGCATAGTTTAATTACCTCAGCGCAGTTAGCAGCTGTTAGAGTTAGTAGAAATTAGAGTTAGTAGAAAGAACAGAACATGCTAAGGTGTTGTTGATCCATTGTTGTTTTAGGTGTATTTTGCAAGAGATCATTTGAGGTGTTTTTATTGGAGTTTGGAGGGTTGTGCTTGTGCAGTTGTGAAATTGAAATAGCAGGGAATAAGGGGGCGTTAGGAGCATGCCATATATCAATTGATAATAGCAACAAAGTCCATTTTTCTTCTGTGTCTTGCTTATAAACAATCAACAACAAAGCCAAAACAACCGCAGCTGTCATAAGACTAATAACAAGGCATTGCTTCTTCCACACCCTTTTGAAAAATAAAAAATCTCTAAAATTCAAAAGTGCATTTTCGGACACGCAACACAACAACATTTCCTAAATGAGATATTCTTATTTTGCCGCCGAAAAATAGTTTCGAAAATATACTTTTGGAATAAATACTCTCTTGAATGCTAATGAGGTTGACCTGAAGTCAGAGTCAAAGTCAATAATTTATGCCTGTTGCTGAATTTAGCATTATCTGCATATTTCAATAATATTTTCTAGATAGCTCATAAATTAACTTATACTATAAGTATGAATATATTTAATTTCAGATAATCTTTATTACATAAATATAACGACAAAAAGTCACTTATTCATACATTTAATTAATAAGCTACTTGATAATTAATTAAGCTATATTGCCATACTTTGCCTTATACTCTGTCCACAACTGATCAACTGTCTTCCCCAAAAGCTGAGAAAAGAAATCATCACTATAACCACTCTTCATCAACTTATTCAACTCTGCTACAAACCCATTTCTTAAACTATCACAATAATCCAAAAAACGAGCTGTAACATCATAACCATGATCCCATTTATCACCTTGTCCATCTTTAACCCAATGACTTGGTGCAAAATTTGCTTTCAATCTCACATAATCTGCTATACCTTCAATCAATCCACCATTTGCTGCACCATTCCCATTCCACTGCCAAACATGTGTCATTTCATGATACAGTACTCCTGTAATCTCATTTTTCACATCTCCGTTGTAGCCATTAACATATCTTGCACTCACATGAATTTCGTTGTTGCTAGTAAACGCAACTCCGTCCATGTCGTCGATGAATAAACTCACCTTTTGAACGTCTTTTTGGTCGGTAGGGTTTTCTTCTTGAAATACTTTCCATATGAATTGTGTCGCGGAGTCTAGGGTTTGTGTCGCGTATTCATCTCCTATTTGATCACGGAATCGAACTCCACCTGCAATAACAATTCTCTCATTATTCAACATATATATTTTTATTAATAACTTCTATCAAGAATAGTAATAATACCTGTAGTAGAGAGAGCAGTGTTGGTGACAGTGTAATCAACTGCTTGAATTCCATGTATAATAGCAAGGAGTGCTAAGAAAGAACAAAGGACATGCATGATTGTGGTTATGTTTAGAGCTCTTAGATTAATTTCTATTGAAGAATGAGCTTGTGGTTTAGTGCACTAGAATTAGTGCTTTATATAGGGAAAAAAAAGTAAGTAAGTGGTTACAGCTTTTATGTTTTATCACAATACTATTTTTCAACATGTTGAATTTTCTAAGCAGTTGCGGTCACAATACTCATGACCAAGTCATAAAAACCATAAAATTCAAAGTAAAGGAAGGAGGGAAGCTTCGTGGACATAATATTTGTTTTATTTCCATGATCACTCTAATGTGAAGTAAGTGTGATTTTTATCTTATTCAATTTTATTCAATTGATATCATGTTTGGTATGAAGTATCTCCTTAACATAGGAGTGGATGACCAATAATCTATCAAAATTTTATTCCTTCCATGAATAATTAATAATATTTTTCTATTATATCCTTAAATATTTATTATTTTCTTAACATATATCAAAAGTCCAAAACGACTACTAATAAAAAATGGAGGTAATATCCGTTAATTTAATTTAATTATGTTTTTATCCCACTTAAAAGTACTTTATTATTTAAGTAGAGTAAACTTTATTTTCGAAAGTACCAATAAACTAAGTTTGAGGTAGAATAGAAATAAAAGAGATTTTTGAAGTTTTACATACCATTAAAAAATATTTGGAAATACACATACCATTAAAACAATAAGCTTAGCTACATTATTTGATTTTTTTTTTTTAATTTTATTTTTAACTTTTTGGTGTCCATACAAAATTTTTAATTTAGAATTTTGGTTAAAATTTCTCTTCAATTAATTTTGAGTCCTTGAAAATTAGTTTTACCGGGTCAATTCTCACCTAACGACATCTAAGAATTTGAGTGTTTTTAACTTCAGTGCAAAAAAGTCAATTGAAACTCATAATGGATCGGCTTCTAACTTATTTTTCGTTCGTCTTGTCATCTCTTTGATTTGTTCTACTTTTCCTTGCAACCATGAGCGTATGGGCAGGGTTGAACAATAGTATAATAATGAGGCAAATGGTCATGCTAAGTGTAAAATAGTATTATGCTGTCATCAAATATAAATTTAACATTAAGTCAATTTATATAATTAATTTAAAATTTATAGTCCGGTGTGGCGAGATACATGATGGTGATTGATTGATAGTAAAAATTATTATACATTGTCGGTACATATCACATTTTCTCTAATAATATTATATTCATGTATCAATTTCTTTTTAGATAAAAATGTTCATTAGATAGAACGGATCTTACAAAAAAAAAATTATAGAATGTAAAAAAATATAAAAAAAAATAAGAGAAATGCTCTTTTCACCCTTATGATTTCTCTCACACCACTGTCAAAAGACTAGAATGTCCCTAGCATTTGGAGATGTATCTTCAAATGCATATTTTCCATGTATAACTGAAGTAAAAGAAACCCTTAATATGTAAAAAATTGATCTGGAGATTCATTTTCGTATGAATAAAATGGTACTCCCTCTATCCAAAAATAAGTGTCTTTTTAGCCATAAAAAGTTGTCTAAAAAATAATAGTCTCTTTACTTTTCCAAAACAACATTAACTAACTTTTACCAACTTTACCCCTTATTTGCACTCTTTTCAAATCATGGTAATATATAACAACCAATAGTAATTAAGGATAATTTTGTAAAAATATTATCTTTATTGACTCAATCATTACTTTTCTTAATCTGTGTGTAACAACCTTAAACAAAATTTATTTTGAGACGGGGGGTGTATTTCAGAGATGTTTCTCCAAAATGTCCCTTAGTTCATTAGTCAACGAGCAATCCGGAAATGCATCTTTGAAATTCTGTCTGGTAGATCAAAGCAGGAACAATAATGGCTGAATGAAATTCAAATAACTTAAATTAACTCTAAAATAAACATTATATAGATAAATATTACATAAATTTAATATTACATGCTATTAAAAATAGGTAGTTTAGGTCGTTGCAACATTCTTATAATATTGTTGACTGATCTTTGAATCGTCACGTCCACTTCAATCGGATCCTTTGTTGAGTAATGGTAAAAAGTTCTCCACGTCACCTTTAATTCATCGTCTGACTTCAGTTCAAGCAATTTGAATTATAGCTTCCATTCGTTGTCTATCGAGGGTAAACGATACTCGAGCTTGATAACTCTCTGATTTTCTGGATATTGTAGGAGAGTATTCAGTTTGATTTTCAGATCGATGAGAAGTATGTCCATGCAGATCTGAAATTAAAGTGGGGTGTTGGGCCATTGAAATACACAAAAGCAAGATGAAGATATGTAGACATTTTGATTTTTGTAAAGAAAATGGATTGTGAGAACCTATTTATAGAACTTGTAGAGCAATAAGGGCCTCACATACATGATCATGTCTGAATGAAAGACTCCGGAGATACATCTCTCAATCTGCCTTATTTTTCAAAAAATAAGGGTCACTTCAGAGTTGCATCTCTGAATGATCCCCTGTTTTGTTTTTTAATAAACAAAGAAAAATTTGAAGATACATCTTCAGATTCACCCAAAAGTTATGCAGAAAACATAACCATAATAATGCAGGGTAGAAATTCAAAAACAAAAGTTATCCACAAAATATCACCCAATTCTATAACATTGTGTGATGCGTTACTTACAAAATATCACCCAAATTTAGGCTACACATTACATGTACTACTTTATAAATGAAGCAACATACTACATATGCCTCACTTTCTATATGAATTTATCTCTTCCCTTAGCTATTTACTTTTTTAAGTTTTATTTTTATTTTTGTTGCATTTCCATCTATCTGATATCTTGTTTTTCGATGCTTTTATTTTTTTTGTTTTACAAACGTATTTTAAACTTGGATTTTGTAAAATATTTTTTATTTGGATATAGTTTTTCAAACTCAAACAATTCACATTTCTCTTGTGTTTGGAGTATCCTTTCCAACACTCTTGGATCTGTTTTTTGAGACCGGTTAAGATCATGAAAGAACTACTCCTATCGAGCAGATTATGCCTTGTCATATGCCAAGGAAAATCGATCAATCATGCCACATGAAGAATGCATTTTTCTAGAGCCTTCCGAAGCCCTAAAGGTCATAAGTCGGGTGAAAATTTAACATATGCCTCAAGCACCAAGGAGCAACATTTTAAAGTAGTTAAAGGAAAAAGGTGAATATTGAGGGAAATATTCTTGGAAAATCTTCTGCAACTTCTATGGAAATTTGCTTCCCCGCCAAGAGTGACATGTCCTTCTTGTGTCTCTTAGTGGATGACGAGGTGATTGGTTCCATAATTCCTTGTCATCTTCAATGTAGAGAATGGTAACATTATTAGAGGGATGTATATTAGAAAGACCAATATTAAGATAGCCATTGGTGGAAGGACTATTAGTAGAAGGACAAACACAGAAGGATTCTAATTTATGGTCCAAATTTGTTCTCATTATATTCCCAATAACCATGCCAGTCGTAAAAAGAACAAAAATGTCAATAAATAATATGTATGAGGAAAATCAAATAACATGACAATATAACATACCTAACATAATCAAATGTTCTTTCTCCATGTCATCAACTTACATGAAGTATTGGTGACATATATTATCTCATGTGAAGCCACAGTCATAGGAATGTATCGCCACATAAAGCTAATGGGAAAAAGTGAAAAAAGTTTTGAAAACATGAATAAAAAGGTCAAAAGTAACCAAACACTGATTTGACAAGAGAATTCCTGCTGTAATTTAAACACAATAAAGACTAAGATATGAGGTTTCACTTTTAAGGCATGCACACAAGTGTTAGAAACCCATTATGTTAGCCTAATAAGAAGGATAAATTTGCAAAAGATATAAAAATATACTTTCCAACATATGACATTCGAACATAGTGAAGGGAAATAGGATCCCATATTTTTGAAAAGTAACATTGTGCATGAGAAAATTACATACAAAGTGCCAACCACCTAAATAGTTCTCTATAGCAGGGATAAAGACAACACATTTGGTCGACTTCCCCAATTCAGTTGAGGGTTAAACGAGTGTGTCACAATTGGATCAGAATAAATATGTCGCAAGACATATGACAAACAAGATCTATAACATCCCCCAAGCATCCCATTCAATGAGGCACATCAAGACCTCCTGAGGGACAGCGAGGAAATTTATCCATAATAACCTGTCCAAAAAAAGGCCAGACCATGGTAAAATTCAACCCACTTTTTCATTTCCCTTAACTAAATAAGGCTAACAATCACATTATTTGATTCTTCAACCAAAATATAACTGTTAAAGGGGGTTGAAAGGGAGATATGGGAGAAACATTATTAGATTCTTATTACATGAGATACTGAATAGATAATATTGTCATAAAACTAAATTGCAAAACATAAAACAAACAAACAGTAAGAAACATATAATTGTACCGAGAGAAATACTTTGAGGGAAAGATGACTATAATAGAAATGAGTTGGAAGTAGAATAAGGAGAATAATCGATTGTTAAGAAAAAAAAAAGGAATTTCAGAAAAGATACACATAAATTGAAAAGACAAAGCCTAAAATAGATAAGAGAACACATGAGAGTAAGAAGTGGAGACTCCTTATTTAAAAATAGTTTTTGAAAGAAAGAAACAACACTCTTGGATTTTCACAGTTTGTGAAAATTATGGATTCACACTTGCATGTGTTAAACAATGAATTTTTTAGAAGACAATGACAAAATTGATTTATATATGTTCTAGATATAAGATACAAAATAGGTGAAATTAAGCAATTCATTCAAGAATAATTCTACAATTAAGATTTGAATCAGATGAAAAAACAACTTGAATTAAGGTGATAAATTCCAAGTTTAACTTGTTTGATTTGAATCACACAACCTTAGTTGATTTCCAAAAGAGTTCATTTAGTCTTGATCCAAATCAACCAACCATAAGTACGATTCACATTAAGGTGTCTTTGATTTGAATCGGACGGATCCTTGACTCGAATCACACCCACATCACCAAGTTCGAAATTTTCCTTTTACTCTTGATTTGAATCAGCAAATTTTTTTATTTGAATTAAGCTTTAAAAACATCTTATTTTAAGACGTGTAACTTGTGATTCAAGACAGTCATAATTGAGTTTGACCATTTTGCTCAAATTAAAAAACATTGCAGTTTCAAGTTTCAACTTAAGTGAATGTATGGGATATCTCAAGTTACAACACTACAATAAATGGTAGAAATAAAATTAGGATAAATCGATCAAATAAAAATTAATAAAAAAATGAAAATTCGAAAAATATCAAAAGTACATTAAAACATCAAAATACGCAGATGAAATTACACTGTTACAGATGAAGTAATTTCGTGTAATTTCAGCCACCCCCTACACTCTGTTAAATGATGTCACTCTTTTGGAGTAGTAATCCTCAAAGAAGATTTTAATACTGTTAAACTAAGGTGAATCTATCCTAGAAGGACCCTTGATCACAATAACTATAAATAACACAATCTCTAGATCTTACCAAGAAGGATCCTTTAACACATTTCCTCTCATATTGTTGTCAAATTAGAAACTTCCATGTCCCGAAAAACCCTAGAACCTTACAATAAACACCTAACTTGTTACTCAAATCAAGCTTTAAGAACACTTTATTTTAAGGCTTATAATTTGTGATTCAAGTCATTCATAATTGAGTTTGACCATTTTGCTCAAATTAAAAAAAAAAAACATTGCAATGGTTTCAACCTAAGTGAGTGTAAGAGATATCACGAGGAAAAATACCACAGTAAGCGCTTAAAGTAAAATTACGATAAATCGATCTAATAAAAAAGCACAACAAAGAATAATTCAAAAATATCAAAGTAAAAAAAAATCAAAATACACAGATGAAATTACAATGTTACTAATGCAGTAATTTCAACCACCCCCATGACATATGGCCAATGATGTCACTCTTTTGATGAAGTTATCTTCAAAGAAGATTTTAGTACTGTGAAGCCTAAGATAAACATATCTTAGAATGACCTTGATCATAACAACTAGAAATTCAAAAATACCCTCATCACACCAAGAAAGATCCACTAATATCCGTCCTCTCATACAATTGAGTAGAAGCTTTTAGGTTCTAAAAAATCGTATAATCTTACGATAAACATATAACAAAGACATCACATCAATTTATATATTATTATAATTCTATATACCTTTCTCTTTCGGTTGTCACTGATTTTTCATCGAAGTATTTACATGTATCATTGTTGTCAAACCGGAGCTCAAAGACATCAAGACCTTTCAATAGAGTTTACCACCAGAACTTAGTCTCTCAAAAATCAATTTTTATTTTTTTATCATATTATTCAATGAAGCAAACAATTTTTTTTGTTATAGCTATGATGTGGGCAACTCTAACTGATTTTCTATCTTGAGAAAAATAGAATATTTTGAAAGAACAAAATATTTAGGTTTTTTTTAAGGTTGTTTTCTTATCCCTATGCTATGCATGATTCATGGAAATTGAATCATCCTTAATCACTCTTAATCACTCTGTTGACGAATTCACGCAGTCATGTTATCATTGTTATAGATTGATATTGAATATGGTCTGAAATTTGATCAAATGATCTAAAAAGACATGACTGCTAGAATGTGGTATGCGGCCAAATAATAACACCTTCTTCCTTAAATAAGTACTATTTCAAGACGACATTGCAATTTGAATCACATTTTAGCACCGATGAAAAATTAAAATAATTCTCATTCTTTCTCTTAATTAATAAATATTTATTTTCATATTTTAATCATGTCCATTAAAACTTTTAAACGCCAAGTGTCAAACATCTACTGAAAAAACTTGATTCTTAAGAAATATAGAGCCGAGCCGATGTGGACACCCATAACATGATGCGAGAGCAGCACCATTTTCCAAATCAAAACCTGACCAGGTTCACTTAACTCCTTTCAATTTCAACCACCAAACATAGAATTTCTGACTGAACAATAAAATCAACACACGTAAGTATAAAACGCAACACAACACTAAAAAAATTAGTTATTCGTTTGTATTGTACTACAAAACATTCTATCTTGATTATACATTCCCCTCCAATTCAAGCCCCACTATTACCATGTCTAAATTCTCCGACTTCAAGCCACTCAACGAGACCACCCTCATTGAATACATCAAAACCATCCCCACCCTCTCATCCAAACTCAACAACAACTTCTCCAACATATCCATCAAAGAAATCGGAGACGGCAACCTTAACCTCGTCTTCATCGTTTCCAACTCCAATGGCTCCTTCATCATCAAACAAGCTCTTCCATACGTTCGTCTAATAGGCGAATCATGGAAGATGACGAAAGAGAGAGCTTACTTCGAGTCACTGGCGTTGAAAGAAAAGGGAAAACTGTGTCCGGAACATGTTCCGGAAGTTTATCATTTTGATCGTGTTATGTCCTTGATTGGTATGCGTTATTTGGAGCCACCGCATGTGATTCTTAGAAAAGGGTTGGTTGCTGGTGTTGAGTATCCTTTGTTAGCTGAACATATGTCTGGTTTTATTGCAAAGACGCTGTTCTTTTCGTCTCTGCTTTTTCGCTCTACCACCGACCATAAACGAGACGGTAAAAACATGCTTTCCCTTCTTTGATACTCTCAACACATTTAATGGTAGCTTTATCTCATGCTGGTTTCATGTAGTTGCTGAGTTTTGCGGGAACGTGGAGTTATGCAGGCTAACTGAACAGGTCATTTTCTCTGACCCTTACAAAGTTTCTGAACATAATCATTGGACTTCTCCTTATCTTGATCGTGACGCCGAGGCTATTCGGGAAGACAATCTACTGAAGCTTGAAATTGCTGAGCTGAAATCAAAGTACGGTATATGTCTCACTTTTTTGTTCTGTTTATGCATTAGTTTTATTCTCAGGTGTTTTGCTTATAAGAATTTGTGTTCCTTTAGGTTCTGTGAGAGGGCTCAGGCACTACTACATGCAGATCTCCATACGAGTTCTGTCATGGTTACTCGTGAATCAACCCAAGTTATCGATCCGGAATTTGCATTTTATGGACCAATGGGCTTTGATATTGGAGCATTTCTAGGAAACTTGATTTTGGCTTTCTTTTCTCAAGATGGACATGCTGATCAAACAAATGATCGAAAAGTAGGTCCTTTTGTCTCGCAGGACCTCCAAAAACTTAAAACGACTCTGATTGTATCATACTAATATGTTCTAGAAATACCCGTGTTTTTATGCAGACATATAAAGAGTGGATTCTTAAGACAATTGAAAACACTTGGACTCTTTTCTACTATAAATTCACTAAACTTTGGGATGAGCATAGACATGGCACTGGTGACGCATATCTTCCAGAAATCTATAACAATCCCGAGGTTCAGCTACTTGTACAGAAGAAATACATGACAGATTTGTTTCATGACAGTCTTGGATTCGCTGCTGCCAAAATGATAAGGTAAGCATATGCAATATCAATTACTCAAGTCTAAAGAGCTCTTGTTTGATATAAACTTTTATTTTCCATTTTATTTATTTGGTTGTTATTAGGAGAATAATTGGTGTGGCACATGTTGAGGATTTTGAATCAATCACTGATGCTGCTAAACGGGCAACCTATGAAAAACAGGCTCTTGATTTTGCTAAGATGCTTCTCAAAGAAAGAAGAAAATTTGAGGCCATTTCTGAAGTTGTGTCAGCAATTAGGCAAATTTAGTTTGGATGATTTTTTTTCCTGTATTAATAGTTTAATACCTCTTTTATATTTTGTTGTACCTTATAATGAGCGTACAAAACTCGGCTCATCCTGAATTGAGTGATATCATTCGGGTTCGGGTTAGGTTTGACCTCCGGCTTACGTACTCCTCCCGTCCGTTTGTTAGTGAGACAAGCAAATTCGTAAAATAAACCTGCTAGTGTTTTCTCTCCAAATGATGTTGCTGTTACTGTCAAGTATTCAAATTGAGAAACCTAATTTGGTTGCGCATGTTCTCAAGGGTATGGAAGAGTATGCTATCATATATTACCTCTTAGATTTTGGCTGAATGATCACTAGTTCAGCTTCTTCCTTGAAAAATTATGTATAATAACTTTTATTGTTTCTTCTTCCTCTGCTATAGTACCAATATACTTTCTAATTAGTGTCCCATACCTCATCAAAGTAATTAGTGTCCCCATGACAAAATAAAATGCATAGTATATGGATTTTGTGGTATAACATAGCATTCCAGGCAAGTTTTTTATTAAGTAAAAGATAATAATTTTGTAATGCTTAAGAAAGTTAGTTAAATGTAATTTTTAAAATTTTAGAGAAAATATAATATAATTGTGAGCGTACGAACGTGCAAGTGTTTAGATATTGGGCCCTCGAGCTGACATGCAGATCTTCATAGGTGAACTTGTTATGTGAGAACCCCTTTATGGATAAGTGCAGTCAGACGTCTTTTATTTAGGATTGTTGTTGGGTTAAAGCGAGCTCAAACAAGGATGGTGAAATGTTCTGTATATGGTATTTTTGCGTAATGAATTAGATGTCCACTCAACCCAGGATTGAGGTATTTATAAAAAAAATTGTGGGCATGGACCTTAGTCTCCATTAGAGTGGTAATCGCTCTTAAGAGCGTGGGAAATGGGTAATTAACTTCCCCTATTACTCATAAGAACACGGTCTTCCACTTTTGACTCGCTTTCCCGAACCTCTGTGGACCACGACACCTTCCCAAGTTCTCACGAACAAGAGAGCAATCCAAGATACAAGTGACGTAATCAATAAATGGACGCCAATCCCAATAAATAGGCGGCTATAGAATCTCTTGCAAGGGCTACATGCTACATAGTCTATCCTGAGAGAGTTATGGCGTCCTTCCTGGGTGGCCTCGACACTTATACCGATACATAGTCCCTCAAGCACGATGTCTTTATAAAGAGAAAAGAGATTAAGTTTAATTTTCTTATTTAGAGTTATTCAGACAAATATTTAAGTTGAATCCCTTTGGTGAGACTTTAAGTTGAGTCCCTAAAGAGAGACGTTAAGTTGAATCTCTAATGAGAGACTTTAAGTTGAGTCTCTCATAAGAGAACTTAAATAGAGTTCCTCTATCGAGACTTTAATTTTAGTCCCTCATGCGAGACTTTAAGTAGAGTCTCTCAAGTGAGACTTTAAGTTGAATCCTTCCATGGAGACTTTAAGTTTAGTCCCTTCACACGAGATTTTAAGTAGAGCCCCTCAGACAAGACATTAAGTTGAGTTTCTTAGGCGAAACTTTAAGTTGACTTCATTAGGCGAGACTTTAAGTTCAGTCCCTTAGGAGAGACTTTAAATTTAGTTCCTCATGCAAGACTTTAAGTTAAGTCCATCAGGAGAGAATTTAATTTGAGTCTCTCAGGTGACACTTTAAGTTGATTCCCTCAAACGAGACTTTAAGTTGAATCTCTCGGGCAATACTTTAATTTTAGCCTCTAGGACAAAACTTTAAGATGAGTCCTTCATGCAAGAATTAAAGTATAGTCCCATAGGCGAGACTTTAAATTGAACCCCTCGAGCAAGAATTTAGGTTGACTCCCTCAGGAGAGAATTATAGTTGAGTCCTTTAGGCGAGAATTTTTGTCGAATCTCTTAGTAAAACTTTAAGTTAAGACTCTCAGGAGAGACATTAAATCTAGTCCCTCAGGCGAGAATTTTATTTTAGTCCCTTGGGAGAGATTTAAAGTTGAGTCCCAAATGCGAGAATTTAAGTATAGTCCCTCAAATGAGATATTAAGTTGAGTCCCTTGGGCAAGACTTAAAGCTGAGTCCCTCAGTTGAGACTTTAATTTGAGTCCCTCTGTCGAGACATTAAGTTAATTCTCTCACGAGGGACTTTAAGTTGAGTCCCTCAGGCGAGACTTTAAGTTTAATATCTCATTCCAAACTTTAAGTTCAGTACCTCAGACGAGACTTTAAGTTGAATCTCTCATTCCAGACATTAAGTACAGTACCTCAGGCGAGACTTTAAGTTGATTCTCTCATTCAAGACTTTTAAGTTACAGTCCTCAGGTTAGAATTTAAGTTGAGTCATACAGACATAACTTTAAGTTGAGTCCCTCATGCAAGAATTTAAATTGAGTCTCTCATTCAAGACTTTAAGACCAGTCCCTTAGGCAAGACTTTAAGTTAAGTCCATCATGCGAGACTTTACATAAAGACTCTCAGGCGAGACTTTATGTTGATTCTCTCATGCAAGACTTTAAGTTGGGTACCTTAGGCGAGACATTAAGTTGAGTCATACAAGAGTGACTTTAAGTTGATTTTCTCAGGAAAGACTTTAAGTTTAGTCCCTCAAGCAATAATTTAAGTTCAACCCCATAGGTGGGACTTTAAATTGAGTTCTTCAAGCGATTTTGTTTGTCGAATTCCTCAAGCGAGACTTTTAGTTGAGTCCCTTAGGCAAGACATTAAGTTGAGTCCCTCATACGAGATTTTAAGTTGAGTCCCTCATACCAGACTTTAAGTCGAGTCTGTCAGAAGAGACTTTAAGTTGAGTCACTCTGGCGAGACTTTAAGGTAAGCCTGTCAAGCAAGAAATTAAGTTGAGTCCATCGTGCAAGACTTTAAGTTAAGTCCTTCTAGAAATACCTTAGGTTCAGTCCTTCAGGTGAGACTTTAGGTTGAATCCCTTGCGCGAGACTTTAAGTTGAGTCCCTCATGTGAGACTTTTAGTTGAGTTTCTCAGGCGGGAATTTAAGTTTATTCTCTCAAACGAGAAAATTTAAGTTGAATTTATGAGGAGAGACTTTAAATTGAGTTTCTCATACAAGACTTTAAGTTAAGTCCCATAGGAGAGAATTTAAGTTGAGTCCCTCAAGAGAGACTTTAAGTTAAGTCCCTCGGGCGAGACTTTTATTTGAGTCCTTCAGGTGAGACTTTAAGTTAAATCCCTCAGGGAGGTTCAGTACCTTCACGCAAGACTTTAAGTTGAGTCTCTCAGGAGAGTTTTAAAAATTGAGTCCCTCAAGTAAGACTTTAAGTTGAATCCCTCAGGTGAGACTATAAGTTGAGTCTCTCAGGCGGTACTTTAAGTTAAACCCCTCTGGTGAGACTTTAAATCCGATCCCTCTAGAGAGACTTTAAGTTGAGTCCTTCAGGAAAGACTTTAAGTTGAGTCCCTCGTGTGAGACATTAAGTTGAGTTGGTGTTTTATGCTCTGTGGGGATCTTCCCTTGGAAGTTTAGTGTTTATATTGCCCCAAAGAGCGACAAAGATCTTCCAACAAAAGTCTAACATATGTGTTGCCCCTTAAGGGTAACAAGGATTTGCTAAATAAAGTCCAACATATGAATTGCCCCTTAGATAAAGAGGTATATGTCACACAACATCCTGAGTTTGTGAAACATGAGGAAGAAAGGAAAGTATACAATTTGTACAAAGCGCTCTTTGGTTTTAAACATGCACCTAGGGGATGAAACAAGAAGATTGATTCATACTTAGTCGAATCGGGATTCATCAAATGCAAATGTGAGTATGGTGTCTATGTACAGGTAATGGCACAAGATATAACCATCATCTGCTTATATGTCTATGACTTGCTGGTAATTGGAAATAGCATGAAGAACTTGTCGAAGTTCAAATAGCAGACAACGAGGGAATTTGAAATGTCGGATCTGGGAAGTTTGTAGTATTTACAAGGCACAAAATTTCAAATTATCAAGCAAGGTATGATGTTGCATCAAAGGAAGTATGTCAAAGAGATACTCAAGAGATTCAGAATGGATGAATTAAATCACGCATCCTCAATTGTCAAACCAAATTTGAAACTAGAGAAGCATGGAAAGGAGGACAGCGTCTATGTAACCTTGTTCAACCAAACTGTAGGATTTTTGAGATATATGTGCAATATCATACTTGATATAGGTTTCTCAATCGAATTTGTGAGCAAATACATGAGTAAACCAAGGTTGTCACACATAAAGACTGCAAGAAGAATCTTGAAATACTTAAAAGGATCGATAAGCTATGAAATTCTGTTTCCACAAGATTTTGAAAGCAAAGAAGCTACAATTACTTTGTATTCAAATACTAATTGGTGTGGAGATAAGGAAGCTCAAAGAAGCACAATTGGTTACTTCTTTCAAGTATTTGGTGTCCCATTCTAATGGTGCTCGAGAAAGCAACTTGTGGTGGCATTATTATCCTGTGAGGCTAAATATATAGCAGGATCCTATGTTGTGTGTCAAGCAATTTGGACCAGATTTGTGTTGGAAGAGATGAAAGTTGAAGTGAAGAAACCTCTGGTGTTGCAGAACGTTAACAAGTTAGCTATAAATCTTGCAAAGAATCCAGTTATGCGTGGAAGGAGTAAGAACTTCGAAGCTAGATTTCATTTCTTAAGGGAGAAGGTAAAGCGAGGTGAACTTAAAGTGAGACATTGCTCACGTGAAGCACAACTGACCGACATTTTCACCAAAGGATTGAAGATCGACAAATTCCTAACCTTGAGAAAGAAATTATGAATAGTTCAAATCGATTATGTTTAACATGTACTAAGTAATTTGGATTATAAGGGAGTATCTTGAGAGTATAATCCAAATTACATAGACTAAACCTAAGTTAGCCCAAACCCAAGTTAGTTAGGATTAAAGTTTGATATATTAGTTATACAAGTCAGATAATTGCATGTAAAAAATAACCTACATACCACCTTTTATTTGACATATTACAAAGACAGACCGTACTATTGTACTAAAAAAAATGAGAATTTCTTTACCCACCTCCCTATGGGGGTCACCCCCAGCGAAAACCCCATTTTACCCCGCTTCGGAAATGCATTTCCGAAATATTTTTTTTTCTAAATTTTTCCAGACTTCGGAAGTGCATTTCCGAAAAAATCTCAAAAATTGAGATTTTGACTAATTCGGAAATGCATCTCCGAAACAACAAAAAAAATCTAAAAATATCCCAAAAATTAATTTTAGGATATTAATTAATTCACATATCATAAATTTGATATAATTTATGAATAATAATAATTATATATTTTGATATAATTTATGAGTTATGAATAATAGTTATTATATATTTCTATCCTGATTCATATTTTAAAATTTAAAATAATTTTAATTAAAAAAATTAAAATAATTTCACTTACAAAATAAGTTATAATTTTTTATTTATATATTTATAATAATTGTTATATATTTATAAAAAAAATTAAAAAAATTAGTGTTTTAATTTATATATTTATATAATAATTATAATAATTATTATATATTTATAAAAATTATTATATTTATATATTTATATATTTATATAATAATTATAAAAATTAAAAAAATGAGTATTTTAATTTATAATAATTATTATATATTTATATATTTATATATTTATATAATAATTATTATATATTTAAATATATATATATATATATTATATTTATATATTTCACTTACAAAATTAATAATTAAAAGTCTGATTCATAATTAAAAATGAGTTATAATTTTTTATTTAGTTTAAAAAAATTAAAAAAAGATTTTGTCTTAATTTTATTTAATGGATAAATTTTATATTTAATTTTATATAATTCAAAATTTACTTATGAAATTAAGATGTTTTTGATTTATATAAGTTAGTAAAATAATTTTTAACTTTAAAATTGTTTAGGAAATTTTGATTCACCTTGATTTTATTGATTCACCTTTATTTTATTGATTCACTTTCATTTTATACCTATTAATTGTATTGATTCACCTTGATTTTAATTTTTTAATAATTATTGAATTCTTTCGGAAGTGTATATCCGAAACATTCCAAGACCAATTTGGTCTTGGAATATTTTGGATATGCATCTCCGAAAAGCGAAAATACCCCTCTCTCAAAAAGGGGTGTTTTCGGAAATGCATCTCCGAAAACTCAAAAAAGGGGGTGTTTTCGGAAATGCATCTCCGAAAACACTTTTTTTTTTCGTGTTTTCAGAAGTGCATTTCCGAAAACACCCTTTTTTTCAATAAAAGTACGTTTTCGGAAATGTATTTTCGAAATAAGAGGTATTTTGGTAAATTCCCCAGAGGTTACTAAGAAGGTTAGGAGGTGGGTAAAGAAATTCTTAAAAAAAATTACAATATCCTATTATTCTTACTTTTGGTAGATGTTCTCTTCAAATGGATTATAACTCTTTTTGAGGTTCTATTTTTTTCTTGCCGGCGAAATGACATATAAAACTTTCACATTTGAACTATAATAAGGATCAATTTTTCTATAGTCTAATCATGTATGGAAAAAATGATGTGCCGTAATTCACCATAATCCATATGTTTTGTATCGATAATATTAATATTTCATACAAGACATAACAACAAAGTTGCTTATTTTACATTTAATTAATAATTAATTAGGGTATATTACCATAATGATTCTTATAGTCCATAAACAACTGATCAGGCGTCTTTCCCAACAACGTAACAAAGAAATCATCACTATAACCACTCTTCATCAACTTATTCAACTCTGCCACAAATCCATTTCTTAAACTATCACAATAATCCAAAAAACGAGCAGTAACATCATAACCATGATCCCATTTATCACCTTGTCCATCTTTAACCCAATGACTTGGTGCAAAATTTGCTTTCAACCTCACATAATCTGCTATACCTTCAATCAATCCACCATTTGCTGCACCATTCCCATTCCACTGCCAAACATGTGTCATTTCATGATACAATACTCCTGTAAGTTCATCTATGGTGGTAATCGTATTAAGATACCTTGCACTAACGTGAATCTCGCTGGTGCTTATATATGTGAATGCAATTCCATCAATATCGTCCACAAATAAGCTCACCTTCTGCACGTTTTTTCTGTCAGCAGGGTTGTTCTCTTGGAAGATTTTCCATATGAATTGTGTGGCGGAGTTTAGTGTTTGTTTGGTGTATTGTGTTCCCATATAGTCGCGGAAACGCATACCACCAGGTGTAGAGAGTGCGGTGTTGGTTACAGTGTACTCAACTGCTTGTATTCCATGAGTTACTGCAAGGAGTACTGAGAAAAAGAAGACAGTTTGCATGGTTGTGTTTTGAGTTCTTAGGTTTCTTTCTCTTGAAGAATGGGTTTGTGAGATGAAAATGCGCAAGGATTAGTGCTTTATATAGAGGAAAAATGGTTGTAATTTATATTCTTTTCGCACCAAATTACAAGTAAAAGTTGGTAATTATAAATGATTTATTTAAGTAATACCTTTTCACACGTCTTTGTTAATATCGTTACTCTAAATTTTGTGAATTATAAATAAATAATATATTTAATTAATAAAATAACTGTAATTAAAATTTTAATTAATACAGTTAAAATTAAACAATATCTACCGTATAAGAAAATTTATCCATATGGAAAACTCCCTTTTAGCCTACCCGCCAACTCATTAAAATAGGGGCAATTTTGGTACAAAAATTGCTTTTTCCAACTAATGATGTTATATTTTTCCATTTCAATTACATGATTGTTGTTTTATTTGAACCGGTTGAGGATGTCATACACTTGAATTGCTATTGCTATTCCTCTTTGACCTCTTTCCAACCTCCTCTTCAAATTGGATTGTGATTCTAGGGTTTCATATATTTTTTTTGATATATTTTGATTTAGTGTTTGTTGTTTTAGGTTTGGTTGTGTTGTCTCGCAACGAAAGATGAATGGTGTGCGAATCGATTTTACGGTGGTGCATCGGCTGTATTGAGTGAGTCGGTTTTGGTATCGGTTGTTTTAGGGTTTTTATTTTCATTTAATGTTTGGTGTTATTTGTTGTTGTTACTGTGAGAGTTGTTTGTGTTAATAATGTGCTTTCAAAATACGGAGTTTTGTTCCTTGCCTGCAAAGTGTTTGAGGAAAGTTCTAAACCAATCATTTTCTTAGTTTTTTGTTTCAGATTCGTAGTTATTGATGTTTTATTGTTACAGTGTCTCAGAATATTGCTGGAAAACACATCAATAGGGTTTTCACCTTCGACAAGGTTCTTAATTTCTAAACCTAAACCCTTTTATTTGTGTCAAAACTAGCTTATTCTTTTAAATTTCATTGTTTTTTTAGGTTTTATTGTCGGACGAGATGTAGAGGCGTGTTAGTAACCACCCAAAATTGCAGCAGAAATAAAGTTATGTCTTTCATTTTTTGGTTATTTGCAGGTGTTGAATCTATTGTGCATTGCTATTGTTTTTCAAATTTCTTGAATTGTGTCGAATATTAAATAACTCTGTGTTCGAACATCGATTGCAGGTGCATAATTGTGGTACCGGTTTGGTTCGTGGAGCGGGTCCGTGATGGTTGTTGATAAACACATTTGGATTATAGCAGCAACTATCTATTTGTAGTTTTCCTTAAATGGTTATTACACGCAAATTAATTTACCAAGCTATTCTCTTTATTTGAATTTTACGATTGTTATTTTCCTGGTTATGATATGCTTTCAGGGAAAATAAAGAAACATAATGGAAAATATACAAAGTGGCCTCTGAGAAGAGCTTATTTTTTATGCTTTATAAAGTTTTTGAAGATAAGTAAGATCCTCTTCATGTATCGCGGAAAGTGTCTCTTAAGAAGTGGAAGGAATCAGAGATGGAAAATTTTCCAACAGCTAGAGGAGACAAATAGATGACCCAGAAGCAGCACTATATACAATTTGGTCTGTTTGTCTGAATCTCCTTTCGAGGGAAGACTATAATCCTAGTCCCGATCCTTTTTTGTTATTAGTAGGAGTGAACTGATCCTAGTCCTCAACAACTATAGCAAAAATCTTAGAAGTAGGTTGGCCTAGACCAAGAGAGACCAGGGAGCCTCTAACAATAGCAAATATGCTAGGACCAACTAGAGGAAGAGTGGGAGATGAAGAAGAAGAAGAAGCCACAGTGAAACCTTGAGCCTCTCGCTCTTTAGCAGTGTTAGACACCTTCTTCAAATAATACATTTTATCTGCAAATATCAAACACCCATATAAAAGACTATAAAGGGATAACTTTATCCTCACAAAAAATATCCTTCCTCTCCAGACTACTGACCACATCCATAATAACATGAGTATCAAGGAATTATTTCCTCAACAGAGAAAACTTTTTCTTTGTCAAATCAAACCCTTATAATAACCAAGATTCTCATAAAAAGCGCCAAGATCCTTCTTCATATCAATCTCGTAATAAGTGAGAGAATTCATATGTAAAACGTATGCATGAGGTTCACGTTTGAAATGGATCCAAGCCCAAAACTTTCGAAACTTGTTCATGCACGGACGAGAGAGTAAGCCTTGACAGTCAATAGAACTAGAAAAGGGTGAGAAATAACTACAATTCACTAGTATCTACCTGGGAATCTGTATAACAAACATAAAGAACAACAACAAAAACAAATAGAAAATAGGTGAGAAATATGTTACATATATTAGAGGTGTATAAACAGCAAAGATAATATACTATCACAGTTAAATCAATCATACAAGTTCAACAATATAATAATTAATCAACAGATGCAATCATGTATGCAGTGTATTCATCTTCTCTACTTTCATGCATGTGGTACCAATAATTCGGATACTCAGAGGAGTGTTACTGAAATATCTAACCTGTCACTGGACCGAAACTTTACTCGTCACTAGACCGAAATCCTAACCCGTCACTAGACCAAAGTGCTAACTCGTTACTGGACAGAAGTCCAACCTATCTTCGATATACATGATGCATGAATGCAACTAACAATACAAATTGTAATCCAAAATCTTCTAACTCGAATCCTTGTCACTAGACATAAGTCACACACATCATTGGTTCTTTCGATCCTAAACACATCATCATCAAATAATTGTCAGTGTAAGGCCACGTCACCGATTCCCTTGAACCTAAACATCCAAACACTGGTTCTCCCGAACCTAATCATGAATCACATCAACAGTTTCGTCCTAACCTTAAAATCTTAACTCGTATATGTATTATAAACCATTTGACTTGTGTCATAAAATATTAACAACTTAATTCACATAGCATCTAATCAAAACAGCCCCAAAATCATGTTTTCTACTAATCGTACCTCAATTTCATATAATTATTTAAAATATTAAACAGAGACGAAATCAAGTAAATAAATATGTTTTGAAAAGCTTAGAGTGTCTATTTTAAGACTATGAATTTTATTTTCGAACTTAAGATCCCAATCAATATATTTTAATCAAACAATAGAAACTAGTGCAGACACCAGACAAATTGTTTTCTACTAGTCATATCTCAAGTTCAAGCAATTCTTTAAAGTATCAAATAAAGTGGAAATCAAGTAAATGAATATGTTTTGGAAAAATTAAAGTTTCTATTTTAAATCTATGATTTTTACTTTAGGACTTAATATCCTAATTGATATAGTTTAATCGAATAATAGAAAGTAGTACGGACACCGGGCAGAGTGTTTCATCAGATTCGTAACTAATATTTCTCCTATTGAACTTAATGAAATGAGATAATTATTAAGTCTAATATAAAGGAAATTTTGTCTATTTTATTAGAATATAAGGTTTACTCTTAAAGGACTTGTGTGGAGCGAGTTGTGTCCAAATTACTAATAGCATGTCAAATAGTTGTGTTGTAGAGTTTTCAAAGCACTAACTGAACTTCCAATTCAATTTTCTAGTCCTTGCCAGAACAGAATTGATCCATATCGAAGTCTATCTCGTCCTAATTCTTTTATAGTTTCTAATAGTCTCAATTTAATTCTTAAAAGATCTAGGTAAGAAAGTTTATAGGAAAATGACGAACAGGGTATACTAATTGCAAGTTGTAGAAATTAATCGATGTATGGTATCAACAATACTTAAACATCTATTATCACGGCTAATCATCCTATATAGTAGTCTGATATCTAATTTCTCAAATCAAGTACACTTATGTTCAATTACTACTTTACACTAAACTCACGTTATATACACAACACAAGTACTGCTTTACACAACGTTATTCATATAAACCTCGTAAAAGTATATCATATTCCCAACATCATTCACCCGCACAATCATTATGAGATACTACCATAATCACGACCCCGTCTACACATTTAAACCTCATTCATTCATTACTCTGAAAAATGCATATGTCTTAGTTTTCCAACGCAACTGATAGCAGCTCAAACAGACTTACGAAATTCAAGTTATGCATGAAACCATATGACCAATACTCTTCTATGTTTTCTCTGACATCATGAAGGTTGTGGAGGAGTTCCTTGAAAAGGGAAGGCTATACAAAGCTGTTAATAACATATTGGCTACTTTCATTTCCAAGACCAATAACTCTGAGATGATTAAGGATTTATATCCCATATCTTATTGCACCAATCTTTACAAGTTAATCTCAAAGGTGTTAGCAGCTAGTTTAGGCAAAGTGTTCAAGAGTATCATACGAGTAAGCCATACATGACCACATACTACTTGCTTACGAGCTTCTGAAAGTGTACACTGGAAATGGAGGTGCCCCCAGATGCATGCTCCAGATGGACCTGCAGAAAGCGTATGATACGATGGAATGGGGGCTGTGGAGGACATACTTAGAGAGTTGAGCTTCCAAAACAAGTTCATAAAGTGGATCATGTTGGCCATCACAACAGTCTCGTACAGGTAAAATGTAAATAACAAGATTACTAGTTGTTTGGATGCCAAGAGAGGGTTGAGGCAAGGTGATCCCTTGTCTCCCCTCCTCTTTGTGATAGTGATGGAATATTTGCATAGAGTGCTATACAAATTAAGGAAGAAACCGAACTTCAATTTTCACTATAAATGGGAAAATTTGAACATTTTGGAGATTAGTTTCGCGGATGACCTCTTGCTCTTTTCATGAGGTGATGATATTTCTATTAAGCCCATGATGCCGGCATTTGATACCTTTTCTAATTCAACTGAGCTGGTAGCTAATCCCACTAAATGTAAGGCTTATTTTGGAAACGTGGAGAATAATGTGAAGGAGCAAATATGTAACATTATTTCCTTCACTGAAGGACCCCTGTCCTTTCTTAATTTGGGGATTCCCCTTACGAGTAAAAAACTATCTAATCACCATTGCTTAGTTCTGGTTGAGAAAATAGTTGTTAGAGTGAAGCATTGGAGCACACGATTGCTCAGTTCTGGTTTAGCCCATATGATAAAAAGTATACAATTTGCCATAACTAACTTTTGGATGCAGTGTCTCCCTATTCCTCAACAGGTGCTGAAGCAAGTGGATGCAGAGTGCAGATCATTCATGTGGTCAGGGAAAGAAATGATAACCAAAAAGTCACTAGTGGCTTGGGAAAGAGTATGCACTCCTAAGAACCATGGTGGACTAAATATAATGAATATGAATATTTGGAACAATGTGTGCATGTGCAAACTATTAAGGAATCTATGTGGTAAATCGGATAGCTTATGGATTCGATGGGTGCACAATTATTTTGTAAAAGGAGCATACCTCATGAGTATTGAAGTAAAACAAGGAAGCACATGGATTTTGAAAGCTAGTCTTAATATGAGACAAGAGGCCACCCAAACCTTGGCGTTGGAGAATATGAAAGGCAATAGCAAATTCAACTCCCAAGCCTTATACAAGGAGCTGTGCAAAAATAACCAAATGGTGGATTGGAGGAAAATTATGTTTTATACTAATGCTAGACCAAAAGCAGTATACACGACTTGGATGGAATGCCACAATAGACTTGCTACCAAAGGTAGACTCTCCAAATTTGGGATGATTAACAACTCTATATGTTGTTTTTGTGAGAAGCTTGAAGATTTGCAGCATCCAATGTTTGAAGGTGGGACCACAAAGAGAATAT
Source organism: Vicia villosa (assembly GCF_029867415.1). Taxonomy (NCBI): domain Eukaryota; kingdom Viridiplantae; phylum Streptophyta; class Magnoliopsida; order Fabales; family Fabaceae; genus Vicia; species Vicia villosa. Next base: position 81,379,076 of record NC_081180.1, on the reverse strand, counting down.
GGCAGTACGTTTTATAGGGATGGCAGATAGACTCAAACCCGTGGGACCCACCCTCACCCAAACCCAAGTCAACGGGTAAAAACCCGAGTTGACTGGGTTCGAGTGCCACCCGATATTTCGGGTGCGGGTTTGGGTAGTATGAAACCCGCGCTCGAAACCCGATATTCCACCCGCTTATAATTATATATATTATAGAAACTTGTAGGGAAATTGTAGGAAAAATGTATTTTATGTATTTTACTGCGGGTTCGGGTTTGGGTGAAAAAACTCTAACCCAACGGGTGTGGGTGTGGGTGTGGGTGTGGGTGTTATTTTGCCACCCGAATAGCCTTTGGGTTTAGGTTCAGGTTTGGGTGGTGATTTCGGGTGCGGATTTGGGTAGTCTGAAACTCGCACCTGACCCTACCCATTGTCATCCTTAATATTTTACAATTGATAAATAACACGCATTCCCCCTTGGTTGGAAAGAAGAATTACATTGGATGACAGGTCAGTGCAATAGGAAGGGTTGGATAATGGAAATATTGAAAAGTGCTTTCATGGAGATAATCTATGAGATCTGGATTTTCAAAAACTCGATGTGTTTTGGTACAAACAACAGTAGAAATTAGGACCAAGTTGGCCCTAAAATTGTGGATAACATTATGCATAGATGTTGGGCTCACCCCAAGCTTAGGAAACATATTGGTGTACTCCTTTTGCCTTAGAGTGGCTCTAGAGTTTTGTATTAGTTCCTAATCGTACCTGATCAGACTAGATCGTCAATGGTCTTCTACTGTTGGACTTTGAGTGAATGGGGGTGTGCCTGCAAGGTACTCCGATGTCAAAGTGAGAATATGAGCAAGGGAGTGCAAGTACAGAGATTAGGTGAGAATGAATGAGTTACCTGATCCTATAGTGAAAGAGGGCATTTATAGCCCTCATCGCTGGGCCAAGATCTCCATATTGGACTAGATGCCCAGGCCCAAAATGGAGACTACCAGGATCTACGTGTATAGTGGAGACTAACACGTGGTCTCCATCCTGGGTCAACTGTTCCGAAGTTTTAGGGGAGACACGGTCTTCTCGGGAGCGCGTAGATTCTGCCCTATTTGGAGGGTTAGAGACAGAATGAACCCTACGAGGAGGAGGGTTCTCGAAGGGATGGAAGACGGAAGTGCTTGCACAAATCGCGTGCTCGAGACCCTGAAGGCGGTCTTGCTCGGTCCACAGTGCTGCTCGAGGGGTTTGTGGACTTGTCAGGCCTAACCAGGAGCAGCCCATTTCCGGTGTATGAGCAGGTGTAGGCCCGGGTGAGTAGAAGCTTGATTGGGCCTTCTCCTTGGTCAGGATGGATTTAGACCTTGCGCCATGTTTGGGCCAGCGTCGGTCCAGTCCAGAACAATTCCTAAGTCTTTATGTCTTGCTGGATCGACTTCGATCGCTTGTGCTGTAATATTTTTGAATCTATCAATAAAGTATATCTTTTGATTAAAAAAAACACATAGAATTTAACTTTGACTAAATAATATATAAAATTAATATTATATTTTTAATATGAGGCCCTGTGTTATGGTTCAGGCACATGGTCGGGCCTGCATGGGGTCTCCCCTCTTTTCCTTGAAAGATGTATTTATAGAGACTTATAGGATCTAGGGCTTTTTCAAAAAGAGTCACCGTCCATTTAATCAATAGTGGACAGTTGAATCCCTATATCTAAGGGAGTCGTGGGATCGGTTAATGATCTTGACTTTATCTCTTCTCAAAAAATGTCTTATTCCATGTTTCTCATGTAGGAGCGAGGAAAGACTATGGTACGAGGCGATATCTTCCTTCGAACGATCTTCTATCGTTGCCTGTTTTAAAGTGGTCCAAAAACATCACCCTAAGTGAGGCCTTTTACAAATGTAACACTACAATATTCATTTAATTTAAAATTCCTGCTCTTTTTAAATGTAATTGCATGAATGCATGACAAGGTTGTGAAGTGTCATTTTCTACATGAGCATACAAAATTCTTTTAAATTGACTGAAAACTTGCCTCTGAATTTTTAAGGTGTTTAATTCTTCTAACACTAACTTGATAATGGATGTCTCCCCTATCTCAAAGCTGAATAATATTTTGTGATCGACACTGTCATTTTTTTTAAATTGTAGTCTATGTTCTCTTTCTTTAGCTTGTAAAAGAAATTCATTAATATGTCAGTTATTTAACTTGCAAAAATAAATAAATAAACTATCCGTTCTTTTTTTATCATTTATGTTTTGTAGTGAATATGTCAATATAGTACTAAGAGTAAGTTGCCACAAACAAACTATAAACTGAATGTGAATTACTAACAACAAAACTAAACTAAAAATAAATGGTGATTTGCTATTTTAATAATGTGCCAAGCAAAATGCTATCTTATAGACCAATTTAACACCAATGAAGTGATGAACACCTTTGAACGAAAACTTATTAATGAGGTCATAAGAGCACGCGTATTCGAACGATGAAGCTACAGTCATTGATCTTGTCCCACAGCATTAACTCCTACAACACTCCAAGATATACACCCCCACAACTCCTTCACATATCACGAAACCAACAATGGATTACTGGTTGGACCAGTAAGTCTCACTAATCACACCGTATGACTTCTAATAATGTAAAAATATAATTTTACTTTTCTTTTAGTAACATGCTTTTTCTAAGTTTTTGTTAATATATAATATTATTTTATCATATAATTAATTTTTTAATTTTTTAAATTTATTATATTATATTATATGATTAATAATAAATAAGTTTAATGAGAATTATCGACTCGGTCAAGTTATTGGATCACGGAATTACTGGTTGGACCAGCGAGTCACACTGGTCAGATCGCATGACTTCTAATAATGTTAAAAATATATTTTTACTTTTCTTTAGTAACATATTTTTTCAAATTTTTTGTTAATATATAATATTATTCTATCATATAATTAATTTTCTAATTTTTTAAATTTATTATATTATTATATTATTATATTATATGATTAATAATAAATAAATTTAATGAAAATTGTATTATTGAAAAATATTATAATTGTAAAATATATAACTTTCTTCTCTTTCATCAACTTTCTTCTCTTTGATCAAATTAAACATTCAAAGCGTAGTTGGTAAAACTATAGTCATAATAGTTTTGAAAGTTACATGTCTAATTCTTAAAATTTGACAAAAATTGATTTTACAATTTTAACATTATTTAATTGTTATAATTAATTAACATGATTATAAATATTAATAAAATGGATTTTAAAACAGGGACACCAAAACTTTAAAAAAAATAAAAATAGGAGATCAAAATTATAATTAAACTAAAAAATAAAATAAAAAATCAATCTGTCGGATCAAAAAATCCATCGGCTCACACCAGTAAATCGGCCGGGTCACATTGATTTTGTCGGATCAAAAAATCCATTGGCTCACACCAGTAAATCGGCCGGGTCACATTGATTTTCACCAGATTAATTGCAACTATGGTCTAATGATCTTACCGGACCGCTCTACCCTCTAATTCACGGTCTAACCGGTCAGAACAGTCCGGATTTTAAAACACTGCATTATCCATTCAACAAAAATTATTAGATTAAAAATAAAATAGATTTATAATTTTACAAAAATTTATAGAGTTAATCTATAAAATAAGAACTTTTAATTCAACAATTAAATTAATAAAAGATATTTTTTATGATAAATTATTAAATAAAATAATTTTTTCAATTAATAAATACTACTATAACACTTTTCAAATGGAGTGAAATTTCAACATTTTCAAGACTTGATTATCATATTGTTAGTCCTTGCAAAAAAAGTTGAGAATATTTTGGAATAACTTGATGTATTGTCTACCAAAATTTACATAGACAAAATATATATAATAAATTATATGGGCATCCTAAACTCCTAGTTCAAGGCCCCATAGATCAAAACCCTACATAAAATATTTCCTTCTTTCTATAGAAAATATAGAAGTGAAGTGACCCCCCAAAAACAGATGTTACATAATTAAGGACAAAATCATGACATTTCATTTGTACCCCATGTGTAAACTTTAACCTAATCTTGTTAATTGTTAACCCTTCTTTACCTTTTCCAAAAGTTTACCTTCTCATCCTTCTTTTCCTTCTCCAAATAACCTGTCACCATCATATTGAGTACATCTCCAATTTGAGCAGACACAAAAACCCATTTCTCAAAAGATGCAACTTCTTTTTTCAATTCCATTAATTAATTTTGATTACTCTCCTACTGCTTAGCAATAGTAGTTGAAGGTGAAACAACATTGTTGTTGTCTATTGTTGCTGGTGACCAAAAATCAGCACCGTTACTACCTGCCACGTGTAAGGTGCATCCAACAGGGATCAAACATAAACCTCTGCTAGATAAATCTTTGTTCACTTGTGTGTTTTCTTCCCCTCTTTCATTGTTATCTCCGTCCCCCTGAAATAACGCGTACACACACAATCAAGAATCTTATGTCATCAAGAGTTTACCTTAAATGGATAATCTGTCACAACATGACTTTGCTCAATGTGAACATATAATCAGTAAAGAAATGTTCAGTGTTGTCCCCATCAAGTGGACCCCACCCCAACTTCAACTAGCTGTATTTTATGTTTGTTTCTGTTATTGTGATGTGAAAATTTTTACGATTTTGTTCTTTAGAAAAGAAATGTGAACTATTTTGATCGGTCCAGAACAATTTCAAAACATAAATAAATAAATGTTTGGAATAGTACTAGATATTTTTATGATGAGACTTACATTTTGAAATTGAATTTGTGAAGGTTGGAGGTATGGAGAGCACAGAACCTGAACTTGATCATGTAAGAATCTTATGTAACCAGTTGCCTCGTGAAGCACGGAAGCAGTATCAGTCTACACATGCAATTTCAGTTTTCAATTTTCAATTTCCAAAACCTAAATTCAATTCACAATTTCCCATATTCTAATTTAATACTCTAAGATTGAAAAATTAATAGACCTTGCCAAAGGGAGAAACAAGTTGTTGTAATGCTGCAATTCGTTCGCCAAGTTTCTCTTTTTTCTACAAAATAATAGAAAAAAGAAATCATGTTACAATTTTTTATCCTAGAAAATGACAGGTTATGTTTGTTCAAGATTAGAGAGTGACATGCAATGTTTGATAGTTGGTTCTTTCTTGGTTACCTTTGCATGTCCAGTTGAAGTGGGGTTGTCTGCTTTGGTCTTCTTAGGACCTTTCTGCCCTCCAACACCTGCCCTGGTCCCTAGTTCTTGTCCTCCTGACCCATTCCGCTTTTTCTGCAAACTCTTTAATAACCAAAAAAATTAGAGAGAGAAAAAAATTAAAATAAAATAAAAAACAATCAAAACCATCATCATTCTTAAATAAACAAAGACAGACATTATTGACATTATTGAAAGCAGTGTTGTTGGTGTAGTTGCATGAAGAAGCTGAAGCAGAAGAAGAATCACTAGAAGTGATGACAGATTTCTGAGGAGTAATTTCAATTTCATTTTGGTAGTTACCACCAAAACAAAGCATTTTGGGTGTGTTGTGAAGAGAGAAAAGAGAAGAAGTTGAAAAGGTTTGGTCCACATGATGATCAAGACCCACCACCAATGGGTTTTGATTATCAGCCACAAGAACATCGTCATCTGCTAATAGTAACTGAGAGAAACTGGTCCCAGTTGTTGTTGGTGGTGTGGTCAAATGGTCCACTACTTGAAGTTCATCTTTTGGGGTCTCCATTAAAAACAAAGATTGAGAAAGGTGTTGTTGTTGTTGGGTTAGTTTTTCAAAGATTGAAATGGAAATGTGGATGCATTTTGGGGGAGAGGGGTTGTTTAAAAGAGAGAGAGAGAAAACAAAAATGTCAAGTGGCAGTGATGGTAAGAGACATTTGTTGTAATGAGGTTAGTGTCATCACTGTTGTTCTTTGTGTGTGTGAAAGTAGAATCAAAATGAAAGAAAAGAAAGAGTTACTACAAGAATTGGGCTGAGTGGGCTATTTCCAAGGTTGGCTTCGGTTTTTGGTAACCAATGGTCAAACCCACCTGGCCCGAGAAAACCGTGTTTGAGCTATCCAATGCATCATTGCAATTCCTTCAATATACTCTTATTAAAAATATTATATGTTACTAAATTAATAAAATAATAATAATAAATGTTATATTGATTTTTAAAGTAATAATTACTTTAAAATAAAAAGCATAGTATAAATAAATTATTATTTATTTAATTTATATTATATTTTTCAGTAAATTTTATTTTAATGGAACAAGTTCCTATGGAGTTTTTTTTTTTTAAGTTAGAGGAGAAAAAATATTATTAATAATAAAAATATTACTAGTTATTTTACAAATTGTTTAGACACATCAATACGCTAAGTCATGTTTTTTAAGTGTGATTTTTTAATTTTTATTAATTCATTTTTTATTTTATATTTTAAATGGTATTTAAAATAGTCTTTAAACTTATAAATTTTTAATTAAAATTTATTTTTTAAAAAATAAGTATATTTTTAATATAAATAAAAGTTTAATTGAATTAGGTTTATCAACAAGAGTTGAATTCAAAATCTTGGGATGAATTATCTTGAGTTATTGTTTCTTATTTTGTAGTATATATTTAAAAATTGACTTATATTTAAAAGTATGTCTTGCTTTAGGGCCGAATATATTATATTAAACTATTTTTTATATTTTAAATTATTTATTATATTAATTATTTTTATTCTTTTTTATGGGTGCGTTTGATTTGCAAAATGAGAAGTACTGGACAGAACAGTACTAGACAGTACAGAACAGTACAAGACAGTTTTATGTATTGTACTGTGTTTGATGATTAATGCACTGGACAATTTTTTTCTCAATTTTTTTTAATATTTCTTAATATGTTTATGCATCAGAGAAAATAATATGATTTTTACTATAATATTATTTATTGATATATAAAATATTAATATTTATGAATCAAAATATTAAATTATAAAAAGGAGGAAAAAAGGATAGAGAGATAAATGTTTTTACTTTGTCGTTTTAATATATTTATGAAGCAGATAAAATAATTTAATTTTTAACTATAATACTTTTTATTGTTATATAAAATATTGATATTTATGAATCAAAATATTAAATATTGAGAAGAAAAGAAAAATGACAAATAATTTTTTTTCTCTACTTTGTTTGATATGTCGATGAACGGAATAAAAATAATATAATGTTATTATAATATTATTGATTTATAAAATATTAATATTATATTTATGAATTAAAATATTAAATAATGAGAAAGAGGGTGAAAAAAATATATGATATTTTGATGTTTTTTTAATAATCTGTACTTGGGACAAAAAGTTGTCTCATGGTTTAGTGAGGGACAAGAAATCATAGTTTTGTCCTGTCCCTTATCATTTATTTTGTCCAGTACCATAATTAATTTATGCATCAAACGAGGTACAAAGAAAGTTGTCCTGTCTAGTATCATATTTATTAACAAATCAAACGCACCCTATATAAATTACTGATATATTTTTAATAGTTATTGGTGTAAAATGTGATCTTTGTGTTTTAAATTTAATATTACATTTGAATTGTACAAAAGAAATTAAAATAATTAACCAAGTTGATTCATTAATAAAATTATTTTTCTTTTACTATTGAATCTTATTAATCATGATAATGGAATACTTAAGAGGAGAAAATTTTATTAAATAAGAATATATTAATAAAAGAAAAATAATAAATATTAGGTTAAATTACAATTTTAGTCTTTCAATCCAACTTTGCCTGATCCACAATATTAATCCCTTTTTAAATTCAAACAATTTTAGTCCCTCTATTTTAAATTCTAACAATTTCAATCCCTCTTCTCACATTTTTTTTAAAGAAAATCAATGACATTTTATTATTTTTAATTTATATTTGTATGTTTAAAGTACAACAATATGTTTATATACGATTATTTGTCATGTTTCACAAGTAATTTGTTATTAAAAAAATGAAAACATCGTTAATTTTAAGTGTAAAAGTATGAAAGGGAGACTAAAATTGTTTAAAATTTAAAACAAGGGGGACAAAAACTGTTTAAATTTCAAATAGAGAGACCAAAACTGTTTAAATTTATAATAGGGGAAACAATTTCGTGAATTAGGTAAAATATGGAGACTAAAATTATAATTAAGCCAAAATATTATAGTATAAATACAACAAATTTTAAAAAAAATATATATGTTATATTAATTTTCAAATATAACAATTATTTTAAAATATATTTGTGTGTGTTTTTTATATAATAGAAAAAATATTAATAATAAATAAAATTCAAAATATACTAGAACCTTAAATAAAAAATTTGTTTGAACAAATACAGAGGAAATACCATTTTTTTAATTTAAATTGTTTATTCTTATAAGTTTTTTGTATTGGAACAAGTTCCTATGAGAGAAGTTTTCTAAAATATAATAAAAAATAATTAAAAGTTATAATATATAATTTTACAACCTAATCTATTATGTGACTCATCTTCGTTGAATTTATTGAGGTTACAACAATCGTGATTGGTTAATAGTATAAAGTTATTTTACATTGTCAATGTATATATTTTTTTCTCAATTGAAAATTCATATACTTTTTTAAACTCTTTTAAATTGCTTTGATAAAGTTAAGTGTGTTTAACTTTTAAGTGTTGAGACTAGTTTTTGAATGTCGAAATATGTGATCTAAGGATATGTTTGCGAGTTTGGAGGAGAGGGGAGGAGAAGGCTTTTGAAAACGAAATTTTAAAAAAATAAAAAAATATTTGATATTTTTTGAAAAAATGATTTTGTTTATAATGATAAAAGAGTCATTATCGTTACTAAATTGTTAATTTTCAAAATAGTATAACAACCTAAATGATATTTGGAAAATTTATGTAAGCCCTCCAAAACACTCATTCAATACAATTTTTGAGTTACTTCATTTTATGTGGTTTTTTGTGTTATGAATAAAATTAAACCCTCCAAAATCCTCCTGTCCAAAATTAATTTGAACCTGAGACCTTGAGGGGAGCACACCATCAAGACCCAAACTTTCACCACTAGGCCACACACGCACACATAAATATTTTATATATATATATATATATATATATATATATATATATATATATATATATATATATATATATATATATATTGAAGAGAAAAACTTATAATAATTATTTTTTTAAAAATATTATCAACATGTTATTATAGGTTTAAGTTAAATCGGTAGTTTATAAAAATGTTATAAATGTATACTATATGACGATGATATTTTGTATATTCATTTTAAATTCAACTTTTTGAGAAAAACTTTGATACACGGAACAGAACTTTTAGTAATATTTTGAACAATTTACAATATGAGAATAATCGGGATAATTTTTTTTTTCATAGAATGCGACTTCATTTAAAATTGTATCTTTGTGCGTCCTTAATTGGCAACCTTAGGGGAGGTTTCCTCAACGGTTCATCAAGAACTCAAATTCCACACTCTAAAAGACCAAATTGTGGAGAGAATCATTCCCAAGATGAAATCCAAGAGAAACAACAAGGTTATGTCCAGTGGCGGAGCCAGAATGAAATTGTTGAGGGGACATTTATTTTGAGACATGAAAAAAGTGCAAATGAGACACTTATTATGAGACGGAGGGAGTAATAAAAAAATATAATGTTAAAAATGTTTATTCATTTACCCAATAGCACTTGAATGAGATGGTAAGAGATCTCTTCCGCATTATTTAAAAATTTTGGGTTCGATCTTGGTCCTGGACATACAACCTCGTTAAATTCTTTTGAGGGATCCGACTCGAAAGATTAGTATGTGCAATTGCGCGTAGAGATATCTCATTTCTACCATAAAAAAATCATTCTATTTGCTTTCACTTTTTTTGGTACTAGCAAAAATAAATGTATAAATTGTTTTTTCTTTTTTAAAAAAACTCTTGTGCAAAAGTGTGTCAAATTATACTATAAAATTTATTGATACATCTTCAAAAATCAACTAATTATTGTCAACATAAATCAACTAATTATTGTCAACGTGTCTAGCAATATTATTATGTTCTTTATTTTTGTAGATTTACGATTTTTATATGCTCTTTGTTCAATAATTTTGTATAGTGATAATTAATTGAAATCATTTTATGTGAATAAAATAACAACCAAATAATCTATGCGTGTTTGTATGCCAGGGGGAAAGAAAATCAATAACCAAACAAAATATGAACGAGAGAGTGTAAAAAAAATACATTCAAAACTTATTTTAGAACAATTTTAAGAAATTGAATTAGATGGACATTATTGTTAATAAATAAGTTGGATAGAATTTTTAAAAAGAATTATTAATACTTAATATAATATTAAGTTTGGGAATACATATACAAATATTTAAAAAAATTGTAAAAAGACTCAATAAAATTTGATTCCATGACATTTAAAAAAATAGTAAAAAATTTCAATTTAGACATCAGCCAGCAGATTTTGATCTCATGACATTGAGATTGTAGTTATACAACATATTCACTCGGCCATTTTGCATTTATGATAGCATGGTGCTTTATAAATTTATAAATATTAAATTTTATAGGAAAAGTTATATATTATACCTATTTTTTTAAAAAATCATAAAAACTTGGCCACCCCCTGTCCCAAGGAAGATCCGCCCCTGATTATGTCATCAAATCCAAAAATAGAAGGTGGAGAGACCCGAACTAATCAGAGACATCACCACCATCTAAGATGAAAACCATTAAGGTAGGGGCTGATTTACTCGAACCAGTACGCGAGGCGTGATCGAGTATTTGCAAACGATCCATGTTTCGTTTGCATGATTTGCAATGGAAATGGTAGGTCTCATCCCAGAGATAAGATGTTATTCATACCTTAGCCCTTATAGGCGATGTCACTTATGAGGCTCAACACATGAGAAAATAATCACCAGAAAATGTCAAAGCCACGAAGAAGGCCACAAACGACCTCCTCAAGGTTGGATTCATAGCCAAGATAAGATACACAACATGGATCTATAAGGTAGTATCATTGAGGTAAAAAACAAGAAATATGACATGTGCATCGATCATTTAGATCTAAGAATGGCTTTCCCAAAAGACTGTTACCCACGTCTCAACATCGACAAACTTGTCTCCATCTCATATGGATTCAAACTCATATAATTTATGAACACATACTCTGTGTATAATCAAATATCAATGGACTCTCGATCGTAGTAAGATGGTATTCATGACAGATGGAGGAAATGTTTTATACAAGGCCATGCCATTTGACCTTAAGAATGTCAAAGCGACTTACCAAAGAATGATAAACTAGGTCTTTAGAAACCAGATAGGGTATACGTTGGAAGTCTACATGGATGATACAATTGTTAAATATAAAGATCAAGAAGAGCACACAAACCACCTGGAATCCATATTTGGGGAAGTGAGAAAACACAGGATGCAGTTGAACCCCGAAAAATGCCTCTTTGGAGTATGATATTGAAAGTTATTAGGGTATTATCTCGCATAAAAGGGGATAGAGGTAAACCCCATCAATTATCAGATGATAGTTAACATGACAGCCCCATAACCAAAACGGGAATTAGTTGAACGACATGATAATTCTAACAACCTAAAATTCCCTACAGCCAAATCCATATATAAATCAAGTGTGAATCACATATACACATTTAGGATGTTATTCATCATCAAACAACATCTGTTTTGTAACACTTATCACTTCAAATAAACATTCATGTACATCTGTCATTGTGTGCTCACATTCACTTAGGGTATCATCGTAACAAAACTCGTCAAATAAGCATGCTTCAAAATTATTAAATCTCATAAAAATAATTCATTTGAAATTAAAACCACTATGGCAAAAGCCTCCATAACCAACATAACTCAAAACGTAGAGAGCATAACATCCAACCCCCACTTAACATAAACATAATAATAAAATAACATTGTTTGTCCATCCAATGTTACAGAATCAGAGCATTAAACCACTATACATACGATTAACAAACAAAAATAACTCCACGATCTATTTCCCACTCACATCAGCAAACTCTACTCCTGAGTATTTGCAAGATGACAATGTCCAGGTAAGTGTTATTGATTCCTTGCTCTGCTAAATATGTCTTCCTCTTCTACCTCCTTCTGTTTTCTTTTGAATTTACTATTGAATTGACTGTTGAATTCTTAAATTTATAGGGTTGTTGATACTCGAATTATTGTAGGTGATGATGATGATGGAGTATGATTCATGTGAGATGATGGATGAAGGTGATAGTGTTTAGAGGAAGCTTGAATGGATTTTGAACAGAGTTTTGGCTGAATTTTAGTGAGATTGTTGTTGCTTTATATATTAATTGAAGCTCTTTTTTATTGGTTATGATTAAATGAAATGAGAGGGAGTTTTAGTGTAGAATTAGGAGGTAAAGTTTGTTAGAATTTGGTTTAGTTAAAAGTGAATTGGGAGAGTGATCCATGTGAAAGTTAGTGATCCAAGTGAAAAAATATTTTCCATCTTTGATTAATTTGAATGTGAGGTTAGGATAGGATGAGAGGTAAATTGAAATTTTTGTGAAATTGTGATTGTATTGTGAGTTTGAAATTTGAATGAAATAGAAATCGTGTTTGAATTTTGGTTGTTAAGAAATTTGGATAAATTTGGAACTTACTATCAAGTTATGCAAAAAAAAAAAAAAAAAAAAGTGAATGGTATGTAAAAGTGTGGTCTCATGCAAAATGGCTTGGCTTGTCTCAAACTTTGGCTTCAAAATGTTTAAATTACCCATGGTTTTATCTAATTAGTAAATAAAAATTAAACTTAAAATTAAATTGACACTGAAAAATGCTTTTGTTTAATTTTTTTCAAATAAAAGCAAAATCGGTAAAGACTGAAAACGAATAAAATTGAGCGCATGAACAGTCAAAATATAAAAAAGAACACATCAACATGATCTAAGCGCAACAAAGTTCAGTAAAACACACAGAAAATGATCAAAATCACAACTATAAATACCCGGATAAACATGCTTTAAATGTTCAAAAAGAGACCGCAAACGGAGTGAAAAAATAAAACAAGCACACCAACACGACCTATGTACATCGTAGTTTCACAAAAACAGTTAGGTAAAGATCAAATCTCAAAAGATTTCGCCTGCTAATTTTGATCAATTTCACGCAATGCATAAGGCGGTGTAAATGAATAAAAATGCATGAAGTGCGATTTAGGTTATTTTTGGCCTTTAAATGATGCAAACGTTTACATAATGTTAAAATTTGGTCAACCTTATACATAAATGACCGACTAATGATGAAAATTCGGTGAATGAATGACTATATGGCAAAATTAGTATATGACAACTATGAACCCGAATGTCTTACGTTAATTTTTTCGTCCCTAAAGGACTTGTCCTTGAGGGACAGTGGACTGGAATAACTTTTGTTATGCCGAATGAACTTGCCTATCAACTCTCCAACCATAAATAGCATGATGATAATTGGTTGTTAAAGGGTGGGATCAGATGGCGAGCATGTGATCTGCTAGACCCAATACTCCTTCGTCATGAATAATGTGAGAACGTGTCAAGTCACATGTTTAAAGAATAATTTAAAGATCTCGAGTCACATAAAATATTTGCACTCCTACTTTTAGAGGTGACTCGCACTATTCATTCCCATTACTAGGCCAAAGCTAGGGGGTGTAAGTCCTTACTCATGGGCATTAGAATCAGTCATCTTAATGAATCCTCGATCAAGTAACCACATTTATAAACACCTTAATTAGACAATTGCGTATTTTCATTTACTTTTTTACCTATTAAAATTAAATAAGCTCTCTTGCATACCTTACTATAAACAAGGGAGACATTATTGTACTCGTTGAAATATGTATATATATATATATATATATATTCACAATAAAGATGACATTAAGTATTTATTAGTTAAGTGTGCTAATTAAATTTAACCTATGAACAGTTCTCCGACCCTCATGTCGTTGATAGGGCCAGACCCATGTCCTCCTAAGGAACTCCAGGTTTCTTATTTGGATGAGGAATACTCATACTTATCCAATTTGTTAGGGTGTGTCTAGGAGGAAGAACATGTGATTGTGGTGCATTACACTCGGTGCGCACCTGCTACTTTGACCATTGGTGGAGGTGGTCGTTGGGATGCTCTTTGATATGATCAACAACGTGAAGAGAAGCATTGGCCTGAGGAATACGCTTGCAACCCGACGCTCCAATAGGATACGTACCTGTAAGAAATACAAATAAATTCAACTTTTCTTACTAGGATAGGTGATGCTTTACACCTCCTTAATCTCCCTGGCTCTCTTATCAGTCGCGTGACTCTTTTGGTGGTGGGTGTAGCAAGGACGGACAAGTCTATAGCTTTTTTCCAGGCTACTTTGACGTCTACTCAAGCGTCTATTTTGGAGACTCAAAGAAATTTGTAGTCTCTACGTTTTGAGAATGCATCATTGGCTCAATGTTTAACTTATTGTTCTACTGATAGCCTTAGGGCCGTCTTGCAACATTTTGAGAATGTCTTGTAGCAAGAGGAGCATATTCACCTTCCTTTACGTATTTTGAAAGAGCGGTTTTGACTGGATCAGATGCTCAAAGATGGAACAGTTGTTTCCCTTTTGGGGTAGCCTTCCTTCAGTTTTTTCATATCCGGTGTGTAAAGAATGTAATATATATAATGGAGAAATATATATATGTTTTTGCTTTTACCTATTTGAGGTATGTTTGTTTGATCCTGAATGCAAAGTTTTGGATTCCATGTGAACTTACGAGGTTTTTCCTTGAAGTTTATTAGATGTCTCTAGGGTCGTTCCCAAACAAAGGTCGGTTTCCCTTCCTTCGCCCAGGTGAAAATCTTGTTCAAGGTCGACATGTGGCCAAACCACCGCGGCCTCTAGAGTGTTAAACTTTCAAAGGGGGTGTAATGTTATTGATGTTTTAGTGGTTTTCCACTTTCTTTGTGTATGTGTGATTGTGTGTGTGCGATTTAAAATGTGGGGAATCGATTGTTGTAATCACATGTGTGTGGCGTTTGAGAAAACACCCTGAGTCTTTATGTTGTGGACTCGATCCCTTCGGTCTTAGCCGGACTTACTGCTACCTTATGCAATCACAAAGAAATGAATATTTGAGAATTTGCATTATTTCATTAATAATTGAGAACTAATCCTAAATTCGAGAAAGTTGATTAAATATGAATAATGTCAAACGCAAATAATAGAAAAACATAACTAGGTGGTCTGACCACTGCTTATTCTTCCTGTTTTGCTTCTCAATAGTTCAACCACTTTTGGGAGACTAGACGTTCATGATTTTGAGGTGGTCAGTTAGGGATGCCACGTAAATTTCCATCATAATGCCTCCTCCTTTGTGTCGTTGGAATACTTGATATAGCCTCTTTGCTTCTCTGAAATCAACATTGATTATAACTGAATCCCCTCTAGTGATAGCGGTAATGTATTGGTGTTTTTCTTACTAGGCTCCTTATCTTCGACTTTGGTCCCAACGTCTATAGCTTTTGAGGTAGACTTGTGTTATAGCCAGAAAAAAATTCACTGAAATCGCCACTATTATTTATTTGTCCTAAGGACGGGAAGATAACAGGAAAACCCTAAAGGTATAGATAAAGCAATTGTCGCAACCAAGTTAAGGGTTCGAGAGCCAGTTAGGCGAGGGGAAAGTGTTAGGCACCCCTCACCTCCTTTGTACTAAAGGGGAACCTTCTCTAATCTTAGGGTTACTAGGAATGTTTGCTTACTTATTTAATTATTGCGTACATAGGATTAAAGTAAATTAGGGTTAGTGATTAGGGAAAATTGACTCGTTAAGGTATCACACCTTATGCCTACGTATACATAAAATGTAATCAGAGTCAACGTAGTTCGTAGGTTGGTTGGAGTTTTTTAGTATTGTGAAAATGTGTTTGAATTTGAATTAATCGCACAGAGGAGAGAGTGATTTGTTGTCGCACGAAGCGAAAGATTAGTTTGATATGTTGATGGATTTAAGATGTTTTGATTTGAATAATCAATCGGTAACGCATTAAGCTCACCTATTAATTACTCGAGGATGCACTGATTCTATTATTTGCAAAATTGTTGGAATTAATTTAGTTTTAAAAAAGGTTTGATTTATGTACAAAGTTAGTGATTTTATTTACGGGTGGTGGGTAAATGAATTAATTTAATAGGATAGACTTAAGATATGCACAAAACTTTATTATCTAGTTGAATAGAAATTAATTAAAAAGAACATTTTTTATATTTTGTAATAATTAAAATTAAATAACTAACTAAACTATATTTTTTAAGTTTTTGTATTTTTTATATAATCAATCTATCTTTTAAGAAAGATTTATTTATTAATTATAAAGTATTTTGCAAA
The DNA here is from genome assembly GCF_029867415.1 of Vicia villosa. Lineage (NCBI taxonomy): Eukaryota > Viridiplantae > Streptophyta > Magnoliopsida > Fabales > Fabaceae > Vicia > Vicia villosa. The sequence goes on along the minus strand of NC_081180.1, from coordinate 81,362,629 downwards.
TATGTTTCATGTTCCTAAATCTAAAAGCTTTGGTTAGAAATAACATGGTGAAAAAAATAGAAAAAGTGATAGATTTTAGAAGAAAAAAATAAAAATAAAAATGTGCTAAAAGGAAGGGTTCAACCCGCAGGCTTGCACTCACAACTCGTTAAACACTCTCTTCACTATTAAATGGGCTATCTCATTCATTCGAGGTAAAATGCGATAGTTAAAACGTCCGGACAAAATCGGGGTATGACAACTTGCTCTTAAGTGACTCTTCTATTTTCCTTTTTAATGCCTTCATGTATTTGTATAATCAACCTCTTTTTATCAACCCCTTAATAATATCCTTCAACAGTATGCATTCATCGGTGTTGTGGTCTTGACCCTTATGGAAGCGACACTACTTTGTATTCTTTGCCCGGGATGATTCTTTGATGGAAAGAGGGCTCTAATTCCTCCCTTTCAAAACTGTGTTAGCACACTCTTGATAAATCATTTCCTGTTATGCATTCAACGGTGTGTACTTATCGTACTGGCTTTGCATTCCACGTTCTAATTCATCTTTTGGTTGGTGAGAATCCTTCCCCGTCAAGTGACTAGAATTGGCGTCGGAAGCAACTAGGTTGTCAAATAGGGTGTTCAAATTTTCCTCGAGGTTGATGAAAGATTAAGCCTTTTTCAACAATTCCTTCATGGTATTAGTCTCTCTTCTCCCCTACTTCTATCTACATAGGCTATCCCGTATAAGGTCGTTCTCAAATATCCTACACTTGAGACATTATGGAGCTCCCTTTACTTCAATGTCCACTTGTGTGAATCAGTCAATGTAAGACTGTAGGTTCTCCTTCTTTCCTTGAGTGCCCAAAGCGGCTACTATAACTAGTTTCCTTTTTCGGATGACAACTTGATGCATTTTACTCAAGGATGACAACTTGGCTTCTCTTTGACATAACATCTTGCACAGTATTTCCTTGCGGAGATGTGTTGTGCAGGCATTATTTGAGACAAAGCAACATTTCCTCGATTTCTAGTGAATTCTACTATCAAATGATGTTTTACATGTTATTCAATAATTTATTGATGCCTGGTATCCCGATGTTAAATCCCAATAATTGAAAACTAAACAAGGATTCTAGTTGTGAAGTTGGCGACAATATTGGAGGTATAATCGGAGGCACTGGAACAAATCTAGCGATCTAAGGAGCTTGGAGTATACTTGTATGTAGTGGAGTCTCTTCTACTTGATTCGCAACACCTTGTGAAGGAGGCAGAGGTGGTCGACTGATCGCTGCTTAAGCAATAACAGTGGCAGTAACGGCTTCGCATGTTGTGGCGAAACAAGTAGCTTTGGATCCGGTCTTTACTGAGATGTTAGGAAGTTAGTGATCTGTAAATTTAGGAAATCAAAGTTGATGTGGTGCTTGATAAGGTCAATGCAGTAGATCTCCATGTTCGATTCAAGGTACTCTTGATTCGATAAACTGAAAATGTTTGGTGAGAATATGGATAAGAAACAGTCTATATGGGGGGTGAGTATACCTCCCAATTAAAAATTTCTTTTATAATAGTTTGAAAAACTTTTATCATAGTTTTTAAAACAAAAGTGATGTTTGCATGGCAGGAGCAAACTTTAGTGTAAAATATATTATGTATATCAATTAGAATTGGTATGTAGTGACTTAAGTCATTCACAACACAATTAAGATTTACACACAAATTCAACCAAAATGTACAAACTATTAAATGTATTGATCAATTGTTAAATTATACAACCAGAGTTTTCCTTAAATGACTATATTTGTATAATTTCGCCTATATTTGTATAATTTGGGAACTATTAAATTTCGCCTATAACCAATAACAAATATAATTTGTATAATTTGTGTACCTACACACTGTACACAAATCTAATATTTGTATGCCTTAAATGACTATACTCAAGAGTAGGGGTGGACAAACGTATACCACCCGGGAGAAACCGACCGGTCCGAAATGAATTTTGGGCAACGGATCGGTTAACTTCGGTTTTCGGGTATAAATGGGCCATTTAATTGGGTGTTAACGGATATAGTTGGTCGGAATCGGTGTTTAATATTTGATCCGTCGGAATCCGAACCCGACTGAATAAAATAATAATATTTTTACTATTATTATAACTATAGTTATATTACTATATGGGCTTAAATGTTAGCGTGAAGTTGCCTCAATTCCTTGGCCCAATTTCATAATTTTTAGTTAGGGTTTACAAGTATAATAACAACACCATAGGGTTTTGCCGCCGCTCTTCATCACTTTCAAGTGTTCTGCTTCAATCCTTCTAGGTTTTTTATCGTCGCTGAGCTTCAAACTACCACCACCATTTTCACTTGGCGTATTTCACTCACGCAGTTTCATTGTCCCTTTTTCTCCGTAAGTATTCTCTCACTCTTCACTTCATTTTTGTGTTTTTTTTTTATGATCGGTGCAAAGTCTCAATCTTTCTGCTGAATCTACTCAGGATTTTTAAGATGACTTCCGACTATACTTTAGATCTGGGTAAGTGATTTTTTTTCCAAGTCATAAGTGTTTTTTTTTTTTTTCATTTTACATTCATAACATCTATGAATTTTTTGTTCATGTTAAATTTAATCTGTGTTTTTTTTTATGATCGCTCTAAATTTTCAATCTTTCTGATTAAAAGAGACTACTCCGAATTTTCAAGACAAGAGAACTGTTATCTTTCCGACCCTCTTTTAGATCTGGGTAAGTTTGTTTGGATCTGGGTAAGTTTGTTTCCTAAGTTATAAGTGTTTTTTTAATTTTTATTTTACATTCATAATATCTATGAAGTTTTTATTTTTCAAAGTGTGTTCTGTTAGTTAGATTTAATGGAGGATGATAATTTCATATCAGGTTATATGCAGAATCTTGATTCAGCTGGAAAGTAAACTCCTAATAACAAAGTAGTGGCTGAAAACTTAAGGTCAGTGAATTCCCTTTTATTTTCATTGAACTTTTGTCTTGTGTAAATTTATATTTCTGTTTGTGTAACCTTGTCTTAAATGTATTTGGAAAATAAATATATTTTTTGTTTCAGGAGTATCGGTGTAGTTTCGGAGTAAGAAGTTTTTGAGATGGTAAGACAAGAGTATCGGTGTAGTTTCGGAGTAAGAAGTTTTTGAGATGGTAAGACAAGAATTGTGTCTTTTTTGTTTTTGTTGGTTGATGAGCAAGTGGCTTCACATATTTGTTGCAGGATTTTAGAATTATTTTAACTTTTAGATAGCTAATTTTGATTCAAAGTTGGTTTGATACTTATTTATTTTGATTGTAGGTGTAAGACCAAAATAATAGAGAAATTCATCTCTATACTGTCTGAAGCTGGTTTTTAAATAATTCAGTTTAGGTTGGTGGTAATAATTTTCTGGTTATTTTGATTTCTTACAAGTCCTACACATTAACCTCACTCTTTGATTGCAGATTCATGAATTTATTTTATATTAATCTCATTAGAGAGCAACTATGAAATGTAAATCTAGTTTGTTATATAATTTTAGTGAATATAAAAACAGAATGAAAACAGAATGAAAGTTGTAAGTGCCCTTTCAACTCACTAACATGATTTAATGCAGGGGCAATATGTTATGCTATGAGTTTGCAGGTATGTGCAATATGTGTGCGAATCTGCCAATTACTCTTAAATTTTGTATCTATTCTTATGTTAATTTTAGTTTTTCTTGTATGAGTTTGCAGGTAATAACAATGAATATCAATTGCTTGTTGAGTTTTTTATTTGTTGTAATTTTGGCTTCTGATCTTGATTAATAATTTTACAGAGTGCACATGATGAACCAAACTCAAAGTCTTTTGAGGAGAGAGTAGCTCTTGAAGCCTAGTACCAAACTTATTGAAGATGCCCTTATATTGAACATAAACCCCAGTACCAAACTTGTTGAAGATGTCCTTATGTTGAACATAAACTCAGTGCTAGAAGTATGATCCATGAAGATGGGCAACAATTATCATTTGTAATTTATGTTGGCTTAGCTGTTTTATTTTATCTTGGGTTGTCATGCTATTTTATTTTTAAATTTGTAATGACTTTAATTTGCTGGGTATCATGTTCCAACAATAATTTAGAGGGATGAACTAAACTAGCTCAATAAGCCTATTAAAATTAAAATAATCAAACAAATTTTAATAAAAATTTAGCCAATTTTGTCATTTTAAAATAAAAAATAAATTTTTGATTAAAGGTGGTTTGAGGAAATTTGAGGGGTCGAATTAATAGATTGTTAACAAGAATTAATAAAAAAAGTTAAAACAACCTATTGGATTTATTATTTAAATTATATTTTATTGGCCCAACAGTAATTGGGATCCGAACTTAATTGTTGTTGTTACCCGAACCGTTTTAACCCGAACCCGAGAAAAACCGATTTTAAATAGGGTCGAAATTGGGCCTATATGTATCACCCGAAGGTTGGGCCGGATTGGGATTTTGGGCCCGAATCCGAACCGGCCCGAACCGATGTCCACCCCTACTCAAGAGTATCATATCATAATCCCTTTCTAATGACCTTCTTTCTTTTTTGTGATTCACAATTATTCATTGATTGCTGTCATCTGCACTGCATGTCTAGACGACAAGTCTAACCCAACATACGTGTAAGTCGCCAGTCCCCAGAAACTAACCGAAACAAAAACTAAATCTGCGTGTACATGGATACGACAACAATTTCCTTTCAATTCTACATTCTAACAAGTACAAAAACCAACAAGACACTATCAATAAATCCAAACTAGGCCTCAAGTAAGACAGAAAAACCCAGTTACAACCACTAGTTCCTCTTCCCTTCGAGGGTTGAAATCCATCCATGCCGGCAATCGAACTATCATTCATTCCCTCCTTAAAAACTAACCCCATTCATCCATTTTCCTCCACACCCCAAAAACAACCATTCAATATGGATATCTGGTCATGGATATCTGAACTCCCCAACTCAGTTGAGTGGAACGAGTCCAACTCACCACTCATATTCGAACTCGCTAGCGACGGACATGGCGATTCAACTCGCTCCATTCACCTCAAAGCTGAACGAACTTCCGGTTCAGACTCAGAAGCAGTAGTAACCTTCATGGTTTTCCTACAAGGCTTTCATCCATTCAACGCTCAGAAGCCACTTTGGGTTTCTGAAAAATGCACCATCTCTTCAGAAAACCCTAACTTCCTCCCCCTCCTTCTCCAACTCCTTCAAGAAATCATAACCAACTCACCCACAGCGCACGATAGCACTTGCCCTAGGTCTCAGCTTCAGAAGCTGAAACCCGAACCTATAGCATGGATCATCGACTCGCACACACCGGAATCCCTCTCGCTTTTCTTCAACCTAGTCTTTATTATCCGTCTCTTCTGGCTATGCGCTTGCGACGCGCCGAGTGAAGCAGGCTCACTCTATTTCCACTCACTACTAGCACCCATTCTCGAAACGGCGTCGTCGAGGAAACTAGCTTCGGTTCTTCGAACCTTCTTTATAACAGTAGGCGTCGATACTGAACTCTGCTTCATGCGCACCCTTGGGTACATAATAGCAAAATGGTGCATTATAAGAGAGCTAGGCGTAGGTTTACAAACACTAGTTCCTTCTTCGTCGAGTTCGAATCCGAAATTCTCGTATGCGACGGAGTCTCACGGTTTATGGATTCTGAAAGGCTATGCGCCGGTTATGAATATGAAACTAGTGCGAAGCAATGGGCAAAAAAGTAAATTTCATGGTATCGATGCTAAGGAGGCAATAATCAGATATGGTCTCGCGCACCATCAACTTGAAGCACACGTGCAGTTAGAATACACCGTTAGATTCCTTGAAGGATTTATTAAGGTGACAATTTTTTCATCCATCATAAAAAGTAGTATCGTATTTAATTATTTATTAAATATTATATTTTAGTTATTTTTAAAATATTTTACACTAAGGATAATTGTATCAAACTTTTTGCATTGAGTAAATAAGAATTTACCATTTATTCAGGTTAACGCACGTGTTGATAATATTCGTCTCCATGTGGCGAGGCTTGGTTTTAAGCATGGTGATGATGTGGATTTTGTTGAGGAGAAACATTTTCCTTCTCGGGCTCGGGTTTGGATGGGCCCAGAAATCGGAGCTACCTATGTCGCAGGTTTGAGTTTGGGCCGATCTACGGAGAATAATGAGAGAGAAGTGGAAATTGAGAAGAATGTGAAGGGTGATTTTGATAAATCAGAGATTTCAAAGGTGAAAGCATCGACGAGAACGTCGAGGAGAATGAGGACTAAGAGTTGGAGAATGGATCAAGAGGCTGAAGGGAACGCAGCGATATTTGATGTTGTTCTGCATGATAATATGACAGGCCAGGAAGTGGGCTCGTGGAGGCCCTTGGGGGATGATTCAATTCATGGTTTGAAAGGGAGATATGTTGGAGCGAATAGACCGTTTAGTAAGAGTGGATCAGTGGTTATTGCGGGAGATGAATATGGAGAAGAAGTGGGGTGGAGGGTTAGTAAAGAGATGGAAGGGAGTGTTTTGAAGTGGAGGATAGGGGGAGAGTTTTGTGTTAGTTATTTGCCTGACCAGGCAAAAGGTTCTCATTTTGAAACTAGATCTGTTCAGTGGTGTGATGAAGTTGACTTGCCTCTAATTCCTGGAAAAACAACATGATTAATGTTTGTAGTAACTATTGCATATATGAAACGTCTTCCCTCCAAATCAACCACGAAAAGAAATGGCTGGGGGTTTGTGGAAATATATTGAATGAAGTTGTGCCATGAGTAAGGTTATTAGTGTTATAGTCTATAGATTGTACACTAATGTTTAGGTTCCAACCTAATGTAAGCCATTATGTGGATTGGTGTAATAAATGCTTTATTTATTATGTATATAATAATATAAGTATTTTTTTCTTATTGGATGTACAATATATACTTATACATCTCATCTAATGTATATTTTTAGAGACTAGGATTCCAATCACTTATTTATGTAGTCATTTATTTATGAATGATTTCATTAGTGAATCATAATGAGTCATAACTTTCAATTTATTTTATTCATATAAATTGTAAATTGTACACTAATTTAATAACTCAATTGATGCCAAGTCGATAAAATTCGCAATGTTTATTTGAATGTGAAAGAGTATGAAAAAGTATGTCCTCAATGTGTAGTGATTACCAATTTATATAAGACCTCCTAGGTTCGGAATCATTTATGACCAATTAATTTCTCGTTATGATGCATGTCTCTTTGTCTAGCTAGGAATGATGACTGAGCATCAAGCCCCCTATTTCTTTGTTTGAGACCGATCATTTATGAACATTAATATGCTCTTAAACGTTTGTCTGTGTATTGAAGTGCATCAGCTATCAACTAGATGTGCCTGCCTTAGGCTGACCTGTTCACTTTGGCCCATTTATGTTGAGATCAATCAATGCCCGGGTTCATACCCGACCCTGTTATGCTATGCTCGAGTGTTAGACGCTGGCCTGAGGATCTAGAGGGGGGGTGAATAGATCTCACAGAGTTTTTCGGAATTATTTCGAGCTAAAGCGAAAGCGGTTCTGAATCGACTTGCGTCTATTCCGGACCGTTATTGCAAGGGTCGTATATGTGACAAAACCACAAGATAATTGAGATTAACGATGAAGTGATATGTTATCGAATCAATACGTTTCACAGCTGAAAATCAATTAACTTCTAAATTGACAAACTTTGATTTGCAATGCAGTAATAATGGAATAAGCAAAAAGACAAACACTTGGTGATAATGTTCAAATTGATGATGATTCAAGATGTGGTGAATTGTGATGTTTATGCAGAACCTTAATTCACAATTTTAACACTTGAATCGTTAATCAATTTTGCAATTATGACCAAATATGAACAGAACATAAATGAAAAGATAAAAGCGACAAGAACACGATATTTGTTCAGGCAGTTCGTCGATCGTCCTCGCTACGACTACGTCTGCCCCCAATTCCAAATTGAAATTGGGAAATCTTCCATTAATGTTGAAAGTAGTATATACAAAGAAGAAAACAAAGCGATAAACAATAAACCAAATTTGTCGATCCTTTGAATCTTCTTCCCCCTTAATCTTGAGTCAGATCAAGGTGATCCAAGAGCTTCACTTGATCCCTTTTCTGCAGTGTCTTGAATTGCCTTGAACCCTTGTTCTTCAATCTTCACACTCAGATGGATCCTCGATGAAACCTCTTGATAAAAACCCCCAAGAAACACCTATCTTGGAGGACAAAACCCTCGGATTTTATTCACCAAAAACCCCACAAATCTTCACCCACTAGGAATCTTCAATTTCGTTCCATGGACGTTATCGAACTCGATCACTAACCCTCAACGCAAGAATGATTATGTGTAATTGTGTTGGAGATGACGAAGAACGAAGATGAGAAGCCTTTGTGTATCTTTCAGTCGTTGGTGTTGTTTTTAATAATTGAACCTTGGACAATATATATGAGAGCTTTTCAGTTGATGCAGAGAAAACCAAGAATTTTGGCAGTTTTGATCAGATAGGTCGACCTAATTTAGGGCTGGGTCGACCTAACAGAGCTGCATATCCTTTGAAAGTCAGTTTTGATCAGATAGGTCGACCTAATTTAGGGCTGGGTCGACCTAACAGAGCTGCATATCCTTTGGATGTCATTTGTTCCCAGTTAGGTCGACCTGTCAAAGAAGTAGGTCGACCAGAATCCACTTCAGATGCGTTTTGGGGAAATTTTCTCAGATTAGGTCGACCTAGTTGTTGTGTAGGTCGACCTAGCAGAATGATATGTAAATTTCTTCATTTTAGGTCGACCTTTGTTGGGAGTAGGTCGACCTGACTGCTGATTTTCTGAGTTCCTCTTATTTTGCTTGTGTTGAGTCGACCTGTATGCATAGTAGGTCGACCTGCTCTGTTATGAGTGACCAAAGCTTGCTTTTCTTTGAGTTCTTCTGCTTGTACCTTATTGCTTGTATGCTTGTTGAGTTTGCCATGAATCAAAAACATCTTTGTGAGTGTGATCTTGTATTCACATACTCCCCCTTTTTGATGATGGCAAACCGGTAGTAGAAGCTTTGGCAATAAGTGGTAAAAGCTCCCCCGTACACTCAGCATCTATCTCCCCCTTTGACAACATCAAAAGAGATACAAGAAAAACAGCAGAGGAGAGTAACGAGAGAAACATAGATAACACGCTAGCATTCATAGTATAGTAGATAAAAGGTAGATAGTGATAGCATGAGAGCCAAATATGTTTAAAGGTGTATTAAAGATGAGACACATATATGAGCAAGAGAGATATATGTATGAAGTCACTATAAGCATGTTAATTGATAGCATATTATAGTATCAATAATATTTTTGGAAGTGAACAACAATTACGTTACCGCTTTCTCAATATGTAGGTGTCAACTTTAGTGGTAGCCTTTAGTCAATGTGGAATGACGCCTGGCTTGATAATGAACTACCTTTACGCTAAGAGAGATGTTAGCAAAAAAAATATATATAAAGTAAAGGAATAATATTAAGAGAGAACAAACGTAATTAGCCCAAATTGGAGATATCGAGTATCCCCAATTCCCTACGAATGTTGAAGTATTGCTCCGTTGCTAGAGGTTTGGTGAAGATGTCGGCTAGTTGCTTCTTGCTTTCTACATGTTCAAATGTAACGTCTCCTTTCTCTACATGATCTCGTAGGAAGTGATGTCTTATTTCAATATGCTTGGTGCGTGAGTGTAAGACAGGATTTTTACTCAAGTTTATGGCACTTGTGTTGTCGCACATGATAGGTATACGATCAAGCTTAATACCAAAGTCAAGAAGTTGTTGCTTGAGCCATAATATTTGTGCACAGCAGCTTCCAGCAGCTACATATTCTGCCTCAGCAGTAGATAATGCAACCGATACTTGTTTCTTGTTATGCCAACTTATCAATGAATTTGAGAATAGATGACATGTTCCACTGGTGCTTTTTCTATCGGATTTGCAGCCAGCAAAATCTGAATCGGAGAATCCTACCAAATGGCACTCATTTCCCTTTGGATACCATAGGCCATATGTAGTAGTTCCACGTAAGTATCGCAGAATTCTTTTGACAGCTTTTAAGTGAGATTCTTTTGGACAAGATTGATATCTTGCACACATACACACACTAAACATAATGTCTGGTCTTGAGGCAGTAAGATACAATAGTGAACCTATCATACCTCGGTACAATTTCACGTCAACCTCTTTACCTTTCTCATCTTTGTCTAGATTAGTATTTGTTGCCATAGGTGTGTCAATTTCCTTCGCTTCACTCATTCCAAATCTTTTGAGCAGCTCCGTACAGTATTTAGTTTGATTCACAAACGTTCCATGACTGAGTTGCTTGATTTGTAGGCCAAGGAAGAAATTTAGCTCACCCATGAGACTCATCTCAAATTGACTCTGATGATATTCAAACGTTGTATTCACAAACATCAGATCAGAAGGAAGTACATGTGGCAGGCTACGCTGACTGACAAAAGGAACGTTAGAAGCTATTAAAGGCAACGTCAGTAGACACAGCGTGAACAAGGCTCGAGGTAGTTGACAAAAGCGTATAACATTAAATGCGATGCTGTACGGAACACGCAAAGCATTAAATGCACTCAACGGTCATCTTCTCCAACGCCTATAAATATGAAGTTCTGATGAGAAGCAAGGTTAACGATTCTGAACAAAACAACTCATATTAACTTGCTGAAACTCTGTTCTATTCAAAGCTCAGAATCTTCATCTTCATCAAAGCTCACTACATTGCTGTTGTAATATATTAGTGAGAATAAGCTTAAACGATAAGAGAAATATCACAGTTTGTGATTATAGCTTTTAAGAAGCAATTGTAATACTCTTAGATTTGATTACATTAAGTTGTAAGGAACTAGAGTGATCGTGTGGATCAGAATACTCTAGGAAGTCTTAGAGGTTATCTAAGCAGGTTGTAACTAGAGTGATCGTGTGGATCAGAATACTCTAGAAAGTCTTAGAGGGTATCTAAGCAGTTGTTCCTGGAGTGATCAGTGTGTGATCAGAAGACTCTGGAAGACTTAGTTGCTGACTAAGTGGAGAACCATTGTAATCCGTGCGATTAGTGGATTAAATCCTCAGTTGAGGTAAATCATCTCTGCGGGGGTGGACTGGAGTAGTTTAGTTAACAACGAACCAGGATAAAAATAACTGTGCAATTTATTTTTATCGGTCAAGTTTTTTAAAGCTACACTTATTCAAACCCCCCTTTCTAAGTGTTTTTCTATCCTTCAATTGGTATCAGAGCGCCGGTTCTAAGGTGCAAGCACTTAACCGTGTTTAGAAAAGATTCAGGAAGAGAAAAACGCTTCAGTAAAAGATGGCTGATGAAACTGCAAAGTCTACATCTACATCTGGCTCTGCTGAGCAACACAACGGTAACAATAGTTATACTAGACCGCCGGTATTTGATGGTGAAAACTTTGAATACTGGAAAGATAAACTGGAAAGTTACTTTCTTGGTCTAGATGGTGATCTATGGGATCTTCTGATGGATGGTTACAAACATCCGGTAAATGCCAGTGGCGTAAAGCTGACAAGGCAAGAAATGAGCGATGATCAGAAGAAGCTTTTCAGGAATCATCATAAATGCAGAACTGTTTTGCTGAATGCTATCTCTCATGCTGAGTATGAGAAGATATCTAACAGGGAAACGGCCTATGACATATATGAGTCCTTGAAAATGACTCATGAAGGAAATGCTCAAGTCAAGGAGACTAAAGCTCTCGCTTTAATCCAGAAGTATGAAGCCTTCAAGATGGAGGATGATGAAGACATTGAAAAGATGTTTTCAAGATTTCAAACTCTTACTGCTGGATTGAGAGTTCTTGACAAGGGATACACCAAGGCTGATCACGTAAAGAAGATCATCAGAAGCTTACCCAGAAGATGGGGTCCTATGGTGACTGCATTTAAGATTGCGAAGAATCTAAATGAAGTCTCTTTGGAAGAGCTAATCAGTGCCCTGAGGAGTCATGAAATTGAACTGGATGCAAACGAGCCTCAAAAGAAAGGTAAGTCTATTGCATTAAAATCCAATATCAAGAAATGCACTAACGCTTTTCAGGCTAGAGAAGAAGATCCTGAAGAATCAGAATCTGAAGAAGAAGATGAACTGTCCTTGATCTCCAGAAGGCTAAATCAACTCTGGAAGAACAAGCAAAGGAAGTTCAGAGGCGTCAGAAGTTCAAAGAAATTTGAACGTGGAGAATCTTCTGATGACAGAAGATTTGACAAGAAGAAGGTCATGTGCTATGAATGCAATGAGCCTGGACACTTCAAGAATGAATGTCCAAAACTTCAGAAGGAAAATCCCAAGAAGAAGTTTCATAAGAAGAAAGGTCTTATGGCAACCTGGGATGAGTCAGAAGATGATTCAGACTCTGAAGATGAGCAGGCTAACTGTGCGCTGATGGCGACAGAAGATGACGGATCAGAATCTACATCAGAATCAGATTCTGAAGAGGTATTTTCTGAACTTACTAGAGATGAGTTAGTTTCCAGTCTAACAGAACTTCTGGAATTCAAGTCTCAGATCAGTCTCAAATACAAAAAGCTGAAAAAGCTATTTGAATTTGAAACGAAGAAGCTTGAGTTGGAAAATTCTGAATTAAAAGAAAAAGTTTTAAAATTATCCAATAATGTTGGATCTCCTTCCAATTCAGAAAAATCCACTCCTAGTCTAAACCATATTTTGAAAGAATATGATTTAAGTTTCAGGAAGTTCTTATCTAGAAGTATTGGCAGAAGTCAGCTAGCTTCTATGATATATGCTGTGTCTGGAAACAGTAGAGTTGGCATTGGTTTTGAGGGTGAAACCCCATACAAACTTGAACCTGTTGATAAGATGAAAATCACATACAAGCCATTGTATGATCAGTTCAAGTATGGCCACTCACATGATATTAGGCACACTTCACATGCTCAAAGTTTTCACATTACACACACTAAGAAGCATGTGACACAACCTAGGAAATATCATGAAACTCACATTAAGAATTATCATGCTGTTCCTCCTATTGCTTACAATGTTAAACCCAAGTTCAATCAGAACTTGAGAAAATCTAACAAGAAAGGACCCAAGAAAATGTGGGTACCTAAGGATAAGATTATTCCTATTGCAGATATCCTTGGCTGCAAAAAGGACAAAGCACAACATGTCGTGGTACCTGGACTCTGGATGCTCACGACACATGACAGGAAGAAGGTCTATGTTCCAAGACCTGGTGCTTAAGTCTGGAGGAGAAGTCAAGTTTGGAGGAGATCAGAAGGGCAAGATAATTGGCTCTGGAACTATAAAGTCTGGTAACTCTCCTTCCATTTCAAATGTACTTCTTGTAGAAGGATTAACACATAACCTCTTATCTATCAGTCAATTGAGTGACAATGGTTATGATATAATCTTTAATCAAAAGTCTTGCAAGGCTGTAAATCAGAAGGATGGCTCAATCCTATTTACCGGCAAGAGGAAGAACAACATTTATAAGACAGATCTGCAAGATCTTATGAGTCAGAAGGTGACTTGTCTTATGTCTGTTTCTGAAGAGCAGTGGGTCTGGCACAGAAGATTAGGTCATGCTAGTTTGAGAAAGATTTCTCAGATTAACAAACTGGATCTTGTCAGAGGACTCCCTAATCTGAAATTCAAATCAGATGCTCTTTGTGAAGCATGTCAGAAGGGCAAGTTCTCCAAACCTGCATTCAAGTCCAAGAATGTTGTTTCTACCTCAAGGCCATTAGAACTCTTGCACATTGATCTGTTTGGCCCAGTCAAAACAGCATCTGTCAGAGGGAAGAAATATGGATTAGTCATCGTAGATGATTATAGCCGCTGGACATGGGTAAAATTCTTGAAACACAAGGATGAGTCTCATTCAGTGTTCTTTGATTTCTGCATTCAGATTCAATCTGAAAAAGAGTGTAAAATCATAAAGGTTAGAAGTGATCATGATGGTGAATTTGAGAACAGATTCTTTGAAGAGTTCTTCAAAGAAAATGGTATTGCCCATGATTTCTCTTGTCCTAGAACTCCACAGCAAAATGGAGTTGTAGAACGAAAGAATAGGACTCTGCAAGAAATGGCCAGAACCATGATCAATGAAACCAATATGGCTAAGCATTTCTGGGCAGAAGCAATAAACACTGCATGCTATATTCAGAATAGAATCTCTATCAGACCTATTCTAAATAAGACTCCTTATGAATTGTGGAAGAATATAAAGCCCAATATTTCATATTTCCATCCTTTTGGATGTGTGTGCTTTATTCTGAACACTAAAGATCATCTTGGTAAGTTTGATTCCAAAGCACAAAAATGTTTCCTTCTTGGATATTCTGAACGCTCAAAAGGCTACAGAGTATACAATACTGAAACATTGATTGTAGAAGAATCAATCAATATCAGGTTTGATGATAAGCTTGGTTCTGAAAAATCAAAGCAGTTTGATAATTTTGCAGATTGTGATATTGATATATCAGAAGTTGTTGAGCCAAGAAGCAACGCATCAGAAGCAGAGCTTCTCAGAAGCAAAGAATCTGAAGATCAAGTATCAACTTCTCTGGAGAATCTAAGCATTTCTGAAGAACCATCTGTCAGAAGATCATCCAGACTCATTTCTGGTCATTCAGAAGATGTCATTCTTGGAAAGAAGGATGATCCAATCAGAACAAGAGCATTCCTTAAGAACAATGCAGACTGTCAATTAGGTCTTGTATCCTTGATCGAGCCAACTTCTGTTGATCATGCTCTAGAAGATCCAGACTGGATAATTGCTATGCAAGAAGAACTGAATCAGTTTACAAGGAATGATGTTTGGGATCTTGTTCCTAGACCAGATGGATTCAATATAATCGGTACAAAATGGGTCTTCAGAAACAAGCTCAGTGAGAAAGGTGAAGTGGTAAGGAACAAAGCCAGACTGGTGGCTCAGGGTTATAGTCAGCAAGAAGGGATTGACTATACAGAAACCTTTGCACCAGTGGCCAGGTTAGAATCTATTCGTCTATTAATTTCATTTGCCACTCAACATAACATCACTCTCTATCAGATGGATGTTAAGAGTGCCTTCTTAAATGGTTATATAGATGAAGAAGTTTATGTCCATCAACCTCCTGGTTTTGAAGACTCCATGTCTCCTAATCATGTTTTTAAACTAAAGAAATCGTTGTATGGATTGAAACAAGCTCCCAGAGCTTGGTATGAACGCTTAAGTTCTTTCCTTCTGGATAATGGTTTCACTAGAGGAAAAGTGGACACTACTCTCTTTTGTAAAACCTTTAAAAGGGATATTTTAATTTGTCAAATATATGTAGATGATATTATTTTTGGAACATCTAATGCTACACTTGGAAAGGAGTTTGCTGAGTCTATGCAGGCTGAGTTTGAAATGAGCATGATGGGAGAACTCAAGTATTTCCTTGGAATACAAATAAATCAAACATCAGAAGGAACGTATGTTCACCAAACCAAGTATGTGAAGGAACTTCTGAAGAAGTTTAATCTTCTAGACTGCAAAGAAGCCAAAACTCCTATGCATCCAACATGCATCCTAGGTAAGGATGAGGTAAGTAAGAAGGTAGATCAGAAGTTATACAGAGGTATGATTGGATCTCTTCTATATTTGACTGCTTCTAGACCTGACATTCTGTTCAGTGTTTGTTTGTGTGCTAGATTCCAATCAGATCCTAGAGAATCTCATTTAACTGTTGTTAAGAGAATTCTAAGGTATCTGAAAGGTACTACTAATGTTGGCTTAGTTTACAGAAAATCTAAAGAATACAACTTAGTAGGATTCTGCGATGCTGACTATGCTGGAGACAGAATTGAAAGAAAGAGTACTTCAGGAAGTTGCCAATTTCTTGGAAGCCATTTGATCTCCTGGTATAGCAAGAAGCAAGCAACTATTGCTCTTTCAACAACAGAAGCAGAATATGTCGCTGCTGCTGGTTGCAGTACACAGATGCTCTGGATGAAGAGTCAGCTAGAAGATTATCAGAAATATGAGAGTAACATTCCTATATTCTGTGATAATACTTCTGCTATAGGTTTATCTAAGAATCCTATTCTTCATTCAAAAGCTAAACATATTGAGATTAAACATCATTTCATAAGGGACTATGTTCAGAAGGGTGTTCTATCTTTAAACTTTGTGGATACAGACCATCAATGGGCTGATATCTTTACAAAACCCCTGGCTGAAGATAGGTTTAAGTTTATTCTGAAGAACATCAGTATGGATTTATGCCCAGAATGAGAAGATGAGAAGTTCTTATGTATGAATATCTTCTGAAATGAAAGTGGATTATTTTTTTAATCAGAAGTTCTGATTGAAATCTTTTAGAAATTATGATTCGGTTATTACTAACGTTTCATTGTCTAAGTTGATTCAGAACCTCTTTTAAAGCAAAACAGCTGTAACGTTTTATCTCGGATGGTAAACCTGTCTTTACTGTTCATGGATAAGCGCGCGTGCAGTTGAAGGGACGCCGACCATAGGTAATTGTGCAAATCACGTCTTTTGTCATTATTATCTCTCCTCACGTCAAGTAACATTAAATGCTTTTCATCATTTACTCTCTTTCAGTTTTCTTTTTATATTCTTCAAACGTTTCTTTTCCCTCTTATATTTCTCTCACTTTGCATTCAGTTTCTTTTTCGTTCTCTCTCTTTGCATTCATATCATAAACCCTAGCAGTTTCCAATATCTGCAACTTCATCATGAATCCATCGTCAAGCTCTGGGAATCAAGATAATGATTGAAAACAAAAGAGAAAGGCAACTGCTGAACTAGAAACCAAACCAAAAAGAGTAAGGATCACCTATGACCCTCTCAAAGTGAACCCGTTTGAAGCTATGATGTCTGGAAACTACTCTAGACGTGTGTATCAACCCCTTGACGGTACCCCTCAATCACCTCCCTCTTCACAGACCTCCACCACCTCTTCCTCCTCATTCATCCTCTCGGAACCACCTTCTTCACCATCTGATATCTCCTCTCCTTCAACCCATCCATCAGATATTTCTTCATCTCTCTCACACCCTTTTCCCACCAGAACACCTAACCCCTACAGTGTTGTTTTTCCCGACTCCAGGTTCACTGTCAACCCTCCAACCCCTACCACTCAATCATTTCTGGAGCTTTTACATTCTGATGTAAATGGCTGGTTGGAGATTCTGGGTGCTGCTCACCTTAACCATCTGGATGAGTATGCTACAAGCAACCTTTGGGATACCTTTCGTCAGGATTTTCTGGTTAGGGCTACAGACACCCAGAGAAGGATCATGTCTGAAGCTCCTGGTGTTCGTGGTCTTCGGTTGGAAGTTGGTGAAAGCAGCTATCACCATCTCATCAGGAACAGAAGAGTTCTTGAGGAGAAGATACCTGCAGATGAGTTGGAAGAAGAAAATCTCTGCAGAGACATCGTGGTGTGGAGACCATGGTTTCCTGTGCTGACTGGAGATTTTCAGTGGCTGTTTAACTGGTTCAGAATGAACCCTTCTGAAAAAGCACCTCACATGGTCTTTCCAGTAGTGGTTTATCCTGCTGAAGTTGCTGGTCCTACTCCTCCAACAAACCTAGCAGCTATTCTTCAAGCGTTGGAAGTTGGAACTTCTGAGCTGCCTGAACCAGAATATGCTAAGGCTACTTCTGAGTCAGACTCAGATGAGGAGATGGAAGATGCACAAGCTGAAGACCTTCCAGAAGATCACCCTGCTGAGATTGCTGTCCCTTTTGGCAGAAATTCTGGTGCCTCTTCTTCTGGTGAAGCCTCAGCTCTGATGGAGACCTTGGAAGCTCTTCATCAGAATCAAGCTATGCTGGCTTCTCGTTTGGACGCGCAAGAAGTAGCCAATGCTGAGTTTCGCTCCTTCATGGCAAGGCAAGCTACAAGCACTGACGGGATTCATGATGTTCTGGCGCGGATTTTGCGTAGGCTAGGATCTTAGTCCTTTGGTCTTTGTAGTTTTCTTTCCTTGTTGCATCTGTTTTCCTGCATTCCTCTTTTGTAATCTTTCTTGTTGAAATCAATGAAAAGTTATTTGTGTTTCTTTCCTTTTGTCTCTTGCTTTGCATCTGAATCTTTTATGCTTTTTGATGTTATGACAAAAAGGGGGAGAAGATAAATGATAAATGATTTGATTAATCTATCAGTTGCTGGGTAAAGCTCCCACACATTTACTAACAAGAACTGCAAGTTCTATATGGTTTAAGTGTTTTGTAGGTATAAAGAAGTGAAGAGAATCTTCAAAGCACACAAGAAGCAAAACCATAAGAAGCGTTATTCTGTAAAAAGAATAAGCTTATGGAAACTGAAGCAAGCTGAGTGCTGTCAAGCTTCAGAATCAGAAGCACTGATAATAGAATTTGATCCATATTTGTCTATTTGCTCTGATACATTATTTTAGCCTATATGGCTCTGATACATATCATGTGTTCTAATATACATTTTATGTTCTGACTCGTTCATGCTGACTTTTGTCGTTTAGTTTTTGTTCTGTAACATTTCAGGATGTAGAGATGCTCTGATGATGCTCTGGTACATTCAACAATGTTCTGATACAAATCTAGCATGAAGTGATGTTGGTAGAAATTCAAAGCTCTGAAGCTATCCGAGGGAAGCAGAAATCAGAAGCTGTGAATGTTCTAAAGATCCAGAAAACTCAAGTTCTGAAGCTGTCCTAAATGGAAGCAGAAATCAGAAGCTGTGAATGTTCTGAAGATCAAAGAAATTCAAGTTCTGAAGCTGTCCTAAATGGAAGCAGAAATCAGAAGCTGTGAATGTTCTGAAGATCAAAGAAATTCAAGTTCTGAAGCTGTCCTAAATGGAAGCAGGAATCAGAAGCTATGAGTGTTCTAGGGATCAAAAGAAATTCAAGTTCTGAAGCTGTCCAATGGAAGCAGAAGTCAAAAGCTATGAATTCTCTGAAGACAGAAGCTTATGTGATCGTCTCTACCGAAATAATCAGGGAAGTCTTTTATTAAAGTTCTTCGAGTATTTATTTCAGGGGGAGATTATTTATCTCAGGGGGAGATTGTTAATCTCAGGGGGAGACATATTCACATGCTTATGCTATAGCTGTGTAATTTGTCTTTTGCCGACTGCTCTTTCTGATCGCAAATTCATATCATTTATATATGTTTTTGTCATCATCAAAAAGGGGGAGATTGTTAGAACAAGATTTGTTCTGATCAATTATCTTAGTTTTGATGATAACAAATAATATGAATTTTGCTTAAGATAATATGGTACTCTAATCCAATGCAATTTCCTTTTCAGGAAATATATAAAGAGTATGCATAATTCAGCGCTCGGAAGCTTTGTCTCAAAGGGTTCAGCATGCAACATCAGAACATGGTCTGGCAAGACATCAGAAGATGGTCGAAGCAGAATCAGAACATGGGTCTATGGAAGCATCAGAAGAACATGAGATCAAGAAGCACTGAAGTTCTGATGGTATCACGCTCAGAAGCACTTCAAGGTCAGAAGATCAGAAGATGCTTTGCACCAAGCTGTTTGACTCTGATGATATTCAAACGTTGTATTCACAAACATCAGATCAGAAGGAAGTACATGTGGCAGGCTACGCTGACTGACAAAAGGAACGTTAGAAGCTATTAAAGGCAACGTCAGTAGACACAACGTGAACAAGGCTCGAGGTAGTTGACAAAAGCGTATAACATTAAATGCGATGCTGTACGGAACACGCAAAGCATTAAATGCACTCAACGGTCATCTTCTCCAACGCCTATAAATATGAAGTTCTGATGAGAAGCAAGGTTAACGATTCTGAACAAAACAACTCATATTAACTTGCTGAAACTCTGTTCTATTCAAAGCTCAGAATCTTCATCTTCATCAAAGCTCACTACATTGCTGTTGTAATATATTAGTGAGAATAAGCTTAAACGATAAGAGAAATATCACAGTTTGTGATTATAGCTTTTAAGAAGCAATTGTAATACTCTTAGATTTGATTACATTAAGTTGTAAGGAACTAGAGTGATCGTGTGGATCAGAATACTCTAGGAAGTCTTAGAGGTTATCTAAGCAGGTTGTAACTAGAGTGATCGTGTGGATCAGAATACTCTAGAAAGTCTTAGAGGGTATCTAAGCAGTTGTTCCTGGAGTGATCAGTGTGTGATCAGAAGACTCTGGAAGACTTAGTTGCTGACTAAGTGGAGAACCATTGTAATCCGTGCGATTAGTGGATTAAATCCTCAGTTGAGGTAAATCATCTCTGCGGGGGTGGACTGGAGTAGTTTAGTTAACAACGAACCAGGATAAAAATAACTGTGCAATTTATTTTTATCGGTCAAGTTTTTTAAAGCTACACTTATTCAAACCCCCCCTTTCTAAGTGTTTTTCTATCCTTCAATAAGGAGACGGACGTCTCCGTGAGGTGTAGCAAGTGGAGGCGGGCGCCTCAAGGGTGAGGAAGAGGTGGAGGCGGGCGCCTCCCTTCCCTGAGGGCCCCACCTTTTTGCTTTCCTTGTTTTAATGAGACGTGCCCTTGGTTGTTTCGGTCGTAGGGTGATATTACATGTGTTCCTAGTATAATCAAAGTATAATTAGGTGAATTTGTTCATAGACATGACATAAATTAATGTTAGGGGACTTAAACTAGCATAATCAAAAGATCTAATGGTCTAAGTAATGTTCCAGTAAGTTATAGAATTATTAGAATGCACATCATGTTTGGTGAAAGAATAGTAACAAGTAATAGTAGCCTAACTCACAGTAGTGAATATATATATATATATATATATATATATATATATATATATATATAGAGAGAGAGAGAGAGAGAGAGAGA
Organism: Vicia villosa; assembly: GCF_029867415.1. NCBI lineage: Eukaryota > Viridiplantae > Streptophyta > Magnoliopsida > Fabales > Fabaceae > Vicia > Vicia villosa. Next base: position 81,341,763 of record NC_081180.1, on the reverse strand, counting down.
GAGAGAGAGAGAGAGAGAGAGAGAGAGAGAGAGAGAGATGAATAAGTAGTGATAAATTAGCAGTGGATTGTCTAAGAGCAGAAAACAAGATTTGGCAGAATATATGTAACAGGAAATCCATTGTTAGTAGCAGAAGTTGTAAAATTTGACAGGAAGCTAATAATGTAGGGATGGCTTATATCAGTAGGAGAAATTAATAGGAATGTATAGTTGAATAAATGGATGTTGCAGGAAAATAAAAATAGTATAAAAACAGTTGCGTAGATGAAAATAACGGTATAATTAGTTGCCCGGAATCAAACGAAATTCGTCGGGGAGGTTCGTATATATAATTAGATAACGTTGGTTGGCTGTTTTGTTGAATATTATATCGATTGTGTGAGTTGCAGGTACTATTGAAGTAAGTTGGTTTTGTCCCGAATTTGGACAAGTTTTGGTTGTAAGCTTAAATAGCCAAAGTGGAAAGTTGTTTGTGTTGCGGTTTAAGTTGTTGTTTGAGTTGCTGTTTCTTTTGTTGTTGTTCTGGTTTCGTGGTGATATTGTTGATTAGATGTCATTCATGTTGTCGCATAACATTCGCATTGTTTAAGTTGGCCTGAACTGGCACCTGATTAAGTTGGCCTTGATGGCACCCTGTTAAAGTTGCTGAAATGCCTCGATAACCTGGCATATGATTAAGTTGGGAGTTGTACTCTGATGGATCCACATGCATTTGCATAGTCGAGTTTCATGTTGAGTTGCATTTTGACGTCGTTGTTATTGCTATGTTGCTTGGTCGATTGTTGTATTATGGTTGTTTCTGAATGTGATGAATATTGTATGATTTTATGTCTAATATATCAATTATCATACTTTTGCTTATACTTTTCGATATCTCACCCTTTATTTGTTCGCCGTTGCCTTTATATTGGTAACGTGCAGGTAGCGAGGAGTAAAGACTTAGTAGCTTATTGGTGTCGTCGCTCTGATACGTAGCACTCAGGGGGGATTGAACACTTGTTTTGATTTATGTTGTTATTTCCGTTAAAGTTGAATTTGGTTGTTATTTTGAGAATTTTGTTGTTGATTAAAGTTGTTGAAAGATGCTATGATTACTCGCAGTTTTAAGTTGATTTGTTTTCCGCTGCAGTTACTTAATTAAAGTTGAATCATTGAGACTAAATACTTGTTGAAGTTCTTTACTTTATTTTGGTGCTATGTATCTGTTTAAAAATTAAGTTATTTCGTTGTTGGTTTGAAAGTTGAATGTAATACCTCAAGTTTAGTCGAAATTTTGGCACTCTGATTTTAATATAAACGTTGGGTAGATTTGGGGTGTTATAATTTATGTCTTGCTCTAATCGATTAGTTAAGTTCATTAATCAGTTTGGAAATGTATACAAGCTTACTAAATGATTAGGAACATGCTTGTAAATCCCACAAGCACCTTTATGGTTTCTTTAAAGTTTTTAAGGTATTTTAGAGAATTTAGAGAGGTTTAAAACATGTTTAGGTAAATGTGTGCATTGCCTTAGTAATTTAAGAATTACACAAATATCTTTACAATACTCTGATCATTCAGTCACAAACCATACAAGCTCTCACACTTCCTCTCTTTTACAATCTATGAAGTTTCAATATTCATGGCTTGATTCATCATAAAATCAACACTTCATCTAGGACTTGACTTCTTCCAACTAATGAGGCTTGATAAAGCTTCTTGATAGACATTGTAACACCCCATATTTTCTAATTTTAATTTAATCGGAAATTAAATTATTATTTAGAATTATTTAGTATTTTCGTTGAATTATTTGGAGGAATTATGAAATATTGGTCTTTGGGCCAAGTGTGGTATTAGTAATGAGGGGGTGTTGAGTTGTTGAGCCATTACTAAATTATGTTATGTTTTCATAAAATAAAGGAATTGTGAAAAAGGGAAATTAGAAGCAAAAGAGCAAAGTTGGAGAACAGAGAGATACGTGAAAGAGGAGAAGACGAGGAAGAAGAGTACCTTTGAAGATTCGACTCTAAGGTAAGGGGGGACTCTTCGGGTTAGCAATTATTATGCAATCAAGGGTAGTAGAATGGAGTAGGATTGTTGTTTGATTCAATTGTATGTGTTGGGTTTTGGGATTGTTAGGTTTTTGAGTAATCTCATAACTTTTATGTGAATTTGATGAAATTGGATGATAATGTTCATGTCTGTTGTTGATTGATATTTGAAGCATGTTAGAATAGTGTTATAACATGTAATTTGGTGTTGTTTTGGTGTAATATCGTAATGGTACGAAATTGGATTAATAGAGAAGCTGAATTGCTGTCAAAAATGGATTTTGGGGTTACAGGTACGAAGTAACCGGTTACTGGGGTTTGGGTAATCGGTTACCACTGATGTCTGGGAGGCAGTAACCGGTTACTGAAATGGCAGTAACCGATTACCGCTGTTCGTTTTTGAAAAATAATTATTTTCTAAAATTCGTATCTTTTAAACCGTTTTGTCCGTTTGGCAGTAACATGATGTGGTTTAATTGATGAATCGTTTCTAATAAGGCATGACAATTGACACATGTTTGGTTTAAATTAATTGTGGCACCCTTGATTATAAGTTTTACTCTAATTATCTTAATAATTGCCGCGGGGTTTAGAAGGGTGTTACAGACATCATCATCAGAGATTTCTGAACCAAATATCATCATGGATTTTACTGAACGCCGCTTGACATTAGGTGTTGGCTTTATTGAGATTGGGTTTGACATACATTTTCTAGGGGAAATTACGGGTATCCCATAGTGTGTGCTACAAATTGTAACACCCCTCAACACTCCTCCTATTGAAAAAAATTAAATTCCCCTATTTTTAATGGCCCCCACCAACCTTTAAACCATCCAATCCCACAAAAAGTACTCTTTAATTACCTCAATGATCAAATTTTTCTTTTCATTTTCTAATAAACTATCTCTCTCTCTCTCTCTCTCTCTCTCTCTCTCTCTCTCTCTCTCTCTCTCTCTCTCTCTCTCTCTCTCTCTCTCTCTCTCTCTCTCTCTCTCTCTTTCTCTCTCTCTCTCTCTCTCTCTCTCTCTCTCTCTCTCTCTCTCCTCTTCATCTCCCTCATCTTATCAACTCTCTCCACCGAATACTCTAAATCTCCATTGTTTCCAATATCAAAATCCCACCTAGGCGCGTGAGGGTAAATAGTAGGAACAATTTGTTGTATGACTTGGGTACCACTTTCCTGAGGATTTATCTGAGGAAAAATATATCCTTGATTCGTTGATAATGATGTTAGGGTTAAACATGGACGGAGTTTTTTCGCCACCACCTCCCTCACCTACTAAACATGAAACCGGGAGTTCTGGTGATTATTAGGACCGGTTGGAGTGGATGCAGTATGAGGTATGGAGCAATAGAGCGAAGCAGCTGAGACAAAGAGAAGAGCATGTGAGACAAGGTACCGTGCTTGCTGATGTGTAGATGACGATGATGCAACAATTGATGTTGTGATTTCCACCTCTTTAATGAGTTTCTCTATGAGTTTTCCTATTGCCCTCCTCTACTTCTACTAAAATATTATGGGCAATATTTGGTTTAAGTTGGGGGTGGGGTATTTCCTTTATAGCATGTTATCTTACTTTCTCTTATTTTAGCATGTATTACAATGATGATGTTTGGTGAAAAGATGCATCTTTACATGTGGTAATCAATTACCAAGGAGGTGTAATTGATTAACACTTATCAACATTAAAAAAAATTTAAAAATTGAACTAGTATCAATTACCACTAGTGTATTGATTACCACTATTATTTCTTTGAAAAATATAGCTTTTGGCAACATTGCGTCAAGGGTTTTCATTCATGATCTTTAAGAACTCTTTAGATGAAGTTTTGAAGTGTATTTTCGAGCATTCAAAGTGATACATAGAATGAATTGTAATATGTACCTTTAAGATGATGATCATTCCAATTTTTCCGTTTGATTTCGATTGATCACTCTTCATGACATCTTTAACTTTTTCTTCTTTGAGATACACTTGTCTTCATTAAAATCAAGCCAAGTAAAAAAGACCTTTTTCACAAAAGAGTTAACTTGTAGTTAAATTCCATAAAATCAGCAAATATAAATATTAATTTTGAGAAATGGTAAATTAGAAATATATTACATCAAATAACTCACAATTGACAATGTTATGCCCTCAAAAGCTTATTTTGTGGAGAATTACATTTTAAAAAAGTTTTGGATTATGATATGTCATATTTTTATCATTTTTAGCCGCTTAATTTTATCATTTAATATCTACTTTTGTTTTTTTTTTGTTATAGTTTTACTTCTGTTGTCTTGTTTTCATTATGTTTCAGGAGTTTGAAGTGAATTAAAGAATCAAGGAAATACATAAGTGAAAGAAAATTTGAACCAAAACAATGCATGAACGACTTGGGAAGTATGAGTAAGAAAGCATAGATTTTAGCACAAGGTAGAGGGCATCACAACTTGCCCGTAATGAGCATCACAATCGTAATGATCCGAAGGTTTTCTAGTTTCTAAAAACTCGATTTTAGCACAAGGAATTGGACATTATAGCCATCTCGTGATGGGCATTATGACCGTAGTAGCCCCAATGACTCTTTGATGTTCACTTTTGTGTTGTTTTGTTTTTTTTTTTTTACTTTTCTACTTTCCGTCTATTACACATTGATGAGCCAAGGTTTAACTGCAAATTAATGGACATTGTTATGTCATAGAGGCTATATAATCATGTTGTACATATCAATTTAGCTATCTCTTAAGTTCTATTGCATTTTGCGTACTTTACTAATTTTAGATTTCTCTTGTATTTGTGTGTAAATCTTAATTGTGTTGTGAACGACTTAAGTTACTACATACCAATTCTAATCAATATGCATAATATATTTTACACTAAAGTTTGCTCCAACCATGCAAAAATCATTTTTGTTTTAAAAACTATGATAAAAGTTTTTCAAACTATTCTAAAAGAAAATTTTAATTGGGAGGTATACTCACCCCCATATAGACCGTTTCTTATCCATATTCTCACCCAACACTTTTTCAGTTTATCGAATCAAGAGTACTTTGAATCGAACATGAAGATCTTCTACATTAGCCTTATCAAGCAACACATCAACTTTGATTTCCTGAATTTACAAATCACTAACTTCCTAACATCTTGTTACACCCCGAAATTTGCCCTCTAATTTTTAACCTAGAAGAGGTTGAAATCATATTCATATGCACATTCCATTTAGGTCATAACCAAATGCATGCATCCATAACATAGTTACTTCTCCAAGAAGTTGACAAGATATGAGCTTCTCTTAAAAATAATACCTGAGAAAAAGAGAAAGAGGTTGAGGTCTCACTAGATCACAATACCTTCAATGAGCTCCCTCAGAAGCTAGGGTTTCACAATCATCACATTCAAGGTCCTTGATTTGAAGTTGCAAGTTTGGAAGCCATCTGGTCCTCAAAATTAGGGTTTTTGATCAAAGTCAACTCAGTTGACTTTTTGATCAAAACTTATACTCAGGAGCTGAGATGTGTAATGAGATGTCATGGGGTCCATCATGTGCCATTCAAATTCTCTCATTGATTGATTATTTATTGAAGTCAAATTGGAGGTTTGTTGATCAAGAAATCCATTTGGGACTAAAAGTCAACAGTTGACTTTTTCAAGATTTGGTCAAAATCATAGTCAACATCCATATTGCGAATTTGTATTGAAAATTGATCAAGAAAATATCATGAAAGTCATTAAAATCAAGATTGGATCAAAATTGCTAAATTTGGAAGTTAGTTGAATTGTGAAGTTTCCAAAAATGGAAAGTTTGGGACTTAGATGATTTTTTGGTGAATTTTAAGAATGGTTATGTGACTGACTTCATGCCAAGTTTACATGTGGATCAAGGCAATATTTCAAATTGAGTTCAAGAGCAAAACTCATGGCAATCTACAACTTTGTAGTTGGAGATTTTTCCATTAGAAGCTTGCATCAAAAGATATAAAATCAAGAAGTTGATGGTTCCAATGCTGGTGAATTGCAATTTCTTGCCAGATTTTATCAAACATATCAAACAGTTGCAAGGTCATTTTCATGGCAACTTTTGAAGATGTTCCAATTATCATTCCAGTCCAAGTTCAACATGAAACATGTGTTATCATACCTCCTCTCTCCATTGATCAAATAATCATGCCATTTGAATATATAATCATCAAGTTGCAAGGGTTCAAAGCCGTGCATTTGAAATTGGTATATTGGCTGACACAAGACAAAGACTAGCACGCACGTGCAGTAGTCATGCAAGTCTATTTTCCAAAGCAGTTTCCATGAGTTACAGTCCTTATTTCAATGATTTTTCAAAATCAATGTTCTTCTCTCTCATCTTGTCTTTACAACGAGCATAAGTTTGATGGGAATGGTAACTTGTGGCTGAAGATACATGTACACAAAGTCAGCTCCATGGCATGACTTGGCACGAGCATTTTTGCTCAAGCATAAGGCATTACCTAAATGTTGAAGCTCGATACATGCACAAGATATTTGCATAAAGCCATATGCATTACTCATTGTCGCCAAGTACAACTCAGCTGCATGAAAGCATACAAAAGGCTTGCCTCAAATGTCCAAAATTTGTTCACTAAGGGTGGGAAATTATAAATTATCTGCACCTCCACCATACACCATATGCACATACATATATAAGTTGCAACTCACCATTTTGCAAGACACTAATTCATTTTTCTTTTTCCAGTTTCAGAATCAAACTTTCTCTTCTCTCTCACTTTCATCTTCATTCTTCAACAACTTTCTCAACCTCTAACAAACTCTCAACCATTTGTAACCACCTTCAACCACCATCGTACTCTGCAACCATCATCATCATCTTCCCCGAGACTCAACCCTTAATCATCATCATCATCTTCTTCAAGACTTAATAATCATCATCATATTCTTCAAGACTTGATCACCATCATCATCACTTCAGCTTTGAAGATTCAATCCATCTCTGAGTTTATTTCTCAGAGATTTGTGCTCTTTTCAACATCATTTACCATTGATAAAGAGGATATGAATCATTGTAGAGTTTTCTTGGTTTATTGATTCAAGATTTGTTCAGGTGAGTTCTATAATCCCTCTCAGCATACTTAGTTTATTGCTTAGGGCATTTGCATCTGGGAGCTCCACCACCGGAGGCTAGGCATTAGGGCATATGTTCTTGGTGGGTGTTTGTGCATTTGTTGTTTGCAGGTTTGAATCAATGCGATCTTGTGTTAAAAATGTGTGATAAATGAGTTTAGATAGCATGTCATAACTCTGCGCATCATAAGGATTGACTTTGTTTAGTTTACATTGAGTTTTGTGGAATCCGGTGATTTAGGGTTTGTTTGTATGCCATTCTTTCATGGTGATTGAGGCTTCAAATAGGGAAACTAAGGCCGAATTTAGACTCAAGGTGAAAAACCGAGTGGACCGGTGGTCGTCCTTTTATTTTATGGGCATTTTTTTAAAACTTTGGCGTGGTGGACAACCGGAGCCCTAGCTTCGGCGTCTGTGTGATTTGCATGTTATCCATTTCGTTCCATGCGCGACATATCTAATTGGCCCATACACTCATCTTTTGTTTTATTCATATGATTGGCTTATTGCGTGGAAAGTTATAATTGGCTCAGGCTTTGTTTTGTCATCTTGTGACTTAAGTTTCACCATGACCAATTGATACAAAGTATCTTCTAAATGTCACGTTTTATGCTTTAAACCATATGTTAAAAATAAATGCATGCTGATAATGAAATGGAAAGTAACAAAAAGAACATTTGGGCCACGGACTACGTTGAATGAATTGGGCTTAGGAATTTTTTCTGATTGTACACTGCTGATGCACCTTTGGTTAATTGGGCTTAGGCATTTTTTCTTTTTTGTAATTGGAAGAACAAACAAACATTGTTGCATTTTACTTTTTTTGGTTAATTCATGCTTTATTTCTGTTAATTCTTTATCGCTTTATCATTCTTTACCTTATATTTATGCAAATGTTTATATTTATCATTATGCTTGCATTTTATAATACCATGAGTGAGTAGTTTCATCATAGGCTTGTGATTATGAGAAATGTCTAAAGGACAAACCTCATGATATCTTAGGTTAAACTTTGCTATGAGGGTTTATGTCACTGCTCTGATTCGTTAGGTTTTTCACTTATATCTTTGTGAAAGTAGATATAAGATTAGATATTAGTTGATACATTGAAATGTGATAACTAATATCTGAGCTAAAAGGTCACATGGTTAAACCAATACATGAAATTGTCTCTGATTTAACTGAGAAAATTATGCATTTCTAAAAAAAAGATTTTCTTAAAAGGATCCTGAACAAAAAATTACTCTAACCGAAAGTAGGTGATTCATCAACTCAGAGCACGATCATATGCTCTGAAAGGGAATATGATTATATTTATCTATTTTATTTCTACAATGTTAGAATTCTATTAACATTAGCAAAATAAAGGTTTTACATGTGTAGGTCATAGATAGATCATCATAACCCTAAGAATATTCTTTATAGAATTCTTAATCAATCAAAATATTTTGAATCAACTTAACATCATTTTAGCTAATCATCGAATACGCAAAAATTGATAATTTATATTGTCTTAAGCAGAGTTTTACTACTGATATAACTGTGCACTTATGGCCTATCAACTCACCCACGACAATGTGGTCTACATTTTCAATTTGTACATTATTATATACTAAGATAATAAATAAATTACTACAAATGGAGTAAAACAAAGATAAAAAAACAAGAATCTTGTGAAAAAGTGAGATTGCGACAAAGAAATGAGTTAGATTATCGTATATAGATATAATCAAGGCTATAAAATAACATAAACAAAACAAAAAAAACTATAACATCAATAATAATAATGGTGGGTTTAACAAACTAAAGTAAGTGAAATGGTCGTCTTGGGCTTTGCATTGACGGTGTCATTGGTAGTGTTTCTATAAGTCTCTCAATTTTTTTTTTAAAGCAATCTACCATTTTGTATGCAACTCAATTGTCTTTATTCTTATTCATGAAACATAAACTCCTTCTCTATCTTTTTATATTATACCTAAAACTTTACTTATTTTCTAAATAAAGTTACAAGCATACAAAGTCAAAAAAAACTTTGTTAACGTATTATAAAAACACTAAATATATAAAAATAAAGCATATGAATATTATTACATATTATTATAAATGAAAAAAAGAGGAGATTTTAGAATAAAATAAAATTATGGAAATCCACCACAACATTTTATCAAACATGCGGTGGACATATGTGAAACTTAAATAAATTAACAATAAATTGAAAGAGGGTGGGGAACAATAAGGTTGTGGTGGAGAAAAAACTCCTAAAATCTATCATCAATATAACAAATCATAGACATATTTTTTGTTGTCTTCTCATGGTCAATCTCGTTTTTGCTCTATCATTAACTATCGTGCATGTTTCTCCTTCATTCATACTTGTTTTTTATCGTGTTTGTTTTCTTTCTCAATATCGAAAACAAATAAGCAAAATCATAAAAAAAAAAAACTATTATTCATGAAAAAAAGAGGTCAAAAGAAAGTATCAAATAAAAAAGAAATGGAGGGAAACAAAACATTGGGAAAAGAAAAGAGAGGAAGGTGAGAAAAATAGAAGAAGAGCAAATCATAAAATCTAACAAATTAAGTATATATTTCTTGGTTGGCATCTCATGGTCAATCTCGTTTTTCTCTCTTATCAATTATTATATTTGTTTCTCTATTGATTATTAATGTTTTTTATTGTATTTGCTTTCTCTCAATATCACTAACAAATAAAATAAGAAAAATCATAAAAATAGTAATTTATATTCATAAAAAAAAGAAAAGAGAAAGAGATTAAAAAAAAAAAGGTTGAAAGAAAGAACCAAATAAAAAAATGAAGAAAAAATTGAGAAAAAGAATAAGAGAGGAGAAAATGGACAAAGAAGAAAAAACTTTTAAAAAACCTGCTTAAATTAAATTTAAAGAGAAAGAAAAGTTAAGTCAAAATCATCTCTGTCTATGTCTCTTCCACCTTAACTAGAGATTACGGGTTTGCTCCCTGTTTTGGGCACGCAACACTGATAAATCTATTGAGTGAGGGCTTAGCCGCCTATATGATCCCACACGGCTTGAGGAATTAGTTTCTGCATTTGCACGCAGAATATACGTCAATTTATACAACAACCAAAAATCAACTATGTCTTAATAGGCTCGTTGACTATGGTATCTAATGATATCATAATACAATGTTGGTTTTAATTTGATAGTGACTACTATAACAATCTCTAAAATCAAAATACGATGATGTAGTTAAAATTTTAAAAAGAATCGTTAATTGGTTCCAGTCTCTAGGGGTGGCAAACAGGCATGCTGGCTTTGTTTAGACCCGCAAAAATAGGGCATGGCGGAGCGGGACAAACATAGTTAAGAATGCTGACTTAAAATCTTGGGTTGTCCCAGAAAAAACGGCGGTGCAGGGAATGCCCGCGGACTTTGCACTTTTTAGGCCTAAAAAATGTAAAACTTTATGTAAATGCTCGTAGAAAAATGAGACGGGACAGAGCGAACATAATAGAGGTTGCGAGTCTAAAATCTTGACTCGTCCTACAGAAAAGTGGGGGCAAAACGGACATGCCCAACAAGCCAGACCCGTTTTGCCACCGCTAATTGATTCAATGGTGATTGACACTAGACTTAATAGAAAGGATCATGGTTCGATCTCCGTAACTATGATCAAGAGGGAGTTGAAACCATTTGATATCAGAATTGACCTCTGAAACAAAATAAATGATTAATTGATAAGTTTTACCATCTGTGTTAATACTTAATGATTTTGCATAATACATATGTTTTCCAATAAAAACCAAAATTTAATATTGCGTTTCTCACTTTCTCTTTTAAATTTTTAGTTAGACATTGGATTACTTCCTTCAAATGATGTTTTCCATTCATCCCAATTTTCTTCCCGAATTACATTAAAATACATTGAACTGAAAATGACATTCTTTTCTCGCCACGCCACATGAATAGCCAATTCATTTTCATATAAACTTGTTTTCAAATCTACCTCTAGCTTGAGAAAGGTCCGTGACATCATTGCAACACAATGTGGACCTCACAACTTTAAATGTTAGTACTAATTTTCTTCATTTCAACAAAACTATAACAAGCAAACACTGACAAGCAACCACTGCTATCACGTTTCTTTGTTCACTTCACTTCCACCGACTCACTCATTCATTCTCTTCCTTTCACGATAATGGAAGATGGAGATTGGGTTCTGGTGCGCGCTCCCTCGCCAAAACACTTGTGGAAACCATCTTTACCAAATGCTGATCATCTTGATGATGATGAATCTTCAAGGCCATTGAAGGTTACTTTTTCTACCCCTGCAAAGTACTGGACCGATGCAATCCCAATCGGTAATGGCAGTCTTGGGGCCATGGTCTGGGGTGGTGTTCACACTGATGTTCTACAGCTCAATGGTAAAATGCTGCTCATAAAGAGAAAAATTACATTCCTATTTTTGGATTAGTACCATTTATCATAGTATGCATATGAAATTTAACCTATAAAAAGGGCATAAATGTGTTGTCAAAATTCATTGTCACTTTCTGACTTGATTTGATAATTTTATTCTCTTTGTCTTTGATTTGATTGATTCAATGCAATGCAGGGTTTAGTGTAAGTTTGGTTTAGCTTTTGGAAGTTCTTGGAAGAGTCAAAAGCAATTCTAGATGTCAAGAATTGATTTAGGAATGATTTTGAGGGGTTTGGTTGTCTAAAGTAGAATTGATTCTGCCTACAATTCTACAATTTGTAGCTTTTGAGTTTAAACATGATTTTTAGAACTCACTTCTAAGTTCTACGTATATTTATCCAAACATAAATTATTTTACCTTTTTAACTAGAATCAATTTCTTCAATTCACTTTTAACTAGAATCAATTTTACAAAATCAATTCATTCAAAATCAATTTTTTTCAGCGCGGAACTAAACACACACTTAGTATGGCTATCTGATATATTAGACTATAGTATTGCTTGATTTTCTTTTGGACTCTATTATGTTAATGATTATTTCGGACAATGGCTAATGTCTGAGTGACACGTCGCGGGTAGGCTTTGATTTGAAGGGAAGACTTTTTGTGTAAACTTAATTTGCTCTCGATTATTTTGTAGTTCCTTCAAGATATTTGTAAGATTCAATGTGGTTCATGATGAAAAATCTGCGTTGAAAGCTTAATTTTTGTATATGGGTGATAATAGTACTGTAGCCATTTTCTAGTTACAAACTTATATGATTGAGATATCAGGGATAAGGTAGTGCTGCATTATCCGTAGTAAAACCAATTTGATGTGTTTGGGCTTTTTCTTTTAAAAAACTTACTAACATGAGCGTTCAATTTTTTTTTATTTTTATAGAGGACACGCTGTGGACTGGGGTACCTGGTAACTACACCGACAAAAATGCTCCTGAGGTGCTGGCTGAAGTTCGAAAACTTGTTGATGACAGAAAATATCCCGAAGCTACAACAGCAGCTGAGAAATTGTCAGGAATTCCTTCTGAAGTATGTAACATACTGCAAATTGATATAACCCTTTTTCTGCAATGTACGAGGAACTACGATATTATTAGATTGATGTTAGGGGTTGATAACCAAGGAATATGATATATAAACCAAGTATACAATATAAATCACATACATGCTTTCATTCTACTAGTATTGTCATTCATGGATTTGTTTTTTATAAATGAAGGTATACCAACTTCTTGGTGATATTAAATTAGAGTTCGATGATGCTCATCTTAAATATTCGGAAGAGTCTTATCACAGGGAGCTTGATTTGGATACTGCAACAGCAAAAATAAAATACAATGTGGGTGATGTAGAATTTACCAGAGAGCATTTTTCTTCTCATCCAGACCAAGTGCTAGTGACAAAATTTTCCACTAGCAAGTCAGGGTCATTATCATTTACAGTATCTTTGGATAGCAAATTACATCACAATTCACGGTTAAGCGGCCAAAATCAGATAATATTAGAAGGAAGTTGTCCTGTCAAAAGGATCGCGCCACACCTCAATTACGGTGGCGAACCAAAGGGAATTCAGTTTTGTGCAGTTCTTGATCTGCAGATTAGTAATGGCAAAGGAGTTATACATGCTTTGGATGATAAGAAGTTTAGAGTTGAAGGTGCAGACTGGGCTGTTTTGCTTCTGACAGCTTCCTCGTCTTTTGATGGTCCATTTACTAATCCTAAAGACTCTAAGAAGGATCCTACTTCCGAGTCCTTGAGTAAAATGAAGTCTGTGAAAAGCTTTTCATATGACAATATATATGCACGTCACTTGGATGATTATCAGCATCTATTTCATCGGGTCTCATTGCAACTGTCTAAAAGTTCCAAGACCAATATCTCTCAATTGGGAGGTGATGATACTGTTCCAACTTCATCAAGAGTCAAATCATTTCAAAAGGATGAAGATCCTTCCTTTGTGGAGCTTTTGTTTCAATATGGTCGATATCTACTAATCGCTTGTTCACGTCCTGGAACTCAGGTGGCGAACCTACAGGGTATTTGGAATAAAGATGTTTCGCCTGCATGGGAGTATGTATTCCCTTCAATTTTCATCCCTCCTCTAGCAATAAATAAAAATGTAAACAGAAAGTAAAGACATTAGGTTCTATAATGGCTTAGAGTTTCTATATGGATAAGGAGTATTAAAATCAAATAACTATGTAGAAGTAATTTTATAAAGAATTCACGAGATTTAATAATTTGTCTTTTTTATGTTATCCAGTGGGGCTCAGCACTTGAACATAAATCTTCAAATGAATTATTGGCCATCCCTTTCTTGTAACCTACGTGAGTGTCAAGAGCCATTATTTGATTACATTTCCTCTATGTCAGTCAATGGTAGTAAAACTGCAAAGGTATTTTCTCTGTTTACTTTTTCTTTCATATAATGTAAGAAAGAAATAGTTTATAATTATGCTCGTCAGTTATTAGCAGCTTGTTAGTAGACCTCCTATTAATCAAATGTATGCTAGGCGCAGGCCCAAGTAATTCTGCCCGATTTAAAGTAATTGTGTGTTTTAAATAGAAGGGTAGAAATGGGACTGCATGCAATTGGGCCGTTTGTGTTTGGGTTAGTTGGGAGAAACTATTCAGAATTTCATTTGATCTGGCATACAGGTGAACTATGAAGCAAATGGTTGGGTTGCACATCAGGTTTCTGACTTATGGGTTAAAACATCTCCAGATCGAGGTCAGGCTGTTTGGGCTTTATGGCCAATGGGTGGAGCTTGGCTTTCTACTCATCTATGGGAGCATTACACTTATACAATGGACAAAGTAAGCTCTAATTTTTTTTTAAGAAACTATCTGAGCCTTAATCTCATTGACTCAAAAATAGTAATATCGCAAAAACAGCTATATTAGTAAAGGGGGGATCTAACAAGTATAGATTTCCCCTGGGTTATTACATTTGCAGAACAATAAATGTTTTTACCTTGAAGAGCTTAATCTGTTGTACATGCCAAATTAACCTTCCATTTTCATGCATTACTATAAGTTCTACTAGAGATGATGGAAGCATAACCTACTCCGACCAATTTTTGGTAATTACTTTTTATTTACAAAATGAGATTTCAAGCTGGTTTTAGTCCAACCAATTCCTTATTTAACTACGATGATTAATATTTTTAGGAGACTGCTGTTAAATCATTGTTGAAGGCCGAAAAGTAGTATATAAAATTTCATGTTTCATTTGATGGGTGTAAAACTTATTTATTTACTGCTATCATTATCAACAAACCTTTGAGATTATAATTATGGAACATTAAAGGATACAATTTGTTGATGGATGGAAAATATAATATACTATATTCTATAATGATGCATATATAGGTCTTTTTTTGGGTGCAAATAACTACTTTTTCTTAAACTAGATTTGCTCTATCTGCTGTGCTATTATTACATACACATATTCCAGATTTGATTTTTCTTTTATAATAGGAATTTCTAAAAAATAAAGCATATCCTTTGTTGGAAGGATGCACATCATTTTTGTTGGATTGGTTGATTGAAGGCCCTGGTGGACTATTGGAAACTAACCCATCAACTTCACCAGAGCACATGTTCATTGCACCAGATCAAAAGCAAGCTAGTGTGAGCTACTCATCAACCATGGATATTTCAATCATAAAAGAAATTTTCTCTATAATCATATCTGCTGCTGAGGTGAACTTATCTTAGTTCTCAAACCAATACTAGTCACTAGTTTTTTTGTTTGTTTTGGAATTCGGCACTAGTTTTTCGCTATCCTAATTTTATCTTGTTTACCGAGTTTGTCAAAAACAGGTTTTGGGAAGACATGATGATGCTATTATCAAAAGAGTAATTGCGGCTCAGTCCAAGCTTCCTCCTACAAAAATTGCTAGGGATGGATGCATTATGGAATGGGTATGCAATTATGTTCAATATTAATAGCACTCCTTCTCTTCATTTCCGACATTTCAATTTGTCTAATGAATGTCATCTAATTTCTTGTTTTAATTTTAACTGACAAACTCAGATTGTAGTCGGGAAATTTCATGTTAAATTTAACACCTTATTTATTTGACAGGCCGAAGATTTCCAGGACCCAGAAGTACATCATCGACATGTTTCACATTTGTTTGGCTTGTTTCCTGGGCACACAATAGATCTTGAAAAAACTCCAGATCTCTGTAAAGCTGTTGATAATAGTTTAATTAAAAGAGGTTTTTTTACAAGAAAACTATCACAACAACTATATTACATAATCAAATTAGGAATTACCATGTTCATGCTCAACCTTGATGACAGAATGACATAAGGCTGAACTTTTTCAGCTATAATACTTTGAAATAATATAATTCAATAGTAATGGTCATTCTTGCATTGTGTTACAGGAGAAGACGGTCCTGGATGGTCATCAACTTGGAAAGCTGCATTGTGGGCTCATCTGCACAACAGTGAGCATGCATATCGCATGATAAAACATTTGATTATCTTGGTGGACCCTGAGCATGAGGCAGATTACGAAGGAGGACTTTACAGTAACCTGTTCACAGCACATCCTCCATTCCAAATTGATGCAAACTTTGGGTAAGTCCCAACTTTAACTTTAATGTTTCTGTACTATGTTGGTTTCATTTCACATTCATCATATGAAAGCTTGAGCTGAAATATTTTGCCTTAGAAATCTTGCGTGTGATGAAACTAGGCAATAGTACTCAAAATTTTGAATTTCTTTGGCTGATATCGCTGTTTGGTGTCAGTTTTTCATCAGCAATTGCAGAAATGCTTGTTCAAAGCACAACAAAGGACCTCTTCTTACTTCCCGCGTTGCCTCGTGATAAATGGGCGAGTGGTTGTGTGAAAGGATTAAAAGCCCGTGGCGGGGTGACTGTTAACATCTGCTGGAAAGAAGGAAACCTGCATGAAGTTGGGCTTTGGTCACAAAACCAAAATTCCAAAATGAGACTACATTATAGAGGGAGCATGGTTGTGGCAAATTTAACACCAGGCAGAGTTTACTCATATAATAATGGCTTGAAGTGTGTTAAGACATACTCCTTTAACGAAGTTAATCCATGATTTTTTGTCTTCCAATTTTCCAATAAAGTTTTAAGGAACAACATTCATTAGTTTTTACAATAAGTTATTGGACATGTTTGTTGGATCGTGACATATCTTATTGTTAAACTCGGATTGTAGTATCGGAAGATGTAATTTAATGGAGAAGCATTTTATTAATGCAATTGTTGAATTGTTTTAGCTGTGAATAATAGTTTCATTTTGGTATTTGTATTTGGACCCGGCGCAGATGTTTGAAAGACACCTGCCCTTGGCGAGTTAAGGTGTTCAAAGGGAACGGAAAATATTGAACACTAGTTAATAGAAAGAGGAATCCTCAAATATCGGCATAACTTCACCAATCGTTAGTTAATTTAGTGTTGGTTGGTGCTAGACTTAGTAGAGAGAACCACGGTTCGATCTTCCACAACTGTGATCGGGAGGGGGTTGGAACCACTTGATGGCAAAACTGACCCCCGAACCGGACTAAACCGGTGGAGATAAACCAAAAAAAAAATTCATCACTATGAACTCTCTAGTCTCTAAGATGTTCCGAAAACTTAAAAATGCTTTTCAGATTTTAGGAATTTCTGAAAATTTAAAAATGCTCTTCGAATTTTAGGAATTGGGACATGATTTTTAAATATAATAATTTTAAAATTTGAAATACATTACATTCACACTATGAATTTCGTCTCTAAGAAATTCTGTAAACTTAAAAATGCTTTTTGGATTTTAGGAATTGGGACATATATTTTTTTAAATATTTGAATTTTAAAATTTGAAATACATTCTATTTGTTCGGTTTGGCCGATGCACATTGAATTCTACAATTTAAAATTACACTATTTTCTCTGTTCTACAATATGAAATTACATTTTTTACATTATGGATGACTCTCTCTCTAGAGAACCTCTAGAGAACAAACAAAGCTTCAACATATTAGTTCAGTTGTACCATTTATTCAAACCTTCACGGTCTTAACTGTTTATGATTGTTACAACATCATTATGACTATTCATTATTGTGTACTTTTATTTGAAGTTTAATTATATAATCTTGATCACCATTATATGACTTGAAGCTGAGTTAACTTCTTACCTTGAAACCGAGCTAATCTTCAAATTGGATGACCTCACTCACCCTGCATATCGTGGTGAGCTAACCGGTTTGACTCGACTTGAAGCTGAGTTAGCCTCTTACCCAACAATCGAGCTAATCCTTAAATTGGATGACCTCATTCACTAAGCATATCGTTGTGAGCTAACCAGTTTGACTCGGCATGTGCATCACCTTTTCTATACCGATCTAAGTACTTTGTGGAGTTTAGCGTGTTCTAGGATAAATGGGTTAGGGTTTGCCGATGCTAATTGGATTTCGATCATTATAGACATATCCTCCTCAAGCACAGAGCATGTAAGTGTGGAGTGGTTTAATGCTAAAGTCATAACGGTACATAGTTCTTCAAGCACGAGACATGTAAGAATGAAGTGATTAAAGGAAGAAGTATAAATATTCATACTTCTTCGAGCACGAGACCTATAAAGGCGAAGTAACTGAGTGCAAAAACATTATAGTCCAAAATCCCTCAAGTATGAGGTTTGCAAAAGGGTTGAAGAGATTAGGTGGAAACTTGTTAACTGAGTCCCTCAAGTGTGAGACCTATAAAAGGGGAAATGTTTAATAATTCGTCTCCGACCTAATCTTTGAGACATGTATAAATTGTCCATTTAACCTAGCAACGAGATTATAGTAAGATGCAGATTAAGAAAACATATTATTTTTTGAGGTGAACATCTCAATCACACCTTAGCAGACCCTGTTTCACTCAGCAATGTGGTGGATAACTCACCACCAAAGATATAGCGCGATATGACGAACTTGTCTTTAACGTGTTCTAGGATAAATGGGTTAGGGTTTGCCGATGCTAATTGGATTTCGATCAGTATAGACATATCATCCTCAAGCACAGAGCATGTAAGTATGGAGGGGTTTAATGCTAAAGTCATAACGGTACATAGTCCTTCAAGCACGAGACATGTAAGAACGAAGTGATTAAAGGAAGAAGTATAAATATTCATACTTCTTCGAGCACGAGACCTATAAAGATGAAGTAATTGAGTGCAAAAACATTATAGTCCAGAATCCCTCAAGTATGAGGTTTGCAAAAGGGTTGAAGTGATTAGGTGAAAACTTGTTAATTGAGTCCCTCAAGTGTGAGACCTATAAAAGGGGAAATGCTTAATAATTTGTCTCCGACCTAATCTTTGAGGCATGTATATATTGTCCATTTAACCTAACGAGATTATAGTAAGATACAGATTAAGGAAACATATCATTTTTTGAGGTGAACATCTCAATCACACCTAAGCAGACCCCGTTTCACTCATCAATGTGGTGGATAACTCACCACCAAAGATATAGCGCGATATGACGAACTTGTCTTTATAACTCGGTGAGTGCATATTGTCAAAAAAAATTAACAAGTACTCCATTCCGTTTATTTAAACTTTGCACTGACGAGTTTTCTTACAATTCACCTTCAAAAAATTTATAAAAAAAATTAAAAGATCAAATTACAAATTTAAACTAGTCAGAGACCCGTGCTTTCGCACGGGTGATTTTTTTTCTGGTGTAGTATTTTTGTAATGATATGAATAATATAAATAAAAGGAATTATAAGCAATACGCATAATTAAAAGGAATTGTTTTACTTGAATAGAGTTTGAGTTTTATTGATTGCTCTGTTATACTCCCAATTCTTTGAAAACCGAATATCCATAGGAATCGTTTTGAAATTTGAAAATAAATACTTTAGTTTTCAAATAAAAGTCATTATTGTTTAAAATAAAATAGGCATTGTATTGAAAGTGACCCTTAAGATTAAACATTATTATCGTATTCATGTGCTAATTTTGTGTGTAATAAAGAACCATATAAAAAAGAACATGTGAGTTGGAGAAAAAAATAAAATTTTAACAAATGCAAATGTAAATTTTAAATATAAATGAAAAATATGAAATAATTTACTTAATTGTAAATTTAACAATAATTATATAGAAAACAATGATTCACAAAAAAATGTTTAAGATAGGTTAAGAACACAATAGCAAAATTGGGTCAGGTAATTTAATAATTGACGGTCCAACAACAATTAAAAGAAAATGATATAGATCACCATGGTTTAATTATAAATGAAAAATGATCATATAAATTCAATTATATTAAATAATCATATAAAAAATACAATAAGATGGAGATAATAAAAATAAAATATTAACATTTAAAAATAAAAATTATCTCTCAATTAATAGTAATTGTTGATTAAAATAAAATAGCTACTATGTTGATAATGACCCGTGAAATAAAAAAAATAATTTGATGCGATATAAAATATATTTAAAAACAAATGAAAAATAAACAATAATCATGGAAATTTAATTGTATTAAATAATGATAAAAAATCGTGAGATGGAGAATTTAGTGCAAATAAATTTTGGTGAAAGGGTAATTTAGGCAATTTGGTCAATCTATTATTAATGAATAGATAGTAGATTAATTGTATTAAATAATGATAAAAAATCGTGAGATGGAGAAAAAAATAAAAATAAAGATATTATCTCTCAAATAAAGACAATGATTGATTAAAATAAAATAGACATTATGTTGATAGTGACCCGTGAGATAATAAATAAATAAATAAATAGAGAAAAAAAATTAAAATGAAAGTAAGAAAGTGTGAAAAAATGTGAGAGAAATTTGAAATTTTAATTAAGATAGAGAAAATGTGTAATGATCGATTAAAAAAAATTAAATATTGAGTTGATAGTGGCC
Organism: Vicia villosa; assembly: GCF_029867415.1. Classification (NCBI taxonomy): domain Eukaryota; kingdom Viridiplantae; phylum Streptophyta; class Magnoliopsida; order Fabales; family Fabaceae; genus Vicia; species Vicia villosa. The sequence continues at coordinate 81,321,276 of NC_081180.1, read as the reverse complement.
CGTGAAATAATTAAATATTTTTGGAAATAATAATTAAATGATCGATTATTAATATTTTTTGCGATAATAGATAAATGTTGAAAAATTAAAATGAAGGTATGGAAAAATGAAATGCGAAAGAAATTTGAAATTTTTAGTAAGATTAAAATTTAAAAATAGATTATTAATATTTTTTGTGATAATAAATAAATTAAGAAAAATTAAAATGAAAGTAAGAAAGTGTGGGAAAATGAAATGTAAAAGAAATTTAAATATGACTTTCATCATTCATGGCTTACATATGATGTCATCATTCATGCAATAAAGTTGTAGGAAAAATGTTATTTAATTCGGACCAATGAAAATCTAACACTTGGTGCATCCATTCAATAAAGTTGAAAAGGTGAATACTTAATTTGTTAGTTACAAAAGTGACCTTTTATTAGTGCAAATAAATTTTGGTGAAAGGGTAATTTAGGCAATTTAGTCAATCTATTAGTAATGAATAGATTAGGCAATTTGGTCAATCTATTATTAATGAGTAGATAGTAGATAGTAGATAGTAGATAGTAGATGGTAGAAGTCAGGAGGTCAAAATACATATTAAAAAACAAATAAGTCAAAATGGAAAAAAATCGAAAGGAAGCAAATACGACGTCGTAGCATGAAAATTCGAGGCAAAACCAACCTACAGGCTACAACCAGTATCAGATTCAATATTCCACTGTCACTGAAAATCTGAAACTAAACCCTCACAAAACCCTAACCACCGTTTTCCGATTTTCCAATACTCAAACAAATGGCGTTACGATCTGGATCTCTATCTCGCTCCTTCATCTCCACAGCCAGGAATTCCCTCCGCCCAGTCGCTCCTTCCCCCCTTCCCCGCATCCGTCCCCCGCCACTCGCCGCTCCTCGCATCCAGTCCCGCCTCTTTTCCATGCCTGCCGCCACTTCCAGGTCCCAACCCTAACTCACCATTCCACTCTTTAACCTTAATCGAATTTAACTTCAACGAAAATGAAATTGCTATGAATTTGATTGTGAATGTGAATGTGAATGTATTGCTTTTGCATATTCTGAATTTGTTGTGTGTTTTTTTGGTGCAGGAATTTGGGGCAATTGGGTTGCGTACAGTCACTTTTGCCACTGCATAGCACGATGGCGGTAGCTTGTCTCACTTCTCATATTGTCGCCAGTGCACGAGCTTGTAGCGAGCTGTCGAATGGTACCTTCCGTCGTTCTTGTCAAGATCGCTAATAGTCTCTTTGTGAGTCTTGTTTGTTTTATAGGATATGTGTTGTCTGTGAAAAATGTTCAAATGGATTTCTTTGTTGTTTTGCCGTATTGATTTTCAGACCTCACAAAAATTACTCATAAAAGAGGCACTTCGAGTTTGCAATTTCGATACATTTAGGGACTATATTGACAGTTTCTCATACATTCAAGTATCAAAATGAATGGTAACCCTTTGGGTTTGTGCATATTATAGAGTATAGAAATTTGATATTACAAATTAGTCAGTCTTGTTTTGATTCATGTGAAGAGATGGATTGGGTAGAGCTTTGTGAGTTTGGTTGATGATAAGGTATTAAGATTAAGATTTGAATTTATAGGGAGGAATGGAAAAGATGGGTGATGCTCAAGGACGTTGATCATCCAATGGGGAGAGACGAATGCTGCATTGTAGGTTCTCTTTTATTACTTTGTTTAGAATTATGAATTCAATAACCTTTCTCGATTAAATGTACAAGTACAAGTGAGTGAGGGGTTGATGATTTTTTAGAGATAATCTTGAGCACTATTCAGATTTTGCTCAAGTACTGAATTTTCAATTTTTGAAAAGTCTCTGCAATTAATTTTGTTTCCCTTGGGCATGTTCATTTTATGTGATACTTCATTGTTAATGTTGAAGTTGTTTGTTGATTTAGTAGTTATTTATGTAGTCCTCAGTACTAAGTGAATCACAAACTAAGATTGTCCCATAATCATTTTTTCATTGCTAGGTTTCATTTTTTAATAACTGTAGTTAACTTTTGTTTTCAAGTTTCTACACCATTCTGGAAATGCTATTGTCAAGATATAAAATTATGTGTTTTTCATGGTGAAATGTAGAGGCCTCCCCTATAATATCGTGTGGATAGGTCAATTTTGGCATTTGTTTTCAATTTATTCCTTGTATAAATTTGTTCACTTTCACAAATAAAATCCCTGCAAGAGTCGTCCTTGAAATGGCTGGTTACCCAGTCCTTTCATCAGTTATTCTAATACTACTAATTGGTAAACTCCATTCCTTTCACAGGTGATCCTGATTCCTGAGGTGATGTTCTAAATTCTCATTTATTATTGTGGTTAAACTTAAAATCAAATGAGAATAACCTCTTTGACCCAAATACTTTACTTTGAAAAATAAAATTTTTGTGGTAATGAAGTTTGCTTTCTGTTTGAAATACTTCTTACCAAAAACAATTTGAAATCTTCAGGCATGGATGATTTCAACCACTTCCCATTCCTTTTGATATTCAGTTTTCTTTACGTATTTTTGTCTGTCGTGAATATAAATAAAACTCGCATCAACACTACTTAATACTTAAGGTTTTTGTTGGGAGTGGTTGCTGTGTTATTACAGCTTCTGAGGGCAAAATTTGTGAAAGTTAAGTGATCTAATTATGGGTTTAGCAATAGTATAAAATCTTAATGCCCTGTAATACTAATGCTTTTTTATAATTTACTTTTTTATGTTGCAGTTACTTAAGCAAGCTGTTGGATTTCCATGGCTGCTGGGGCCAATAATTATAGGGAGTATTATCTGGGAAGTATCGGTTGTAAGAATCTTGAACGAGACTCCACCTAATTTGTTTTTCTTTAACTCTGGAAGAAAGAACCTGTTTTGTTATATTTAAACTGCGACATCATTCAAGATTAGTTATTGATTCTTGTTGTATTTGGTTTTTGGTTAAATGATGATCATTCATCGTGTTCCTTTCAACTATTTGGGAATGATATTGTTACTCAATGCATGGTTTAAAGAACTTGGAAATAAACACACTAGTAGAGGATTTTTGGCTGACAAATGCTTTATAGTTGTAGGATTAACAAAAAAATTTAAATAAATTCTAAAGTACCCTATCAATTTAGTTGGGTATTGGCACCCCTATTTAGTGGCCCACTTACTATTATACACATTGGTTTCGGTTTGATCGATATAAATAGATCAATAGAATTGAAAAAAAAGAGGTGTGTGTCAATCCTAGAAGAGAGTCTGGGAGTAATTTTTAAAAGAATAAATATTTTTTAATCAAAAAGGATATATTTACAATTTCATACCATTATAAAACTAGTTTATGGCAATCAAAATGGCTTTGATGATATGGCATAAGTGAATGCGGATGAGTGCATACACAAGTTACTATAAAAAGGTGACATGATATTATATGACTACATGCACAATCGAATTTCAAAAGTATTGAAATGTTCACTTTTTTTAATCAAAAACAGTTTATTAAAGGGGGTCTAGTGTCTAGTAGTCTCCTTCATAGAAAAGAAACAGTTTATTAATGTTAAAGTAAGCAATACAATTTAGTAGTGGACTCATAGTGGGTAATTGAAAATTACAACCAAGCACATATCAGTCTTTTTTGTGTGTGCATGGTTGTGTTTTATTTTCTAACTACAATCTTAAGATTGAATTAACTTATGGGACGTATATTTTAAAAAAAAATTAAAAGTCTGAATTAAAGTTTTAATTTCGTAAAATGGAATTGATGATACTTGTAAGAGAAGAAAGAAAGTTTGATATTTTTATTTTTATTTTTTCAATTTTTTTTCTTAACTATATAGTTTTCTTTTGAAAAAAAAGTTATTCTACAAATCTTTATGTAATTTTTTTTAAAATTTTTTTTATAAAACTTCATTGTCTTGGGAAAAAATTAGATGGATTGACACTACATTTTTAAAGTCTCAAATTACAAAATTTTATGTTATAGTCCATACTCTACAAAAACTAGAAAAAAACATATTTTGTTAAAGTCTTCTATCTAATAATATATTTCTCTCAAATTCATTGACCTCAAAATCTTTTGTAATGGTTTCACTTATAATTTTCTACTTCGTTATCAACAAGTAGTTGTCTGGCGCATTTTCAATTTCGTTATCAATATGTAGTTATATGGCGCATTTTCATTTGATTAGGGGTGAAAAATATGTTAGTCTGATTACCCTAAAAAATATGTCAGATCAATTAATAGAGACCTACAATTTAGTCTACATGAACTCAAATTAAACCAAACTTTTTTAATTTTAAAATGTCTAGACTTTTTTATAAACTTTTAAGTATGCTAATAGGTTAATCGGGCCTTTGAAAATACTTGGCACATGTCTAAAAATAAGCCTAAGATATGCTACAAGACAGACTTAAGCTTCAAATTTTTTAGTAGGTCATACTCAGGCTTGGTAAAGCCTTACACGGCCTAGTCTATTCTTACCCCTACATCTGATCTACTATCTTCGTAACATAATCTAAAAATTTTCTCTCTACGTATCTAAATCATCTAAGTCTATTTTCCCCATCTTTTCTACTATAGGTGTTACCCCAACGCACACTCTATAATATTAACATTTTTAATACTATCATGTCTAATTTTACTACACATCCAACGCAACATCCTCATATATAGTAAACTTATTGTATTCTCGTGTTAATTCTTAACATCCCAATCTTTTATCTCGTACAACACCACAAGTCTTACTATTGTTTGGTAAAATGTTCTCTTCTGCTTAAGCAATACTTTTGTGTCTCGTAAAACCCCCTGAGACCCTTCTTCATTTCAGCCACTCAATTTGAATTTGATGGTTTACATACTCTTTTATTTCGCCATTATTTTGTATTACGGATCAAAGATATTTAAACTATGTGACTTCTGGAACGTTATGATCTCCAACTTTCATCTCTAGGTTAGAAATGTTTATCCTTTTGCTGAACTTACATTCCATATACTACATTTTACTTCTACTAAGGCAAAAGTCATATGTTTCTAACGCTCGTCTCCAAGTCTTCAACCTCTCATTTTCATCTTCCTTCAATTCTTCAAGTAGGATTATATCATCTAGAGAAAGCATACATATTAATGCAAACTCTTGGATGTGCTCCATAAATACATCCAAAATTAAACTCAAAAGATAAGGACTTAGGGTTGAACACTAGTTGTGTACGTGAGACTCAAGACTTTCACATGTTAGCTTGAGCACTGATAAAACCTCTTATTGCAAGTCAACTAATCTGCTATATATAAAGTAGATAATTGTAACTTATTCTAACTAACTAATTCTAAAATCAAAAGTTTGTTAGATTCAAAATGAAGTTAATATTTCCCTCTACCAATTGTAATATGGTATCATATTGTTAGGTTGCGATATAGGTTTTGGCCATGGCTACGACACCCTTCTTCCGCTCAAACTTCATTGACTCTTGTACTGATTGTTTCAAGCTCTGTGGAGGAATCTGATCGCCTCCAGTTCTCGCTTAAAATTGCACAGAAAATCAATGAAAAGAATTTTCATCTATGTCCTCACCAGATTAAGCCATTAATCAACGCGCATAACCATATTGATTTTGTTGTTTGCACTCAAATTTCTCCTCAATTTGTGGATGATAAAGCTCGCACAACCGATAGCATGAACCCTGTGTATTCTAGATGACTTCAAAAAGATCAAATGCTACTTTCGTGGTTGCAATCAACACTTTCAAACAAAATTCCCTCTCGTGTTCTTAGAGGCTCGCAATCTCAACAACTTTGGGGCCAATTTTTCAATTACTTCTAGAAGCAGACTCGTGCGCAAGCAAGACAATTGCGTGTGGAACTTCGTGCCCTAACTTTTATTACTTAAATAGTACAAGAGTTTGTACTCAAGGTGCATGCTATTGTGGATGCTCTTGCATCTATTGGTGATCTTGTGCTTGCATCACACCATATAGATGTTATCCTTGAAGGTTTTCCTTCTAAATTTGCGCTTGTAATGTCAGTTATTGATAGTAAGTTTAGATCATGGACTTACACGAAGTAGAAATTATACTTTTAGCTCATGAACTTTGTCAAGAAGTCTTATATTCCAGATCGAGTATCTCAACTTGGCTCAAGCTGGTTTAGTCCTACTAATGACATCCAATCCACTAGTGTTGACTTTACTTCATCTCAGCCGCCTCCACCTTATGTTGAACAAGATTTTTGTCACTTTTGTGGCTTCAGAGGATCTCATGGAAGTTGGTTTGGTAGAGGAAGAGGCATGAATTCTAATGCTCACATACAATGCCAAGTTTACTTCAAGGATGGACACTCAAATCTCATTTGTTGGTACAGATTTAATCATAATTACCAGCCTCTTACACCACTTGGTAATTCCTATAATTCTCGGCAATGGCCTCCCACACAGTCAAGAAGTGTTGTGAATTTCTCCCCTGATCCAAGTGATTTTATTACTAATCCATTACCCACTATCTCTACATCACGATTCCTTGATTCTAGTGCTTCTTTTCATGTTACAAATGATGCCAAGAACATTCAACAACTAGTTCCCTTTGAAGGTCCTAATCAGATCTTCATGGGAAATAAACAAGGTTTGCATATTAAGCCATATTGATCTAGTGTTTTGCCTTCACCCATTCACCCTCATACACCCCTAACACTTCACAATCTCTAACTTATTCCCTTTATCACCAAGAATTTAATCAGTGTCAATCAATTTTGTCGTGATAAAAATGTCCAATTCTTATTCCCAGCTAATAAATGTTTTGTGTAATCACAGGTATCTATGGATACATTACTTAAAGTTGATGTTGACATGGTTGGATTATATGAGTTTCCCTCTATGACTCTATCTAGCCAACAAATGCAGTCACTTATACCTTCTAGTTGAGTATTGCACAAGAAGTTTGATTCTAGTATTAATTAATGTTGTTTATTTCTATTCTAGTACATCTAATATGTGTAATTTAAGGTTAGGTCACCCTAATCCTCATGCCCTAAAAATTTTTCTTTAATAAAGCTGATCTCGTAGTTTTAAAAAGATATCGAACCCACAAGGACCGAGGGTCAATTCAAGTACAATCTATGTTACTAAGTTTAGATAAAGCTATGATTTCTTTGGTTTTAGGGGGAAATGGAAATTTAATAAAGTTTGAATTAAATAATCAGAGAATTAGACACCGGTATGCAATAGGCGGACTTAAGGGATTGAATAAGTCATTGGCGTTATTTCATGTATAAAAACACTTTTCAGTAGAAGTTATCGAATTAAAAACCTTTATCTCACACTCCCGTGTTTATTGACTCAAATCATATGACCAGGTCTAGATGCTTACTCTCTCTATCTCATTTAAAATTGAACATACTTTTTGAAAAACAACAAAGTCTAATTAATTCTAAAGCGCTCTCGCTATATTTAGAGTTAATGTTTGATAACTACTATCTGGTAAAAACCTCAAACTCTCATTGTGTTGATTTTAAACCTTAGTTTGTAATTTACTCTCGTAACAAAACAATTTAGTATTAATTTTAGAAATCAAGACCAGAAAAAAGTTTAATTAATGTTTATGCCAAATCGTTATTGAACCCTTCGTTTCTGTGACCTTACATACCGATGTTGGGAATTTTGCTAGACATGCTTTCAAATACGAACATACAAAAACATTTTAGAGATATAAATTTAAGCATGGCGATTGAATATAAAAACGAAAAAAGCATATAAATTAGAACCTGGAATTTAAATTAAGTAAACTAGAATTAGAGATCCTTCAAGTGCCAAAGTATCCTTTAGCAAACATACAGATTCCTCTTCGATTACAAATTGAATTCGGGGATAGAAAGTTCCTAAATATATGGTTGCAATAGTTCCCCAATGTAGGAAACTATTGCTTTGAAATATATTTAACTACTTAAAACTAAGAATGGAAACAAAAGGAAATTGCAGAGAAAGACAAAAGTTGCAGAAAATGAAAAAATTAGGAATAATGATGGAGATGAGAAAGCTTCAATATTGGTAGTTGTCAGTCTTATATATCTTGCCTTGCCATGACATACTTTCCCTAGAATCTAGCAGTACGTAGTGGGCTGGAGAATTAGTGTTCAGAAAATATAGGATGTGAGCGTGGGTTTCTCTTTCTGACGTGGGAAAAACCACGTCTTTTTTGAAGTGGGCTTACACTTGTGTCGGTCGGGGTGTGTTGTGTGCCGAGGGGAACATTAGATTTTGTGTCGGGCATAACAAGGGGCTATGCCGGACGACACAGTCTTTTGTCTTATAATTTTTCTGCTACTACTGCTACTTTAGCAGTAGTATGATATTTAAGCCATTTTTCTTCCAATTTCTTCCTCTTCTCTCATGCAGACCTAGATGAGTGTAGTTACCTGAAACATACTAAAAATACCAACATAAAGCAACATAATGAATAAAAACGGTAAATTAATTCATGTAAATCAATCCTAATACACGATGTATTTTCGTGTTATCAAAAGTAATATTTTTTTCAACACTAAATATTTTACTAGTTTTTGCTCCGCTTGTTGTAGGATAAAGCACCCAAATTACACTCTTCTGCCTCACACACCACTCCCTCAGAACCTGTTTTTAGTTATTTGTGGAGTCCTTCCCCTTACTCTTCCACTTTAGGTTTCAAATACTATATTTCATTTGTGGATGCCTATTCCAAGTTTACTTGGATCTATTTCCTTAAAACTAAGGCTGAAGCTTTTTCCACTTTCCAACAATTTAAGAGCTTAGTTGAACTCCAACTTGGATGTCATATCAAGTCCATTCAATCTGACTGCGTGGTAAATTTAGGCCCTTCTTCAAGTTCCTAAAAGATCATGGCATCATACATAGAGTAAAATTTCCTCTCACACATCACCAAAATGGCGTTGAGGAGAGGAAACATAGGCATATAGTTGACATGGGCCTAACCCTTCTTAGTCAATCTTCCTTACCACTTACGTTTTTTTTAAATCTTGATATTCGGCATTGCGACCGAATAATCCAAGGGGACCAATCCCATCATCCACTTGCGGGGGGGCCATTTAAAGTAAACCTCTGTACGGACTGACCCAACACATGAATTGTTTGCACCCAGCGGGATTCAAACCTGGGATTATGCCTTCTCAACTTATGTCTATCGTATAAATAGTCTCCCTTCTTCCTCTATTCAGTTCAAAGTAACCTATACTTTCTTGTTTAACACACAACCTGACTATCAATTTTTAAAGGTATTTTCTTGTGCTTGCTTCCCTCTCCTTAGGCCCTATAACAATCACAAACTAGACTTTAGGTCCCAAGAGTGTTTGTTCCTTGGCTACTCTACTTCCCATAAAGGATATGGACGTTTATCCTCTAGTGGTGGGCTATACATCTGTAAGGATTTTTTATTCAATGAACTTAGTTTTCCTTATCCTGAGTTATTTCCTAATTCTAACACTCATTCTTTTCCTTATCATAGTGTGTATCTTCCTCCTCTTTCAATTTTGTCTCTATTACCCTCATACCAATCCTTCTCAACCTCTTATCCTAATACATCACCTCAGCTAGTCATTCTTCTACTATATCCAAGTCTCTTTCTCCTAATCATTCCAACTCACCCTTTCAAACTCAAGTTCAACCTGACCAAAGTTCCCCCAATCAATCTAGTTCCATTAAGTCTGATCAAGCTTCTACTAGTCAATCTAGTTGCACCTAGTCTGATCAAGCATCAACTGGTCAGTCTAACTCTGCGCAGTGTGACTAAAATTTCCAAAATACTTATGGTTATCCTCTGTCAGGTTCCGAGTCTAGTTCAACTGATCAATCTAGTACTTCACAATATTCTACTAATATTCCTCCCAAAGCAATCATTGTTTCTCAAATTCTTGTTAATTATTATCATATGCATACTAGATCCAAATCTAGTTTTGTCTAGCCTAGACTTGAGCCAAGACTTCTTCTTGTTACCTCTGAACCAAAAAGTATAAAACATGCCCTGGCAGATTTGAACTGGAAAACAACAATGCATGAGGAGTATAATGCTCTCATAACTAATAACACTTGGACATGTGTTCCCTTACCCCCTCAAAGACATGACATTGGTTGCAGGTGGGTATTTAGGGTTACGAAAAATCTAAATGGTACAATTAATAGATACAAGGTGTCATACCCCAAAATTTGCCCATCATATTTCAAAATAATCTGGCTCAAGCACTGAGGAATAAGCCTGCCTACTCTTTCTCCTAAGTAATAGGTCCTCAACTAGGGTTTTGTTTCTTCTCAGGGAAAAGAGATTTATGACACCCCAAGTGGACTTCATAGCATCTCATATGCCTCAAAGAATCCTCACACCATGTTTCAAGCTCTGATTCACAAGATTGCTCAGTCAAAAGCTCAAATGATCAATAGTCGACTAGTTTGACCTAAAAGTCAACTACGGTTAAATCACTGTTAAAACTCTTGATTTTTGGTCAATATCAACATTTTGAGGTTAGACTCATCATTTGATCAAGGGTTGACCATGATTCATCAAGAAAAGCTCCAAAGTTGACAAAACTCAAAAGTTTCTAATTTAGGGTTTTGAACTAAAAGTCAACCAAACTTTGACTGGCCATAAGTCTCTCATACTTTATTAGAAATTCCCCAACCTATAGCTCATTCCCAAGGAAATTTAATTATCTACAACTTTGATGTTAAGCCCAAGACAATGAAATGCACCATTTGAGAGATATGAGGCAAAACATTACAGGTCCTTCTAGAAGCTCGCAAAACGTTGTTTTTTGTCAGGAGCCATATCATCAAGATAAAATCTCCAAATGCATAATATGTTCCAAAGTGGATTATAGAGGAAATTTTGGGCTTTCCAAAAAGTCCTAGAACATTTCCATATGATAAAAATTAAAGGCGTTATGGCTTGCACAAGTTGGTCGATTTTGTGAAAATACACTTAGTGCAAAGTGGTGAAGTTTGATGTTTTAAACTATTGGGCCAAACTTTTGGATGTCAAACGTGTCTATGGGCTTCATGATGACCCCTAAATTAATTATTTTATTTTTATGGTATTTATTTTATTTATTTGAATTTTTATTCATTTAAATATTAATAAATCATACAAAATATGAAATAATTAGTTTTTAATCAAAGCCTTGATTTCCATTCAAATCCAATAATCCAAATATCATAATTTTGATCAAATTTCGTAGTAAATATGACTGGAAAGAGAATGGAGCAAAATAAGAAAGATTTGCATCATATTTCCAATCAAATATTTTATATTTTTAAGCCACCAGTCACATGATTCTTTCCAAAAACACTTGACCTAAATTCTTCCATTATATAAACACAACACATGCCTGATCAAAGGGGACGAAATTGGTGAAGGGCATTAGGGTTTCTAAAGGAAAAAATTATTCAAGAATAGGTGTAATTCCATATCAGAACTCTAGCCACTTGTAAAGCCAAATAACCATCACAGATCGTCCCTGAGGTAAGAAAAGTTAAGGGTGCATCGCTCTTAAGCTTCTATAGCGTCCATAATGTGCATACCAAGTTTCACATGTTCATGCATATTCTTTGAATTTTTGTAGCTCACGTTTCATTGTGTTTTTTTGCAAACTAACCGTTCAGTTGATTTCCTGAGGTCATTTACAGAAGGTTAGGATGATTATCGCGAAGATTTAAGGTGTGAAACTCATATCACCATGGCTAGGGCATAAAACCTTCTCGTAGTCGAAGCTCACGATACAGGCCGTTTTAGGCCAAACCACTACCACTAATCGATTCACAGCCCTCAAATTAGGGGGGTAGAGTCTCCCTTTTTGCGTTGCATCTTGTTGTTTTTCAAGTTTAAAATTCCAGAACTTTGATACGATGATTGCAACAAAATCTGCAGCAAAGCCCGTGGAAGAATCCGCAGGTACTTCCGTAGGTACCAAGGTTGAAGAATGTGAACAGTAGACTAAAGCTTTGACTGCAATGTGTGGCTGTGTGGCATGACGTTATTGGCAGATCAAAAGGTCTCCATTCTCTCTCTCTCTCATTCTGATCACGCGTGGAGTCTGCTGAATGGCCAGTCAACTAGCCAAACGCTCCCTCTCTCCTCCCCATTGGTTCTCGTGTGACTGTGTGGGGCCCAGGTCTAACCCCTTTTGACTTTTCCATTACTCTGGTTTTTTTCATATGTCATATTTTGTCATGGAGTAATTACTAATGAGGTACATGTGGCACGGATGGTTGGGTGTGGAAGTGTGTGACTGTCAAGACTTGGGTTCGATCCCATGTGTAAACCATATTTTTTCTTTGTATTTATTTGCTTGCAGATTCAGTGCTGCTCTCTCACACGCGGTCACCATGCACCCTCAAAGACTAATGGTTAGATCATTGCCTGGACGGATCAAACGCTTTTGGAAGTGCTGCTCTACCGTGGACCATCAAAGAACCAACGCACTGGATCCAAGCGTCCCACCTTTGTTTGTTTTTGCTGTTTGTTTTCTTTATTTGTTTATTTTGCTCATACCTTTTATATGGCTTAATCCCTTTTTTTTTACTAACCACTAATTAACTAAAACTATAATTTAAATTATAGCTAGTTAATTTAGGTTAAATGATTTAGACTTAATAGTAATTAGTTAAAATATTTAGAATTTAGGTTTTGATTAGGTTTCTTTTAAAATAAATTTTTTAAAATAAATTTTTAGTATAATTTAGACATTAGGTCTTAATTAATCAATTTAATATTTTTATATAATTAGGGTTTAGTTAAATTAATTAAATTAGGATTAATTTTTTAGGATAGTTTTCTTAATTAGGTTTTTAATCTTAGGTAGACGTTGTCCATTAAATTGTAGGCTAGGGTTTTTTACCCTTAAGTTCTTAGCCATTAGGTTTTTACCTATTAGGTTTTTATCGACTAGGTTTTCTCCCTTAGACGAATGTTGTCCGTTTTCATTTTTTAGGCTAATAAATTTTAAGTTTATTAATTTTTAACCTTGTGTTTATTTTTAGGTTATAATTTATTTAGCCTTAAACTAATTTTAGGTTAACCTCAAGATTTAGGATTTATCACCGCAAATACCTCTAATCCCTAATTTTCTTAACTGTAATTTAATCGCGATCTTCTCTTCTCATCTTAAAACTCTGTGATTGTCGCATGTCATTCATTTAATTGTTTAATTATTCAAGTTATTTATTTAAATTCTAGAAGGTGTATAGGTTACAATTTTTTGTGATGTAATAGTAATTAGGATTTATCTTTGCTGCTTTTATTTTCCGCACACTATAACTATTTTATTTATTTACAATTAACTGCGTGGTTAGTAAAATAGGGAGTGACAAAACAATTAATTGAATATAGTTCACCTAATACAAGATAAATATCTGAATCTAACCCACATGACTGTTGCACCCACCCACCTTTAGGGTAACTCCTCTTCCGTTGCCTTTCGATTAAATAGTCAAGTCCCTCGAATGTAGGGATACCTTAGCCTGTTGCCTTCGATTCGAATCATCATAGTCCCTCCGATAAAAGGTCATAGTCCCTTCGAGTTGCCTACGATTAAAATGTTCTCGTCCTTCGATGTTGCCTTGATTGAATGATGATAGTCCATTCGATTGATAAAGTATCCTTACTTGTTGCCTTAAATGATTATTCTTATTAATTCCTAAGACTCTCTACCCTCCTTATGGTATGGATAGCCCTATGGCAAACGATGACCCTCGATGACCCGATTACGTCCAATGAAAGGACTACCTGCCTAACAATTGCTATGGATAGCCTCTTCAAACAAAAGACTTAAAGAACAAGAAAGACAAACTTAGGGTAGGTAGTTCTTAATTTCTTGCTCAATTCAAATCTCAATACTTCAAAATACTTTTCATACACCTCTTTTCAAGACGATTTCAAAGGCTATACTTATTTACAAGTTAAAGTCCTTTTTCAAATCTTTTTCTAAACACACACGACACTTTTCAAGCAATTCAAACAAAAACAAGTGAGGTAAGCAATTAAGAGCCCATGGATACAAAGGGTGCTTACACCTTCCCTTTGTATAACCTACCCCCCAAACTCAATCTCTTTTAAAAGGTCTTTCCTGTTCTTTTTGCCTTTCCAATTGGATAAAATAAAAGTCAATGGCGACTATTGCTATCCGCACATTTCAAAAAGTCATTTCTCCCACCGTATTACACAAGGCCATGCTTGTTGCTAAGGGTTTCCATCAAAGATATAGGTTTGAATTTATTGAAGCCTTTTTCACTGTGGACAAACATATCACAATTTGAATTATGCTATCTATAGCTCTTACCTATAAGTGGCCAATTCAGCAGCTATATGTGAATAATGTCTTTCTTAATGGCATTCTTCATGAAAAAGTCTATATGAAACAACCCAAGGGATTTGAAAGTTCCAATCCCTCTTTGTTTTGCAAACTTAATAAGGCTCTTTAATGCCTTAAACAAGCACTTAGACAATGGTTTGAAAGGCTTCAAACCACCTACTTCAATTACAATTCAAACCTAGCAAGTGTGATCCCTCCTTGATTATCTACTTTTTTGTAGGTCACACCATCTACATCTTGATTTATGTAGATGACATTAACATCACAGGAATTTCGTCTTCCCTTCTACAAACTATTATCTCAAAGCTCAATGTTGCATTCCCTCTGAAGAAACTTGGTGATCTTGATTACTTCCTAGGAATTAAGGTAAAAAAATTACTTAGAACTCTCTTTTGCTCACTCAATCCAAATATATTAAGGATATACTTTTGAAGAACAACATGTTGGAAACCTGTCCTATGCAGACACTCATGTAATTTACATGAAAATTGGTCAAAACTGGGTCTGTAGCACTCACTGATTCCTCATTGTATAGGTTATTGGTAGGTGTTTCATAATATGCTACTATTATTAGGCCTGACATTGCCCATTCTATCAACAATGTCTTCCAGTTTATGTCTCATCCTCTTGAGACTCATTGGTTGGCAGTCAAAAGAATCCTTAGATACCTAAAAAGCACAATTGGACATGGCCTATTACTTTCTCATCTGTCCACTTTTGTTCCCCCATCTCTCTACGTTTATTATGATGGTGACTGGGCCTCTAACCCTAATGACAGAGGGAACTCCCTTGGTGCTCCAATCTACTTTGGAAATAACCTTATTTCTTGGTGGTCTAAGAAACAGCTGCCATTTCCAGCACTGTAGCAGGAACTGACAAAAATAAGAAACAACCTAATTGTTGCTCTTTTTGTTGGTCTATGATTTTTTAAAATATTATTACCAAATAATCTCATCATATAGTAGTGTATTTTTCACCATCATAAATGTAAAATGAATTATAATATTTTAAGACTAGTGTATATAGTATTAATCAGAGAGCATAACAGAAAAAAATTAATTTTATAATCAAAAGTAAAAATGATATTAATTTTAAAACAACTTATAGGATAAAGTGACACTTTTGGAAAGGAGGGAGTACTGTTGGCTGCACACACTAGAATAATCCTTTTAAAATAACTATTTGATGACGATGAAATTGTTCAATTTGTAGCCGTGTTTAACTTTGCTGCTTGATTAGTCTCATCATCAAAGCCATGACATGATTTCTGTTCCTTGAATTCCTTGTTATACAATGCAAGAACAAACTTTCCATGTCTAGCTTACATTCCACAAAGCTATCCTCTGATTGGTTGGTGTCTTGTGAGGTGTTCTTTTTCAGAGTAAATGTGAAGAGAACAACCACCTTTACATCACAGGAGAATTGTGGAATTTTGCTCCGCTAGTGAGGGAAAAGAAAGTACAAGTGGCTACATATCCTTGACCACTAAAATGGATAAACTATGTGCAAATGGGTCCTTGATGCATCTTTGGCACTGTACATAACATTGCCAACTAGTACAAGTTTGAAGAGGAATGAACACTAATAATAATATGCCCCAACAAGAAAACACTCGGCATATGCTCTAAAATAGCAACAGACCATGTTATCTCCTTTCCAACTTTTCATCAACATTATTGGTACAATCATGGTGCCAATCTTCCCCACAAAACATCATATCAAAAAGCAATGAAAAGCCAACCTAACTCTACTTTATATGTATATATATGCCAAAGCTCACAAGTCATTTCCTACTTCACTATCAAGTGGAATATAAAAGGTTAAAATAAACAACTAATTCATATTCCAATAACCAAAGTGGATAAACATCAAGACTCCATCTTGAAAACACATCCTACTCAAAAAGTATATAGTAGATAAAGATTTGTGAAATTGGGTAAGCATATATTGGCAGGCAGTTCAAATAAACTGTGATTCGATTTCGATTTTGACAGTAGATGGAAAGATTTAGCATTGTCAACCATATATTTAGATGGCTATTCCTAAGTTAGCCAAGAAAGGTTGGGAATTCGTAAGGAGAAAAGAGGAAAAAGGATAAAAGATTGTAGTGGGGAATCATGAGCTTGAAAGGGGGTTTAACAGTGAAGATGACATAAGCATCGTTCCCTACAGAACCAAGCATCACTGGGTGGGGTTACTGATTGGGATGACATAAAATAAATAACATCCCATCTAACTTCCATTACACTCTGATACATTTGTCTGTTAGTTTTTTCTTATTTGGAACTAACCTTAAAAGGGATTCTAATAAGCATTTTCTTATCTACTCAACTTACCTTGAACACGAGAACGCATCCAGGATGATCGAGGGAGATGAAACAACTCTTGCAGCAACAGCCAAGGAACAACCAGGTGAAGTGATGAACAGAGATAAGAACAGCGATGATGGAAGTGAACATGACGACAACCCCAAAGAGTGGTTAAACTTGAGCTTAGGAGGCAGTTCACTCCTGACAGCTGAAGACCCTGATTCACAATCAAGACCGGCCAAAGTTTTCTCGTGCAACTTTTGCATGAGAAAGTTTTTTAGTTCACAAGCATTAGGAGGTCATCAGAATGCTCACAAAAGGGAAAGAGGTGCAGCCAGAAGATATCAATCTCAGAGTCAGAGGACGATGGCACTAATGAGCATGTCCATGAATAATCCAATGTTTCGATCACTTGGTGTCCAGGCTCATTCACTAGTGCATAAGCCATGTAAAGGAGGAACTATGGTGGTTCCAAGCTTTCAAGAAACATATGCAGCAGGGCTCGGAATGGCATGTGCACCTTTCACGTCTGAATATCATGCAGACCAGGTGTGGCCAGGTAGCTTTCGTATGGTTTCACAACAGCCCCAGCCACCACAGGAATCACTCAAGCTTGATTTAGACCTCAGACTCTGATAATTTGTTGGCTCCCCTTGACGTCTTATCCTCCTTTTCAGCCTGACGAGCTTTTTCATTGATCGAAGCAGGACAAATACTCATCAAAATATAAGCATGACACTTACTCAGGTAGGAGACCCTTGATCTGGAAGAGTCAAATAACTTACCAAATGGTACTGCATAGTTATGATAGGAGATTTAGTGATTTATAGTTTCTACTGTATGTAAATGACTACATGTTAAGCGCAATAAAAACCAAATTATAACACCCTAGCTATCTATAGTAGTTACTTAATGCCTGAAGTAGTTCCTGATGTGCAGTGCTCACTTTACATATGTTACATTGTTACTAACCTAGGAAATGTGAGACTTTAGCTACCTGGCCTTAAAAGCTGACTTCCAAACAATGTCTTAGACTCTTAGTTAACATAAACATAATGTTTAAAATTTTGCCTGCAAGGACTAGTGCAAGCACTTTACCATTTGGGATTTGGGTTCACAACAATCAATAGTTCCTATAATCAACCGATCGATAGAGGTTGGATTTGACAAATTGACAGCTCAAAATCTCAACCACCCAATCTTCATAGCTCAACCTCAAACATCCAAATCTATTATCCAGCATTTGAATGTTTGGTGTTTTCAAGAAGGGATGCTTCCATATAGGTAGAGAGCTTCAAATCTAAAATCAGCAAACTAAGATGTATTTCAATTTCAATAGATAAACACAGTTGAAACTTTGAAGCCTCGTGAGTGGATGCTTACTAACACCCGTCAGTAGACAGGAAAAGAAATATATTTGTTTCAGTACTTCAAAGTCAGTATGTTATTCCTATTCAAAATTTATGGGGCTTTCTCTATAATTATAACTATGTTGAAAGTGAGTCAAGTGAGCAATGTCAAATATGAATGGACACAAAAATTATGTAAGCATATGAAGAGTATGAGAATTCATAATTTGGTAAGCCTGTAACATGATTTGTTATCCAAAAGCAATATAATTGGAAGACAAGTGATATCTGCCAGACATTTCAACATTTCAGTTGCTTTAAAAGAATTTTTCCTGAATAAAACACACTAATAATACTGGAAAATGAGCCAAACTATTGGATGTGAAGTTTGTCAGTAAGCCAAACAAACCATCCTTAAATGGTTAGCATGCGAGTGTCTGCTCAGTTACACACATTACCTTCTCCGCAAGTTTAAGCCCCCACATTCTGTAAAAGTACAAAGCAATTGTTGCACGCATCTCAACCTGAGCTCATCCCATAAGAAGCAAGTAATGATTTCAACAGTCTTGGAATAAGTTAGAATAAAATATAAACAAGATAACAATTTATCAGAATCCCTGAAGGACATTTACAGCCTTATAACTTTAAGAGGAAAATACAAGCTTTTGGGTCGCGCGCTTGACAATAGGGAGCTTCTGGCTGATGATGTTGGGATCACTATACGCTGCAGAATCAAAAGGGTGCCCTTTCTGCATCAATCAATCAGACAGTCAAGGACAATTAGAAATACGGCATTAAATTATAAATATTTATTAATTGTAAATAATACACCTTAATGAAAGAGAAATAAGAACAGTAAAAGACTAAAATGAAAACATACTACAACAACAATAACAACCAAGCTTTATCCCAATAAGTGGGGTTGGCTACATGGATCAAATTCCGCCATAATATCCTATCCAAGACCATGCTTCTATCCAATTTGTTAATCTCGAGATCTTTCTTAATAGTGTTCCTGTTATAGTTTTTCTAGGTATTCCTCTACCTCTAATTGTTTCATCTGAAAACATAGCGGTGGGAAACTAAAACTAATATAATACGGGTCTATCAGAAGCTGACAACCACTGGGTATTCAGATGGCTGTAACTGTCACAAGGCTTGAACATCGACACTTTTGAGTTGAACAGATTGCAAGGGAAAGAATGAGCAATAATAGAGATTCCTCGGGAGAGAAAAAAAACTACTCTAAAATGAGTAAGAGTGTATTATTCACCCTTGCATTTCAATGGGTTAAGAGCATGATATATTTTCAATTGAATTAGTGGTATATACACACCCTTATAATAAGAGTAATGGAGTATTAAATATCATTTGGGTACTGAGTTGATGTCTCTTTTGTCAACTTTTTCTAACAAAATTGTTCTCGAGCACTTATAAGTTATAATTATCATTTAATATAGCACATATTCAACTTTAGTTTGGAGCATTCTGAGTTAGAGTAGTGGGTGTTAAGTATCCTCTTACTTATTGATCAGTGCAAAGGCAGCTTGCCTTTGATTTAGTAGCTTAAAGGAGTGCTATCTTTCATAATCAGCTAGCTCTTTAGAGCATTATAATAGATTACTACACTAACAAGTTCTTGGATATAAAAATGAGAGGTTCCACAAATCCTTCTCTAAATCAAGTGTTCAAGTACTCACGTACTATGCCAACTAGAGGTATTCATTTTAATAGGATAAGTGAGATATCCATATCCGATTACAAAAAAAAAAAGGATAAGTTAATTCCCAGTCCATATTTTGATTCTGTCGGACATCCATATCCAAGTTGTTGGATACCCATAACCGAAAATAAAACTATATTTAAAAATGTTATACATAGAAAAAATATCTCAATTTTTGAAAAACAAAATCTCAAATGGTGGTAGTGACTAGTGAGACATCACTTTTGCTAAACCCACACTCTCTCCTCAATATTCTAAAGTCTCTCTAAAATTTCAGATCATAAAATCTCCTAAAAATTGATAGAAATATGATTTTGATCATATTCCCCGTTTATTCTCCATTTATCGGATAAAACTTTAAATATAGAACCAACAAAAACTGAAACCAATTTGCCCCATTTTCTTCTCTGTGAACCATGTACTGTGCTGCATCCATAAAACCTTACAAGCCACAAATATTACTTCGGCACTTGAGTAACATTCATCAAGCAAATTCGAGAATAAATCGCCAAATCCTTATAAAGCTTCATTTACCGTTGAGCTTGCAGATTGGGACAAGTATGCGATCTTCTTTGAGATCTGAGTCGTTTTTATTGATGAGCAGAAATCCAATCATGAATCATGCATTCTAAGATCCTTCATGATGAGTATTCCTGTTTTATCATACTGTTTTATATTATTCAATGATAACTTTTTTTAGATCCTTTTGCTTTTGATCCCTCAAGAACACCATAGGCAACACAAAAGTTGTTTATGTTGAATATAAATTTGAACACAAAAGTTGTTTTTAGATTTTCATTTTCTTGGTTTGGACAGCTTTTTAATTGGTTGCATATAAATTTGAACCAAACCGGTTTATATTGAATTAATCCGATTATGAAACCGGTTCTATTTTCTAAAACCAGTTTTTGAAAACTGTTACAAAATCCAATCCATTTTTTGGGTTGTTGTTTGGATTCTAATCTAAATCATGAACACCCTTAATACCAACATGATTTCAGCAACGAAACGTTAGAGTTTGTCAACATTACCTAAGGTATAAATAATTCAATGAGAATCCCTGCAAAGAAAAATGGTTCTCTCACAAGAGTAAGTTTTAACTATTTCATTTACCTATGATTGGTGAGTGTTATAAGAACGCCAGAGATAGAAGTAGAATCGATAGTGCTAAATAGCTAAACCATAAGCTTCCAAAGCACTTCTTTCACGATCTTGAACAAAAAAAGAAGCATGGAAAACAGTTTTTTCAAAACAACTCCTATGGTAGACAAGGATGCACCCACTTTCACTCTCTTTACACAGGTCAACATCGGCCAATGAAATTTACATTCAGAATTCACATAAGGAACATATCATGTGATGCATAGCACAAACTTACCGCAGACAATGCTTGAAAAGTAGATTCTCTCCAGCAGCTCTCCCGAAGTACAACAGGACTTGTGCTTCCACCAAATACACAGTGCATACGAGTTTCCCTCAGTCGAATCAACACTCCGTCAACTCTAAGCTGTAACAGTCCCAAATCAACCAGAAAAAAATTGCAAGTTTAGGGAAAGAGCAGTGAAGTGTGTAAATGTGTAGCTGACACAGTGACATTAATATCCAAGTCAGTCAAAAGCATTATAGATCCTTAGCAATTACTTCAGTATCATATATTTTATCATTTATCATTTATGATAAACAATCACAAAATCAACAATAAGAATAATAACAACGCAATAAGCAATTCGCTTAGCATAGCTTCACTCAAAGAACTTTATGAAGAAGTTTAGTATATGAAGAGGGAGCAGCTCACCCAGAATTGCAAGAGAAGAAACCAAGAACTTGGCATGACTCTCTATAAAACCAAAAAGTGGCATCATTAGTCATTGAAAATCATAGTAATTTGCACAGCAAAAAATGATCTCTGTGTCAACAAAAGAAAGCAAATCAGTGTTTACCACTTTTACAGTAAGAAGTGATACTCCATTATCAGCGAGTTCATCTTCATATAACACCACCTGCTCATGATGAGAATTCATTTTGATGAAATAGAAATACCATCAAAGAAGAAAAAATGGACAATTTACTGCATATCAAACACTCAGGAAAGTAAACACATATACTACAGTTCTGGGACATTCTTAATAAACACGTAGCATGTTTCACAAGTAAGGAATTGCATGGTCAACTTGTAAAAATGAAGCACAACAGTAAAGAACCGGTGGAGTTTAAACACAAGAAGATTTGTTCACTAAAACAGTCCTGTCTACAGAGGCTTGCTAAGTAATCATTTATGGTTAATTACAGCCTACCTCATCATAGAAAAGTATAGGCTCCTTGGATGCCAATGCAACTAAATCAATTTGTTCCTTGCAGTCTTCCCAACGGAGATTGCCAGTTTCCTCAGATATCTTTCTCCCATTCTACCATAAAAAATTAAATACCTTGAATAACAGCATAATACTAATATTAACGGGATTTTTCAGATTTTCTTACTAAAGCCCTAACATGGTAGCTGATAGTTATGCACAAACTACATTTTCTAGCAAAAACTCGTACTACAAAAAATAATATAGGGCAACAACTCAAATAAATGAAAAGGGATACATACCAGATCTTTATCAATCTCAATAGCACCACTTCCACAATAAGGTGTTGTAAATGTATAGTCATAATCTAATATTATTTCTTCAAAGGGTTTGCTGCACAATAGATGGCACAGACAATAACAAATTTATCATTCAGTTTCATATTCGATAAAATTTTCCTATAAAGCAACAAGAATTCGATCAAAACATATATAACATGAAAGTACAATTTTGCATCAAAATACTCCAAATTTTTACCTTCTAAACTTCCATTTAGCCGCTGCCGGGACTTCAACAGGTGGCAAAGCTTCCTGTTTCCAGCCACACAGAGCATCAAATGCATTAAAGTGAATTTTAGTTCCACTATTCAAGTGCTTCAGAATCAAAGCATTTTCCCCAAAAACCATTTCTGGTAAATGCGAAGTCACAAGTTTCTTTTCCCACCTGCAAACGCAAACAACACGGAAACAAATCAATAACAAAAATTTAAAAATTTCACAAGATTGAATAAAAATTCCTAACCAGCATATAGAAATTTACGATTCGAGGTTAGAGGAATTTGTGTTGATTGTGTGATGCAAGAATTACTCACTCTTGAACGTTTGAGGAGTTGAGTATGGAGTTCCTACGAGACTCTATTGACCAGCCATGGATGCGGATGCCTCTCCGGCCACCGTCGACGAAGATTTCGGCGCCGGCGGCTTTCAAGTCGTTATCGTCGACTTCCAATTCCATCGTTGCTTCCTTCTCCCTCGCGCTTCGAGATTTTTATTTTTGGTCCGAAAAATAAAAAGTTACTGGATCAGTGATTAATCGAGTAAGAGAGAACATGAATGGGTATGTATACGGGTCGGGTTGGGTCGGGTTGTTTAGTCTGTTTTTTATTCAATTTGGATAGTTGAATAATCAAATAAAACTAGTATAAATTTTAAATTTATTAAGATAATAAAATAATATTAAATAGTTAAATGATAAATAGGTATTCAACCAAATTTAAAAGTATGGGAATTTTTAAAAAAATATATATGGAACTTGGTTAATTTGATAAATTTCTTCTAAACAACTCATCCTAAAAAGTAAAATATATAATATCAATTGTCACTATTACCAAATATATATTTTATCACGATTAGAAAAAATATTATACTACGGACAATGGCTCGTAGTAAAATAGTGTGTGATTGTATGTGTATTTTTTACCACCACGAGCTATTAGTCATGGTAAAAACACATTAGCACGTAACATAACATTACATTTGTGTGGAACAATTATAGTAAAAGGTTGAAGTCAGGGGTTTGATACCCAACACTTGGATTTTTACATATTTTAATACATTTCAGTATGGTTATTGAGTCCAACCGTTGTGAAAAACTTAGCGCACAACATTTCACCATGGTTCTTGATTCCAACCATGGTAATATATTTACTTGAGTTTATTATAATAATGTTTATTTCACTAACCGCTCATTAAACATATAGTCTTTCAATCTAATTTTGAAATCAATATTATGACAAATTAAGTTAAATTAAAATAACAAGTTACACTAATCAATGTTGTACAAACTTTATACAACTCATTATCCTCATTTTGCTCTTGAACACTTAGAATCTGTTTCAATGCTTCTAGTTCTTCAACTACCTCTTCCTTCACTTGTAGTTTATTTTGAAAAATATTATTTATTTTGCAGATAAAATTATAGGTGAAAGAAGGGGTAGTTGAAAAACTAAAAGCATTAAACCAAGTTCTAACTGTTAAAAAGAAAAATGTGGATAATAGGATGCAGAAATCTCGTAAAACATTAATAAGTGTAAGTTATTTTCTAATATAACTTAATATTTCATATTATAATTTTCTAACTCAATTTGAAAGGTTATTTTTCAGTAAGGGGTTGAAAAACTCTCAAACCACATATGATATAGTAAATTCATCTTCTATGACATGTTGACTAGCTAAACATATTGAAAGCTGCAATTTACAATGTATAGAATTAAACAAATCTTAACAACAACATACAACATATATGAACAAAAACAAAATCATCAACAACATACAACTTTTATCAACAACAACATGCATTAACAATAACATACACAACATATATCAACAAAAACAAATTCATCAACAACATACAACTTTTATCAACAACAACATCTATCAACGAAAACAAAATCATCAACAACATAAAATGTGGAGAGGTCTCATGTACCTTAAATGTAAAGAGGAAGTGAAAGAAATGAGTTTTTTGTAATGTTTTTTCTTGATTCATAAGAGTTGAAGAATATATATTGGAGTTTTGTAAAGAAGTGATATGTTGGAATTGAAGTTGAAATATAAATTATAATCATGTGTGAGATGTGTCTTAAAGCCCTTCCAACATTTACCAGCATATCCAATTCATTTCATTTTCAGCATACCATTTTCTAGAACAATAAAGGCTTCCTATGTTTACATAATAGAAGATTTTTTCTTTACCCACCTCCCTATGGGGGTCACCCCCAGCGAAATTCCCAACTTACCCCTGCTTCGGAGATTCATCTCCGAAGTTATTTTTTTTTAGATTTTTTTAGATTTCGGAAATGCATCTCCGAAAACACCAAAAAATTGGTGTTTTCGGAGATGCATTTCCGAAATGCATCAAAATTCAGTTATTTTTTACAGTCAGGTAAGAAAACTATTACAGGACAAAAATTATAATCAACCTGATTTGAAATTTCGAAGTGCCTTTTCTTTCTCCCCCACCACTCTCAGACGGTTACCTTCTAAGAAATGTGGTAACACTTTCCTACTTAAAAGCATGCTCTCTCACCCATTTTTCTTCCAATCACATCCGAAATGATTTTCGATCTTTACTCTTTTCCTCTACTCACACATTTTCTCTCTCTTGTAACCGCTTTCATCACAATGTCTCGCCGCGGTCGAGGAAACCATCCTGAAAATTGCCGGAGTCAACCATCTCCTGCACATTCTCAACAATCATCCACCTCCTCCGAACATCCACCTCCTCCGTACATCCACCTCTTACTCCTACATATGTTGCAGCTCCGGTTGTTCGTCCACCTGTTGCAGCGCCGTTTGTTCCATCTGTTGCAGCGCCGGTTGCTTCCTTGAGTTCGGCTCTAATTTCCATCGAGAGCCTGACTGCCGAAGTTAAATAGAAGGCTACTCTAGAGTCGGCTCCGTCGTCTCAGAAGGCGGTTAGGTTCCCTAACCGACCTGGTTACGGTCAATTGGGAAGGAAAATTCAAGTTCGTGCTAATCATTTTCAGTTGCGAGTGGCTAATAAGGATCTACACCACTATGATGTAAGTATAGTTTGCTCATAAGTTTTTTGTTGTTTATTATGTTGGTAAGTTACAATGTGGTATGGATTTTTAGAGGATCAGGACTTTCTAACCTGTTGCAGCGTCTCCTCCATCGTCTTCATCCGATTAAATAAAGCGAATCGTTCTTGTTTGTTATTTTTCTTCTATCCATACCTTATTTCGGAAGTTCATTTTCGAATTCCTACAAGGGGGTGAATTCGGAGATGAACTTCCGAATTCACCAATTTTCTGAAAATTAACCTTATTTCGGAGATGCATCTCCGAAATCAATATTTTTCATTAAAATATTCACCTTTTCGGAGATTCATTTCCGAAAACACCTTTTTTTCCAATAAAAGTACGTTTTCGGAAATGAACTTCCGAAACAAGGGGTATTTTTGTAAATTCGCCAGAGGTGACCAAGAAGGTTAGGAGGTTGGTTAAGAAATTTTCTAATAGAATTGATACTATTATTAAACCAAAAAATAAATGATCATATATACTTATAAAAAATCATAAATTTTAAAATAAATACCATAATTGTTGGGGTTGGTTGAAAATATACATGTTGAAGAAGTCTCATATCGCTTAGTTTTGTGAAGGAAGAGAGAGTTCAAGGATATATATATATAGGATTAGAATTCTTCTAAGTCCGACATTACTTAAATTAGGGATGGAAGAGAAAATCCAAAGCTATATATAGGATTAATGATTTTCTCTACAAGATGCACCAGTCAAAAGCACTTTAAACTTGTATTTCACTTTATTTATTCTCTTATGCTCTTTTATTGGAGTTTTATGAGATGTAGTTAAATATTTGATTTGAAAGGTGTGGGTGTAGTGGGGGGGCTGGGTTAAATGAGAGTATATTATGTGCTATAATAATTTTCATACAGTGTTATTCTCTGGTTGTCTATTGACAACGACCGTGATTTTATCTCCTATTTTTGGAATTTCTAAATTAATCTTTTGTGTTGTTATTTTGTTCCTCTTTTTTCTCTATGCTTTGTTTTTTTTCCAAACAACTGGTATTAGAGCTTTTGGTTTGATCTAGGGATAGGAATTCTTATTATGCTTTGTGGTTACAGCTTCGTTCTGATCTTCCACATCCAAAAAGAAGGGTAGTATTGTGAAAGAGTAGTTGAGTTGCATTCATAAATTCTGTTGTGCGGTTTGCGCTAGAGAAAATTAATGGAAGATTTTTTGACTTGTGGAAATTTTAAGTCAAAGATGTGTCGATACAATTAAGATTATACAAGGTACAAGATTATATAGATGGTTGAAGATGGTTTGGGGATTTTTCGCTCTCACTCCATCACCAAACATTTTTTAGTTAGATTAGCTTAGAAAACAACTTCGGAGCTTGCATACAAATGATTCGGGGTGGATTGATCATCGATCGGAGCTGAAAAACCAAGATATGTTTGGTTCATTTCTCTTCCTCTTTTTGTATTCTCTTTTAGTTGGGTTTTGTATATGTATTTACTTTGAACTCATGTATATTTTTCGCCCATGACATTATATTTAATCTGCTTTACAAATCTGTGTTTATTGTTGTCTTAAATTTTTTCTCTGTGCTCGGGGTTTGAGTTGTTATAGACATATACTACTTGAATCCTTATCTAGGATGATTTAGTTTTTGGATTCTAGAGATAGATTTAGAGCTAATAATCTTTACGGGTATTGAAGTTTAATTCTTTCGTGTTAGTTGTGTCGGTTGAGAGATCGTCGGTACAAATGATATGGATGTTTGATGTGTTGTTGAGGTTGGCTCAGAGATCATCGTCGAGATGATATAGTAGTTCTCTCTACTTTGGGTTAGAAATTGCTTAGGGTGTGAGCGATGCTTAATGATATTGATGTATATTATAGGTTGAGTATAATTGGTCGATAAGTTAAAGTTTGTTAGAAGTAGATTATATGCAATGCCTAATAAGTCTATTCTCTCTGAAAAATGAATTATTTTTGTGTTAATATTTACTTTTGCATTTTTATGCTTTAAACAATTTAAACCAAACTCGCAACTGCAGAAATTATTGAATAGCAATTCAGTATCATTAATCTCTGTGGACACGATAAGTTCCCGGATAAATATTTCCAAAACTTTTGTTGCTCGCCGCTTTACCACTTCAGCAAAACTATGATTATCGGTAAAGACAATTTAAAAATTCTTAGAGTGGTATAGGTTCAAGTGAATATACTCTTTATGGGGAAGTATGATTGTCGCTGAAGACGATGAAAATTAATGTATTATTTTTAATCAAGGTGGAGATTGTTGGGGTTGGTTGAAAATATAAGTCTTGAAGAAGTCTCACGTCGCTTAGTTTTGTGAAGGAAGAGGAAGTCCAAGGTTATATATAGGATTAAAGTTTTTCAAAGTCTCATGTCTCTTAGTTGAGTGATGGGAGAGAGAATCTAAGGCTATATATAGGATTCATTTTTTTCTTTACAAGGTGCACCAGTCAAAAAGCACTTTAAGCTTGTATTTGACTTTCTTTGCTCTCATATGCTCTTGTATTAGAGTGTTGTGAGATGTAGTTAAATATTTTTTTTGAAGGTTTGGGTGTACTGGGGGCCTAGGTTAATTGAGGGTATATTATGTGTTGTAATAATTTTTCACCTAGTATTATTCTCTGGTTGTCTATTCAAAACAGTCGTGGTTTTTTCTCCTATTTTTGGAGTTTCCACATTATGTTCTTGTGTTGTGATTGTGTTCCTCTTTTTTCTCTGTGCTATGTTTTTTTTTTCCCAACAAAAATATTGGTCCATAATTGATCTTTCAATTCACTGTTAATTTCGTGTCAATTATCTATCAAAATGTTGACTTTGCTTCTACCTTATACGGATACGTAACCCCTAAAACTATCAGTATGTTCACCATAACCCTGCCCAGTTATTGGACCAAAAATCAACTGGGAAGGGAACACCATTTTTTTGGGCTTTTTGTCACCTTGATCAACATTGTGGCTCCTCTAATTTTTCTTTTACTTTTAATATTAGCAGAGGTTGTAGCAAAGGTTGTATGAGAGGTGTTGGTCAAATCGCTCTTCTTTATGTAAACCAAGAACTTTATTATTCAAATCAACAAATCTATGATAATGCACCTAATGCATATGAATTATATTATACTAATGGTACAATCTCTAAGAACAAACATTTAACATATTCTCAAACTAAAACTATTCAAGAAAAACAACATTTTAAGAAAAGTAATATTCCTATGAACATTTCAGTGGTCAGTATGTCACACTATTTACTCAAACTAAGATTATTCAAGAAAAATAACATTTTTATCAATATTTCAGTGGTCAGTGACACCATGTTCTCAAACTAACACTATTCAAGAAAAACAACATTTATATCAATATCCGAGTGATCATGACAATATTTTCTCAAACTAACACTAGATAAAGTGAGTTACGTTCTAAAAACATGATGATGAAGCTTCTACGACTTAGGTTGGAAGATTTTATGTTCAAGTTTATTTTGAAAGAGATGGTGGAATCTGAGTTTTGATGAAGATGGAAATCGCCTAGTTTTTTTTAAGAAAATGACGATGAGACGAAAAGTATTGATAGGTAAATGAAAAGTTAGAGTTTAGTTCTATAAAATATTCGTGCAAAATAAATTTCACACCAGGGTTTGGAAAAAACAAGTGAATGGATTAATTAAAAAAAGTGCCATATTCTGAGAAATTCTTACAAATAATATTACCCCTCGGTTGGGCAAAGTAGCCAAGGGATAACACAAATTTAAAAGTAAAAATTAATAGAAAAATAAAGTCATTGGATACTGAATATGGTTCTCACATTTATACTAATGTGCATGGTCTAAAAGGGAGTATATAGTTGAAAAAAGGTGAAGTTGATCTACGAGTTAGAAATGGAGCAAAGGTTGTTCTTTATCCGTAGGAACTTACTTCCTCCGTCCTAAAATATAAGAGAGAAAAATACATTTTTCTTGTACCAAAATATAAGAGAAAAAACCATCTTTCATTTCTTTCAAGGTACTCTCTCATCATTTCTATAATCAACAACCAATTAGAATTTTTTTTTACATCTTCCAAAGCACTTTATTTCAAGAAAACCATAAGTCAAATAATTGTGTTTTTACTTTTCTTAATAAGCGTGATTTTGCTTTTTTCTCTTATAATTTGAGACGGAGGGAGTATTATTAACGTTACTTGGTTGTTTAATAATTTAATTAGAGAACTGCTATTAATGTATCTTCAATTAACATGAATATTATTTCTATTTCTTGTTTTGACAAGTTTCGATTTTAATTTATAGTAAAGAAAAATTGTTGCTCTGTTCATTTGTGTTGTGAAAAACGATGTCAGGAACAAAATATAATAGGAATTAGGGAAGATAAGAAGAACACAAGAATTGGTTATAACTGTTATTCTTTTACTTTCTCTTAAAACAAGATTACAAGTTTACAAGAATAACAAATAACCTCTCTCACCCTAAATTATGATTTGCAGTTTTGCAATGATGAGAGAGTAGTATGCTATTTATAATAAAACCTAACATACTAACTAATGGGCTTTTTCCACAAGACCCATTACACAAGCCAACTTAATAAACAAGCTAACTAACAAATTAGGGTTTAAACATTAAAACCTAATTTAACATGCTAACAACCCTTGCATCTTCGACACAAGCATGTGAACAACCTTCGATTCATGCTTAATCCTGTCGAACCAAGAAGCTACCCTTCGACCATACTAGAGTTCGATCCAATATCTCACAAATCTCCACATTGGACCTAACTCTACAACGTCAAGGGAACAAACTAGCTTTCTTCATGCAGCTTTATCAACTGCATACAGTGGAAAAACTTACAACTCGGCAATGTCTTGGTGATCATATCAGCAGCATTGTCTCCAGTCGAAATCTTCAGCACTTGGACTTCTCCACGCTCGATTACTCCTCTGACGAAATGCAGCCTCACATCAATGTGCTTAGTTCGCTCATGATAGGCTGAATTCTTCAACAGGTGTATTGCACTCAGACTATCACATTTAACAGTGATACCTCGACCTTGAAGTTTCAGCTCCTTCGCAAAACCTTCAAGCCACAATGCTTCTTTCACAGCTTCAGTTAGGGCAATATACTCCGCTTCAGTGGTTGATAGAGCAACAAACTTCTGAAGTGTTGCTTTCCAACTAATTGCAGTGCCAAACATAGTGAAAACATATCCGGAAATAGATTTTCTGGAATTCATACAACCTGCATAATCAGAGTCGACATATCCTTCAATTTCTGCTTTACTATCTTCACCCAAGGTTCCACCATAAATTAGGACTCTGTTTAGAGACCCATTTATGTACCTTAAAATCCACTTCAATGCTTTCCAGTGAGCATTTCCAGGATTCGCCATGTACCTTATTACAAGACTTACTGCATATGCTATGTCGGGTCTAGTACAGACCATAGCATACATCAAAGAACCAACTATATTAGCATATTGGATGCTATTCATATACGCTCTTTTGACATCAGTACTGGGACACTGATCAATACTCAACTTGAATTGAGGGTTTGTTGGAGTCACAACTAGCTTCGAATTCGACATACCAAACTTTTCGAGAATCTTCCGTAGATATGCCTCTTGAGATAAGCATAACTTCGACTTCTTTCTATCTCTTCGAATTGTGGTGTCGTTTTTTTTACCTCCCCGTTTCACTTGGGAGGACGGCACGCTAGACCCTTCACGCGAAATTTGGAAGGAGAATGCGCCCGTGGTGGGATGAATTTTATTTCAGTTCTTCCTACGATATCACACGAACTTTCTTATTTGTCCTACGAGTAGGAAAGGGGAAAAAAGATCTCAACTAAACCCTAGGAGTTTGCTAAGTGTGGGGATTCACCTAGACTAGAAATTCTGGAGTCCGGGAGGTCGGTTATACATAGGGAAGAGTTTAAGCACCCTACATATCTGTAGTACTCTACAGGAACCTTCTTTGTGTCTAAATGTGTTTGTGCTGCTAATGATTATTGGGAAAGTTTCTCCTTTGTATTAGGAGAAGGAATTGAATTGAATAAAAGAAAGACAGACAGACTGACTGACTGACTATTTTTGGTATTTTATTAGCTCGCTGAGATTCCTTGTGAACCTCATGCCTACATATCCCTAATGGAAGTCAGAGCTTAATGTAGTTCGGGGAACTAATTAATTATTAATTATTTTTGGGTGCCTTGCTTGAAGCTCAAGGTTGAAGCTTTGAATTAAATCTCTGTTTACAGTAAAGAGACATGAAGTCATCTTTATAGAGAGGTATTTCTACTATTCCACCACAAACATTTTAAAAGAGTGACATAATGATTGAATTCATTTCATTAAGAGAGTGACCTTACTTGTGTGTTTGCAAGTATGCTAGTATCTCTTAAATGAAAGAAAGATGCTCGTCCAAATTAGGGAAAGGGTACAAGTCTGGGTTTGTTTGCCTCAGAGCATGCCTTTCAGAGTCCTAAATGGGAGACTTTGATTGAAATTGAAATGTGTAATGTTTGTTTGTTTGTTTGAATGTGGTGAGATAGAAGAAAGATCTCTCTATAGAGATAAGCTATGTCTATCTATTGTATAAAATATTTGACTTTTTAGCTGGCTTGAATGAGGCCCAAGCTTAAGGCTTTTGATTGATGTATTATTTATTGACTCTAGGAGATAACTTTACTGGGGAGAATTTAAACTAAGGAGTTTTTGTGTTCTGTACAAAGCCCAGAATTGAGGCTGACTCTACTTAGGGAAACTCTATTTGTGTGCCTTGTATGAAGCCCAAGGTTGTGGCTAACTGCTGAGGATAACTGAGTTTTTTAAGACTATAGATGACTCTATTTTGTGTGCCTTGTACAAAGCCCAAGGTTGTGGCTGACTCTTACTGAGGATGGTTATTAATTTGTGCCTTGTATGAAGCCCAAGGTTGTGGCTACTCTAACTAGGGGGAATATTATTTTCTGCCTTGTACAAAGCCCAAGGTTGTGACGGACTTTCAAAGAAACTGAGTATGGAAGACTCTATGGGGAAAAGATACTAGAGATTAGGAATTTTTAACACAGGGGAATATGGTTTATCCGCCTTGTACAAAGCCCAAGGTTGTGGCTACAAAAAAGAAGGACTCAATGGGGGAGTTTTATTCTGCTAGAGGATAAACTAATTTATTATTTTTTATGTTCTTTGGAAGCTAACCCTTTCTAGGGATTTTGACTCAGCTGGAGAAGTAGTCTATTAAAAGACTGGATTTTTATCATGTTTTTTTTGGAGGCTTACCCTTTCCAGGGGTTTTGACTCTTTTGGGGAATTATCTCTTTAAGAGAATGAATCTTTGGAATTGAAGGAGTGATTTTGGAGGCTGACCCTTTCCAGGGGTTTTTGTTAAAATGAAAGAATGATTTGGAGGATAACCCTTTCCAGGGGTTTTGACTGATGGCAGAAAGATTATCTAATGAGACTTCTTGTTTAGACCCCAAGATGAAGGCTGACACTGACTGAGGATAAACAAAACATGGATCCTAGACTCTGCTAAGGAAGATTAATGAAGATAAGGGTGACAGAGACTGTCCATGCCTCTCATTCCAAAAAGTGTGCTCAATATGAAATTGAGACAATCTTAGCTTGTTTAAAGTCTGGTTTAAAGAATGGAAGAAACTCACCAGGGTATGTTAAAAGGTGACTAAAGACCTGTTCCTATGTTTATAAGAAACCTGATGGGTCCTTGTATACAAGCTCAAGAGGAAGCTGGAAATGCTTTTAAGAAGCCTCTGGGTCCTTGTACAAAGCCCAAGAGGAGGCTAATCGAGGGTCATCGAGGGTCCTTGTTATAGCACAAGAGAAAGCTATGTGGTTTTGAACTTATTTTGGCTTTAAGCAAATGGGTAAGAGGTTTCACCGGGAATAATTCCTCTTTGGGTGGATGTGTCCTATTTTTTGGATTCTAAGGTTTTTGCCAAGATGTTTCACTGGGAATAATTCATCTTGGGGGTTTGAACTACATATCTCTAATTAGGAAAGAGCCTTCACCGGGAAGACATTCTCAATCCTAGGTCATATTCCTATAATATATATATATATATATATAGTTTAACTGTCCTAGGGTTTACACTCAAACGTAATTCTAAACAATATAAACAGTTCTATATTTGACAGTAATTTAAATAAAGACTGTAAATTGAAAGCTTGTAAAGCCTAACCTGGATGGAGTGGAGGCCTTTGAAGAAGTATGTACAAAGCCTCAACAGCAATTTTTGTTGTTTTGTTGATAACAGTTGAATATTTATTATAAACAGTTAAGGGTTTTTGAAAACAGAAGAAGTGAAGATGGACAAAGGTCACATAGGTATCTGAAGAGTTTCACCGGGAATAATGCCCTTCAAATACCATAAGAATGTTTTGAAAACAGAAAGGAGATTTTGAAAATACAGTTTTTGAAAACAAACTATGAAAAGAAAGAAGGTGTTGGGACTTACACTCTATTAGAGGCCCACTTAAAAATGATTTACTGTTTATGAAAACAGTTGAAAAGATACGAGGTTCTGTTGTTTGAAAACCTCGATCGTCTGTTTACTTTGAAGTTTGAACATAATTTGAATTTTGACAAAAGTCAACTTAATTGAAGTACAGACAAAATCTATACCTAATTAAGACCTAAATGATTAGGGTTTTTAACACTAAAACACTTATGAAATATTAGGTTTTGAAATTTTAATGAAAACATATATTGAAATATATTTTAAAATACTTAAAACAACACCATTTTTAACCTAATAAAAATATATAAAATAAATAATATTTTTATGATTTTTTTGATTATTTATAAAATATATATATTAATCAATAAGTGCATAAAAAATGAATTAAAAAGGAGTTAATTTGATAGGTTAACTAATTGGTTAAAGTTGTGAAGAAATTAAGTGGAAAAGGTGATAAAAAAATGGTTTTGTCACCTAGAGGGCTTGAACTCGCGCCCTCCAAGTCATTGGCCAAAACTCCCACCATCTGGGCTACGCGCGTAGTTTGTTATTCACACGCATCCAACATAATATATTTTAAAACAAGCCAGAAGATTCAAATTTTGCGCGCGCCATGTTCATCTTCTTCCTCGAGCTCGAAGATTTTCAAATTTCTAACTCTCTGGTTTCTCAACCAAATGGCATGATGTAAACATCAATCTTGTGCCAAATTCCCTCACGAATTCAAATATGTAACTAACATTTATTTATATTAGCTATAACTATCTAATTTCTCAGAGAACACTAAGAACACATGAACCCTAAATTTGAAATTAAATGACAAGCAAGATGAATAAATGAATGATGATAGAGGGTTTTCAATCCTCTGATGATGCTGAACAAGATAGAATCGAGCTTTATCACAAAGAGTACTTAAATTAAAGAGATGGAGTTCAAAAACTTACCTCTGAAACTGAAGGTCGTACGAGTGATGGAGAACTTCTGGGCTTGTGTGAATGATCCTAAAAGCTTCCTTGGGACTCAGTGATGCTAACTGGATGTTTATTGTGGCCTGAATCCTTCTGAATTTCTCTACTCGACTCCTTCGATTTGAGCTTCAAGTGAACATGGAGGATGATGAATCTGCAGTTACAGATGAGCTGCGACCATCTGGATAGCTTCACTACCTCCTATGGAACGTGTCTGGATGACTGGATTTGCTTGAAACCTCCTGAATTACTATGTGGACCTCCAACTGCAAATGCTCCAAAGTGAAAGCAACAATGGCATTCCTCCACTTACAGAAGTGATCCAGGTGCTTGGATCACCTCAAATGAACCCCCTTGAGATGTTAGAATGCTTACTTTCCAAAGAAGAGCTTTGGTTTGAAGAAAACGATTCTTCTTGCCAAAGAACTTTGAAAAACCATAAGCATGAGAAGAGAAAGAGAAAGCAAGGATTATAGTTGCTTTGGTGTGTTTTCTGAATGAGAAAGAGGCCTCTATTTATAGGCAATTGATTCAGAGCAATTGTGTATAGTGAGCTTGCTTAGTGAAGTGAGTTTGGTTTCTTAGCCATGAAGAAAATTTGAAAATATCCCAAATGCAATGATGCATTTTCGGGCTAGCTTCCCCAACCATTGATCTTGCATGATCTTAGGGAACATTTCTGATTCAGAGGAGGGTTCTAATTGGCTTAGAGCAAGATTCCTTGATGATTCACCATTTGCCATAAATTCAAAAATGCAGTCATTACATAATCACATGCCTTTGTTTTTGGGAATCTTCTCTAATCCTTATGCAATGATGAATTTGGATGTATGGCATGTTTTGAGATGCATTAGAGGTCGGGTAGCATCATTTAGAGAAGTTACTTGCACAAAATTGCAAAGTTCAAAAATGATGCATGACCTATAATTTTACTTCATGAGGCCAACTTTGAACAAGCATAACTCTTATCTCAAAATGAATTTGGGGAAGGTTGAGCACAATTTGGAAAGCCCTAAACATCTACTTCAAATCATTAGTTTATGGTTTCTTCAGAATCATTTGGGAAAATTGTGAAAAATGAGCCCAAAGTTGGATGAAAACTAGGTTAAAACCCTTAGAAAAATTTCTAAGTTTTTATGACCTAAAGCTTCAAAATTCCAAATCTCTTAAATGGTTGATCTTTTGAAAAAAGTTCCTATGTAAGATGTTGTTTTATTTTGCAAGATCTACAACTTTCATGTTGGAAGTTTTTTGAGTTGTGTAGGTGAAATTTTGAGTTCCCACAATGCCCTCAAAAACCCTAATTCCCGACTTTTTGCTCCTTGATGATTTTTCTTGAATTTCTTTGGTCAAATGACTTTAATATCCATATATTGATGATATTGATCTTTGAAAGTCATGGTTTGACCAAAAATCTTAAAAGTCAAAGGTGATCCCATACAGTTGACTTTTTCCAAATAAGGTGAGATTTTGGACTTTTGTGTGGAATTAAGATCTTCTCCTCAAATGAGTGATGTAAATGGGTTATATTGAGGTAGTACAGGTTATTGAATCATTTCTTGAGTTTTGGATCCATGCCCTGATTAAAAGTCAACTATCCAGATGAATTAGGTTAAAAGCCCTAATTGTCGACCAGATGAAATTGGTGACTGTGGATCTTGAATTGAGGTGTCATGTCCAGTGGATCTTATTGTATGGATCATTTGAAGATGATTGAAGTCTTTAATAGATGTCCTGGAGCTTTTTAAGGTTTCCCAAAGGTGATCCCTGATTTCAGTCCTTGATAGGCTCAAAAACCCTAGTCTGGTGACCTGAGTAAACCTGTATTCAGATGACTGGGTGTCTAATCAATCATAGGTGAATATAAAAGTGAAGCTTTTGAGTCCTATGATTGTGTTAGAGACCAATCCTTCTATTGATTGATCTTTTGCCTGAGTTTTCTTGTCTTTGAACATCCTTGATTAAATGCCAGATGAAGAAGTGACTGCTCTGGGTACTTGCTTTGACCTGATGAAAATCCTGAAGATATGTCATCTCAGGAGGGTCAAAAATTAGGGTATGACACGAATGTCAATTCCAAGAATCCTAGAAGCAACTCCCAGATCCTTCATATCGAACTCCTTATTGAGTTCAGCCTTCACCCTCATCACATCTTCGACTTTGTTGCTTGCAATGAGAATATCATCCACATAAAGCAACAAAATAACAAATGAATTACCAGGTCGAAATCGAAAGTAAACACAGTGGTCAAACTGACTTCTAATGAAACTTATGCGTGCCATGAACTTGTCGAATCTCCTATTCCACTGTCGAGGAGATTGTTTTAGCCCGTATAAAGATCTCTTCAGTTTGCACACATATTCTTCCTTCCCCTTTTCAACATACCCTTCAGGTTGCCTCATCAGAATTATTTCATCTAGATCACCATACAAGAACGTAGTCTTCATATCCATCTGTTCCAGTTCAAGGTCGAACTGTGCCACCATGGCAAGCAACATTCGAATGGACCTATGCTTCGCAACAGGAGAAAACACATCATTGAAGTCGACACCTTCTTTCTGAGTGAAACCCCTTGCAACTAACCTTGCCTTGTATCTTTTCGACGTCACTCCTTCGATTCCTTCCTTAACTTTGAAAATCCATTTACAGCTGACTAACTTTGCCCCAGCAGGTTTCTTGATCAGTTCCCATGTATGATTATCATGAAGAGATTTCATCTCATCATTCATGGCCTTCAGCCATTCGGTCTTATTTCGACTCCTCATAACTTCCTTGTAGTCTCTAGCTTCTTCGTCTAGAACCTCACTTGCAGAGATTAAGGCATAAGCTATAAGATCTGCATATCCAAGTCTCTGAGGTGGCTTGATGACCTATCTCTTGACAATAGGTAGTCATCGATAGTTTCCTCAATTTCTTCTGCTTCTTCTTTGACTTCATCAAGGATATGCAATTCAGCATCAACATGCTCCACCTCAACAGGAATCTCTACTTGTTCCAGCTCTTCTACACTTCGACCATCATCATCAGTTTTCTTAAAATCCATTTCAGCTTCATTGAAAACTACATCTCGATTGGTGATACACCTCATGTGACCTGGCTCTAGGCACCATAGCCTATAAGCTTTGACTCCTTCAGGGTATCCCATGAACATGCATTTCAGAGTTCTAGGTTCGACCTTGTCTTGCCTAATGTGAGCATAGGCAACGCAGCCAAATACTCTCAGTTTGTCGAGATTTGGTAGATTCCCCGACCAAACTTCTTCAGGTGTCTTCATATCTAACGCTGTCGAAGGACATCTATTTATCAAATATGTTGTTGTCGAAACAGCCTCAACTCAGAACACCTTCTTTAAACTCGCACTAGTCAACATGCATCTGACTCTCTCCAAAATAGTTTGATTAAACCTTTCAGCCAAACCATTTTTCTGTGGAGTGCCTGCAGTAGTTTTGTGCCTTGCAATACCAGAGTCAGCACAAAAACTGTCGAACGCTTCATTGCAAAATTCAAGGCCATTATCGGTTCTCAACCTCTTGACCTTCCTGCCAGTCTGATTTTCGACCAGAGTCTTCCAACTTTTGAAATTCTCAAAAGTTTCATCCTTAGTCTTCTGGATGAATACCCATAATTTTCTAGAATAATCATCTACTATGGATAGGAAATACCTCGCCCCAAAATGTGATACACACCTTGCAGGTCCCCAAAGATCAGCATGGATGTAGTCAAGGGATCCATGTGTTCTTTGTTTGCCTTTGTTGAACTTCACTCTGCAAGATTTTCCAAGTACACAGGGTTCATAAAACTTTAGCTTTTCGACTTTGTCTCCATCAAGAAGATTTTGTTTCCCTAATTCGACTAGACCCCTTTCACTAACATGGCCCAATCTCATGTGCCAGATTTCTGTCTTCCACAATGGTTTCGTGGATGCAACATTTGTCGAACCACTTACAACTTCAGCCTCAAGGGTATACAAGCCTTTTTTCTTCATGCCTCTCAAGACTTCCTTCGACCCCTTCATGACTTTTAAGATACTTTTCTCTCCTTGGAAAACATATCCTTTCTTGCCGAATTCACCAAGAGAAAGCAGATTTCTCTTCAAATCAGGAACATACCTGACTTCAGTCAATAACCTTATTGACTCATCATGGAGCTTGAACCTCACAAATCCAACACCTGCAATCTTTCAAGCCTTGTTGTTTCCCAGCAATACTGATCCACCATCTTGATCACATAATTCCTCGAACAAGTCTTTGTTTGGAGTCATGTGCCAAGTGCAACCTGAATCCATAATCAACTTCTTCCTAGAGTCACTGCTTGAAACCACAAGAACATCGGATGTTTCGAAATCATCTTGAACAACGGCAGCGTTGCCGTTATCCTTACCTCCATGATCTTTCAGGCGTTCAGGGCACAACTTTCTTGTGTGACCTTCCTTCTTACAATGATAGCATCGAATTCCAGATGCTTCGCCACTGTAGGACTTCGAATGGCTTTTGCCCTTCTTCTTGTCAAACTTACCATCCTTTCGTAAGAGTTTTCCTTTAACAACAAAACCTTCACCAATAGTCGAAGGTTTATGCTCCTTTCGTTCGTTCAGGTCCTTTGAATATAGGGCTGATTGAACTTCTTCAAAGGTCAGGGACTCCCTTCCATACAAGAGAGTTTCTTTGAAGTGAGCATGTGATCGAGGCAAAGCGCACAATAGTAACAGCGCTTGATCTTCATCATCGATCTTCACATCAATATTTTCAAGATCAAGAATCAGCTTGTTGAACATATCCAACTGCTCAGCCAACACTTTGTCTTCAATCATCTTGAATGAATACAAAGCCTACTTTAGGTAGAGTCGATTTACCAGCGATTTTGTCATATACAAACTTTCAAGTTAAGCCCATAACCCTGATGTCGTCGTCTCCTTTGATACCTGTCGTAGAACCTTATCACCAAGACTCAACAGAATTGCGCTGTGTGCTTTCTCGATCATAGTTGTCTTCTCCGATGCCGTTAATGCAGCATTCATGACTGCCTCTCCCTTCAACGCTTCCAAACAACTCTGCTGAACCAGTAAGGCTTTCATCTTCAAGCGCCACAGACCGAAATCATTCACTCCGGTGAACTTTTCAATCCCATACTTTGTTGAATGCATCTTCTCCATGCTCACCGCACCAATTTGTTGTGAAAAACGATGTCAGGAACAAAATATAATAGGAATTAGGGAAGATAAGAAGAATACAAGAATTGGTTATAACTGCTATTCTTTTACTTTCTCTTAAAACAAGATTACAAGTTTACAAGAATAACAAATAACCTCTCTCACCCTAAATTATGATTTGCAGTTTTGCAATGATGAGAGACTAGTATGCTATTTATAATAAAACCTAACATACTAACTAATGGACTTTTTTCACAAGGCCCATTACACAAGTCAACTTAATAAACAAGCTAACTTAACAAATTAGGGTTTAAACACTAAAACCTAATTTAACATGCTAACAATCCTAGCATCTTCGACACAAGCATGTGAACAACCTTCAACTTCATGCTTAATCATGTCTAACCAAGAAGCTACCCTTCGACCATACTAGAATTCGATCCAATATCTCACAATTTGAATGATGTATTCTCTGTTACTAAACAAATGAATAATGGGCTATATATTAAAAGGATGAAACCTAATGAGTTAAATCTAGCATACCTTGGGTATTGTCTCTTAGGCCACATAAATGAGAAACACATTTTCAGACTCTATAAAGAAGGACTTTTTTACTCTTTGTGATTTTTTTATATAATATTATTAAGAACTTTTTATCAAGATCATGTTTTTCTTTTGCACTGAACAATTTAAATCAATTTTGAGATATAAATTTCAGTTTTCTTTTTCAAGTTGAGTTATGTTTTCTTTTTCGGAGAGTTTTTTCAAAGTATCTTCTAAATTATTTTTGAATTGTGTCTATTGTTTTAATAAGATTTTTAATTTGGGTTTACCTCTTTCAACTCTGGAATTATATTTTGTGTTGTTTAATTAATCCCTTGAGTCAGAGAAATATAATTAATGTATGTTTGGTTTGACTTTTGGAATGACCAAAAGCAATTCTAAAAGTGTAAAAATATAATTGATTCTGCCTCCATAATTGATTCTATTTTAAGCTAGAATTTGTAACTTCTGCCTCCAGAATTGATTATGGATGAGTTTTACATTGTAATTTATTATTAAACTCATTTTTACATAAATGTTTTCAAACATAAATCAATTATACTAAACTCAATTCTAATAAAATTAATTCTATCAAACTCAATTATGCTAGGAAGAGTGCTAACAAAATTCTCTTTTCAACACTCTCCCCGATACTCACTTTTTTATTGGTTAAAACATGTGTGGGTCTCTCACTTTGAAAATGGATCTCACATAAAGCGGTGGAACCCACACATGTTTCAACCAATAAAAAAGTAAATGTTAAATAGAGTGTTGAAAAGAGAGTGTTATTAACATTTCTCTTCTGCTAGAATCAATAATTCTGTCCACCATCAACTCAAACACACCCTTATTGTTCTTTAATCACTTTTGGACAAGAGAATTATGATTTCAATTTTGTTTTAAGAATTATTGTGGAATATGTTTTAACTTTTCAAAGATTTAGAGTGTGTTTGGTAAAGCCATAAAAAGAACTTTTAGCTTTTAGCTTTTTAGCTCATATAAATAAAAAATTATGTTTGGTAACTGTTTTTAGCTTTTAGCTTTTTTACTAACTTTTATCTTCTTTTTTTTAAAAAGCTATTTGAAGTAGCTTATGAGCTTGTGACTTTTTCTTTCATTTATATTATTTTAACACAAATCTATTTTTATCCTTCGATATATATTATGATTCAATGTTTAATGTTTTTTTAAATCTTTAATGGTTTTAGTAACATCTAAAGTATACATAAATTTTGAAATAGTGTTGATAATTCTCAAGTTAGTGAAACATAATCAAAGAATCGATGAGATTAACCGAGACGAAGAAAATTAAAATTTTTGTTATATTTTTATGGTATAATATTATATAATAAACTTATTTTTATCATTAATTTTGATTAATTTAACTGAATTCAAATTTCATGTATTTCGTTAAATTTATAAACAAATTTAAAATATTTTGATGTTTTTTAAATTTTTTAAATTTTTTACATATTAAAATTGCTTAAGTTTGTATTAATATATTTATTTTTATCAAATATAAATTAATTTAATAATATAATATGATAAGATCAATAAATCACAAATTTCTTAATAAGAATGCTTTTTTGTGTTATTTTGTATTTATTACCAAACACTCAAATTAACGCCTTATTGTATAACATATTTTGGAAAAAGCTTGTGTTATCCAAGGCTAACAATGAATGATTTGGCCAAAATTAATAATTACGTTATAAATTTCCATTTATTATGACATAGTATCTTAAATTTGAAAATGAAGTGTCCCTCTAAGAATAAATTTGTACCAAAATATTTTATCAAAAAAAATTTGTACCAAAATAAACTTGAGTCATGATCCTCTCCATTTCTCAAAAGAAATGGAGAAATTTCCATTTATTATGACATAGTATCTTAAATTTGAAAATGAAGTGTCCCTCTAAGAATAAATTTGTACCAAAATATCTTATCAAAAAAAATTTGTACCAAAATAAACTTGAGTCATGATCCTCTCCATTTCTCAAAAGAAATGGAGAACTCCATTACTAAAGTTTTCATGATACAAAAGTTAAATTATACAAATACATGTCACACTTTTCAAAAATATAAATGCATTGTGCACCAAAACTTAAGTAATGGAACTCTCTATTTCTCAAAAGAAATAGAGAGGATCTTAACTCAATAAACTTACTACCATTATTACATTATTTCAGCTCATTAATTAAGAATATCTATATATACAAAGATCTTCATTAATACAACT
Source organism: Vicia villosa (assembly GCF_029867415.1). Classification (NCBI taxonomy): domain Eukaryota; kingdom Viridiplantae; phylum Streptophyta; class Magnoliopsida; order Fabales; family Fabaceae; genus Vicia; species Vicia villosa. The sequence goes on along the minus strand of NC_081180.1, from coordinate 81,278,333 downwards.
TTAATTAATAAATATCTAATTAATGTGACGAGTTATAGAAAAAACTCAAAAAAGTACTTTAATTATATTACTTCATTGAGTTCATTCCAAAATAATCTTGTCCTAGATTTTTCAGAGACTAAAAAACTATAAATATATCTAACAAAGTTGAAATTTTATAAAATCTTATTAATTATTGATTGTTAGTCATGGTTAGAAACATGGTAAAATATAATGATGCTCCTTGCGGTGCAACATAACACACAAAAAACACTACACATCATATAATATTGAATCCTAATTTAAATTGTTGCCCAATTTCCATCTGTGTTTTTTTTTTTTGTTGGTAATCACTTCTCAAAAGAGGAGAAAAAACATCATTTGGTGGAAAGAATATGTGAATGAAAACAAAAAATACATCAAAAACTGATAACTTACAACTATTTTTAAGGTTTGCATGAGGGAACTCTAAAACCAAGTCACTTGACATGAATACCTGAATAGCTATTTCTTAAAATACAAACTAATACAAATGAGAGATTATCTCCCGGAACAGAAACATCCCATATCCAAGCTGATCACCTGAGAATCTCAATCGCACAAAAGGATGGATGCTAACCTTTCTGCCTTAGGAAAAAAGGCAATATGTATCATTTCCCTTTCTTTTTCTTCGGCAATATGTATCATTTCCCTTTCTTTTTCTTCGTTTTCTTGCCTGTTTCAACTTTCGGTGGGGTTGGGTCGTTAGGGGTCAACACTGCTTCAGATGCGTGCGGCTCAGACAATTGCTTCCTTTTCCTAGACGCTGGGGTTCTTGATTTATCTCCAATAGTCTTCTGTGAAACTAATACAGGTTCCTTCTCTTCTTTATTTTCTGCTCCATTGTCAGTAACCTGCTGTGAAGCATTACCCATCTTTCCTTTCTTTTCAGCTCCGCTGTCAGTGGCCTGCTGCTTCCTTTTCTTAGAACGCAGGATTCTTGATTTTTCTCCAATAGTCTCCTGGGAAACTAATTCACGTTCCTTTTCTCCTTTATTTTCGGCTCCATTGTCAGTGACCTGCTGTGAAGCATTACCCATCTCTCCTTTCTTTTCAGCTCCACTGTCAGTGTCCTGCTGCTTCCTTTTCTTAGATCTCGGGGTTCTTGATTTTTCTCCAATAGTCTCCTGGGAAACTAATCCACGTTCCTTCTCTCCTTTATTTTCTGCTCCATTGTCAGTGACCTGCTGCGAAGCATTACCCATCTCTCCTTTCTTTTTAGCTTTGCTGTCAGTGGCCTGCTGCGAAGCATTACTACCTGGACTTGCTTTCATATGTGTTGAATGTCGGAAGCTCCATCGAGAATTTCCAAACCATTTGTCAACCTATAAGTGAAAAAAGAATGGTAAACTCGGAGTTGTTTGAGGAAGATTGGCTCGAAAGTATGGTAAAGGAAATTACTTGATGAAATGTGAGTCCAATTTCTTGCGCCAAGCTTTCTTTTGTGGCTCGATCTGGATATTGATTTTCTTTGAAAGATTTGTAAAGCCTCTGAAAAATAAATACAAGAATAGTAATTCTTAAGGTAAATCCGAAGCAGAATGAGGTGTGTTTTATGTCTTTCTTCTTTTGAATGGAAAGATAGAAAAATATACAAGAATTAACAGTAGATCATATGGCGTTATCCAATCTGTGGGTTGTGTTTTTGTGTGTGAATGTGTTTGTGAACATGCTTCATCGAGAAGATAAGGTTGATTATGAAGGGGTTTGAATAGTGTGCTAACCCCTTCATAAGTAACTCTAACCCAAGATATGTAAAGTGAGCACTAACCCAACTTAGATGCAACTTTATACAATCAGCACCATTAGTAATTCTCTAATCTCAAAGTAGTCAAATTTACTGTTTTTTTGAAAATAGGTATATTAAAAACTATATAGATTTAGATGAAACTTATATTCTCAAAACCTAACTTCTTTGTTCAGTGATTTAATGGTTTATAGTCTTACATGCTGTCCAAATATATATGAAACTACTAATCTGACAATTATATAATTCAAAGGACTCAATGAAGCTTTAATTCAAAAAACTTTAAGCAAAACAAATGTCATCACTGTTGTTTGAAACAAATTAACTTTATTTATTGAATGTATCATGATATATGTAGATAACATGTACAAATTTAATAGTTCATTAAATAATAGAAATGTAAAACAATAAATATAACCTATGCGGCAAACCAGGAAAGATATCTAAAATTCCCATAAAAGGACCAGTTATTAAGTGTAGTAGTAAAAGTAAAAAAACAAAGTATTTTGTTATTAACTAGTATAATTTCAATGTATTTTCTGTATTCCAGAAAATTCTTAACCTTCTACCTAATAAACTACAAGTAGTCCGATAAAAAGATAAACCCTCCCCCCCAAAATAAAAAGATCCTTTTTGCAATTCAATTTTGCATATAGGTCCTTGAGCATATCTAAAGGGCACAAATTGAGTGAAATACAGAGGATGAACAAGAATGCAAATTAGAATCTTGATTGAAAGATATCCTGAACAGAAAACAAACTTCAAAACCAAATTCAAACAATAATTGACAATCACCTGAACAGCAGCTTCTCCAAGTTTTTTGTGCGGAGATCCGCGCTTTTTACCCCTGGAACCAGATTCCGTGCATCCTTCAAGTGTTTTGGTGGGAGAATTATTTGTGTTATCAACTTTATGCCGATGGGTGTTCCTCTTAGCAGAACGTTTGGAATTATTTGAGGCACTTCCATTTGGTGACACTGGAGTAATTTGGCCAGTTAGTTTTTTTTTTCTACTTCGAGTAGCGGTAGCAGCCCAATCTTCATCCTCACTAGTGGCACTATGGTATGCCTCCTACAATAGGAATATAGCAGTCTAAAATATTTGGAGAGGAAAAATAACAAAAGGAACAATAAGTATATTTAACTCCGCACCCCTTCTAGAAGTCTTCGGTTTGTGCGGTTAGAAAAATAGCTGAATTTTGTTTTCTTTTACAGCTAACAAGATTATTAGAGTTCTTTCATACTTAGCAGAACTCAGCAGGAAAATAGTAATGAAACCAGTCAGTCTAAGGGTACTATTCTGATACTGCTAGAATATAATAAATTACCTTATAAGATATTGATGATATTTTATTATATTCCGACACATACAAGAACCGTATATCATGTGTCAAATTGTGTAATGCATACCCTTCTTCAAATAAGAAAAGAAGACCTTGCATGTAGAATCATAGTATAATATTTTAAACCTCATACTACAAAGAAGGACTTACTTCATACAGCTTTTGGTAGTCCAACCTTTCCACATTTCTTTTCCCAGAAACCGGAGTGAAATCTTCTTCACCGAGATCTGGCTCTACCAAAGATGACAGTTCTTCAGCTATAGATGGCTTCTTGCGATTTTGTTTATTAGAACCTTTGTTCTTAACACTATCCAAGGATGCAGATGTGACGCCACCATCTTGTTCAACAGACATGTTATCCTTAATTGTAGCAGCAAGATCCTCAGAGTCAGATGTGAAATCAGAGCTTGAACTTTCCTCGGTGGCTTTAACATCGAGATTTGGAGCATCAGGATCATAATCATCATCTTCTGAATCTTCAGAAGGAAGACCCATGTATTGATCCTCGTGATGCGTCTCCTCCAAATTCTCAGAAGCAGAAGCATACTCAGATTCGTCAGAACTAGATTCACCTCCTTTAACCTCCACATCCTCTGGACCATTAGGATTATAATCATCATCATCAGAATCGTCTGAAGGAAGTCCCAAGTTATTATCCAAGATACTTCCAGCAGCTGTAGCTGCTTCAGGAAAAACCCTCTGAACAAGGATCAGTCACATAATCAGGAGGGCAAAGATCCAATTATGTTGATTTATTTTTTAGTTTTTTAACTGTTATATAAAATAGTTATGAAAACCTGTTTTTAAAACAAGTATTATTTGTTTTGATTTTAGTTTCAAAAACAAGAAAATCAAAAATTTGTTTCATAAAACATTTTAACAAAACATGTTAACCAAACAAGGTTTTCAGTTTTTAAAATTTAAAAAAAAAAAACCTAAAAACCAGGTTTTAAGAAGGGATCAAATAGGCCCCGAATTTTACAACTGACCTCCCAAGTGTCAGTAAGAGAGAGACTTGTCCCTAACAAGTCATTAACAATATCGATGCAGTCATCTTTGCAATCACATCCTGGGCATAACCAACCCTCGTCGCCAGGTGGAACTGTAAGCCACATAAGAAAATACATAAATGATAAATAACTTCAAAGCATAAAGTGATCAATTAATCAGGTGGACCAGATATTACTGTCTTCAGTTAACAATGGAGGATCCAAACAGAGCTGGTGATATCCACGGTCACAAGCACCATCACAAAGAATTATATCATTATTAGTGCCCAACACTTTGGTCTGGCATTTTGCACAGAATATCTGCAACAACAAAATTGAAACTGTCACAACTCCAAAATCCTGGGAAACTGGAAGCTTCATTAAAGAATGAATATAAAGGAATAACCTACATCCTCACTATCAATCTCTCCCTCGGAATCAAACAATGATTCAGGAAGCTTTCCTTCAGCACACAATGAATCCAAATTTTGAAATAGATCCCTAATTTTTAATTTACGTCGAAGAATTTCAGACTTAGCCCGTTGAATCTCCTTCTCGGGCTTTAATTTTTCCAAACTGCAAAATTACCACAATCATCAATAGAAATAAATTATCCACCACAAAAACAAACAAAAATGAAACAAGCTTTGAAATTGGCTATCATAAAATAACTGGCAAAGAAAGAATGATCAAATATCATTGAATTCATCAGTTTTAAACAAAGAATATGCTCAAAAACGACAATAAAACAGAGGGAAATATTGGATCATTATATCAGTACTGAAATAGAAAACTTTCTAATGCTTAAATGCAGCATAGAAACTGCAGATGGATCAATGCATGTATATAGTTTCCAAAATTTTAGAGTAAAACAAATTAGTTGAATGACACAAATAAAATCCGCCACAAAAACTGCATGTGGATCAAAGGCTGATGTACATGATTTCTAAAATATCAGACTGAAAAGAATTAGTTGAAAAAGCGACACAAATAAGATGTGGAATACATGGGATAAGCTTGGAACAACTGATGTGCTAAGTCAATTGTTCAAATCCTGTAGTACAGCCAGGGTACTACTACTACAGAGCAAATTTCCCCTTAAGCCAATTAGGTAAAACGGGCCTTGCTCAAATCTAAACCAAACTGTCTCTGAATTTAGTAACAGAAAGGTAAGAGGGTAATATAGCAGGGGACCAAATTAAATGAACCCCAAGAAAATGGATCATTAAAGATAAATTGAATTGAATTCTATAAAGTTCCATTTGGTGATGTACATTTGTAATTTTACTTTTACACAACTAAGGTAAAATTCAAATGGTCAATAAAGGTAAATCCAAACATGGGTTGATGCATTCTTCAGCAGGATACTGAAGACAAGTAAAGGGAAAGTAAGGTATCTGTACTATAAGTTTCTTATGTTTATATTTGGAAAGGATTTAATGATCAAAATAACATAAAATAATCTGATACCATATCAAATCCAAATGCCTAAGATCACATTGAACCTTTTTTTTTATCTGGGGGCAATAAATAAAAGTTCCTGTACATGTTGAGAACATGGTAAGCATACTGTTCCAGAACTCAATATATTCCAAAACATACAGTTATGGACTTGAAATTATTCAACTTGTAAAAGGCAATATATAGGATAAGGATTCTTATGATGGCATCTTAAAACCAGAACACAAAAGCCCCGGGGGAGGGGGCAGAAAATTGCAGATGTAGTTCCATTTCAATTGCCCCGCAATTAATCAGTATAAATAATGTTGTCATTATCATATTGAAGCTAAGATCAAACATAAATTAGAATGCAAATCCAAATAAAGATTACAAGTAAATCAAATCACATGGTAATGATACAATTAACACACCTGCCTCCTTTCCAGCCCTCACCAGAATAAGCATCAATCAAGTTCTGTTCGTATCCCATTCGGTTTAAATAGTATCTCAATTGAGCTCTGATTCTAGAAAATTGATCATTAATTCCCTCTTTTCTTGGCTTTTTCTTTTTCTTCTTCTCTTTTTTTGTCTTTGTTTCATCACTGTTAACATCAGCAACATTATTAATTGGTTCAGGAGCTTTAGGTTTATTATCTCTTGGCCGCAGAGCCCTGTCATTGTTTCCCAACGACCTCAATATATACTTCTTCTTCGGTAATTTTGAGTTACTTTTACCCCCTTGTCTCGATCTTGAAAGAGCTAAGCTTTTAGACTTTCTTTCTGAACAATCAGAGCTAACATTTTTAGCAACATCTCCAGAAGGTGGATCCCATAGCTTGTTCAAAGAATCTGTATTCACTTGAGCAGGAATGGACTGTGTGTGGTCTTCAACAAGGCCGGCTACTGCGTTGCTTGTTTCACCAGGCTCATTTGGAAGACTAATATCTTTCACGCCATCTCCAGAAGGTGGATCCGATGGCTTATTCGCAGAACGTGTGTTTACTTGAGCAGGAACGGGTTGTGTTAGTTCTTCAATAACAAGGGAAGTTACTGTATCACTCATTTCACCAGGCTCATTTGGAAGACTAATATCTTTCACGCCATCTACAGAAGGTGGATCCGATGGCTTATTCACAGAATGTAGGTTCACTTGAGCAGGAACGGGTTGTGTTTGTTCTTCAATAACAAGGGAAGTTACCGTATCACTCATTTCACCAGGCTCATTTGGAAGACTAATATCTTTCACACCATCTCCAGAAGGTGGATCCGATGGCTTATTCGCAGAATGTGTGTTCACTTGAGCAGGAATGGGTTGTGTTTGTTCTTCAACAACGAGGGAAGTTACTGCATCACTCATTTCACCGGGCTCATTTGGAAGACTAATATCTTTCACATCATCTCCAGAAGGTGGATCTGATGGCTTATTCGCAGAATCCGATTTGACTTGAGCAGGAACGGGTTGCGTTTGTTCTTCAACAACAAGGGAAGTTACTGCATCACTCATTTCACCATGCTCGTTTGGAAGACTAATATCTTCCACACCATCTCCAGAAGGTGGATCTGATGGCTTATTCGCAGATTCCGAGTTCACTTGAGCAGGAACAGGTTGTGTTTGTTCTTCAACAACAAGGGAAGTTACTGCATCACTCATTTCACCATGCTCGTTTGGAAGGCTAGTATCATTCACGCCATCTCCAGAAGGTGGATCAGATGGCTTATTCGCAGAATCCGAGTTCACTTGTGCAAGAACGGATTGTGTTGGTTCTTCAACAACAACGGAAGCAACTGCATCACTCGTTTCCCCGTGTTTATTTTGAACATCTTGAAGACATTTGTTTTCCGATTTATCATCTGATAAGCAAATAGGGACATGTTCAGAGGGTACAGGCAGTTGACTAACAAAGTTCTCAGTCACATTCCCCAAAACTTGATTTGATTTTTCATCAATAACAGAATTGGTTGCCACAGTACCAAGTACTCTCTGTTCGTTGTTTAAACATTCAGAGCCGATCTTAGCTGTTTCTTCATCAGTAACAGAATTGGTTGCCACAGTACCAAGTACTCTGCTTTCGTCGTCTAAACCCTCAGAACCAACATGAGCTGTTTTTTCATCAATAACAGAATCAGTTACCTCATTACCAAGTACTCTTTGTTCGCTGTCTAAACATTCAGCGCCGATCTTGGCTGTTTTTTCAGACAAATCACATTGTTGAGTTCCCATCTTGTCAGTAGTTTGAACCACAGAAATCTTTTCAAATTTCACCTACAAATCACAATCATTATGCCTAGTCAAATTTCTAGTTCAACTAGTCATTGGTAAGAGGAAAAACACATCACCACAGCATCCACCACCACCATAGCCAAAAAAACAAGTCTAAAAACTATAAAGAAGACAAGCAACCTCTCTCAAGTCTCAACTTTTACAATTTCATACATACACATACATATGCATACATATACATAGACATACATACATATGTATACATATGCACATTAATACATACATATCTCTCTCTTAACTAAAAAACTTTACAAAAATTCTCCTTAACCCAATTAAATTAAACTAACTACAGTGAAGTGCTGAAGAAAGATGAGAATGTGAAGAATAAAGCTCACCAGGTGCAACTACCTTTAACCACTAAGGACTTGGCTCTCTCAAACTCCACTGCAGATTTACGCCAATGAAGCAAACTGTTACTTGGATTTACCTAAAAAATGAACAAAGAAACATCCAATAAATAAAGAACTTGACAGTTGAAACACCAAACTAACAAACAAGTTGCAGTTACAGATATCATTCGAAATTCCCATTCTTAAGACGCTAAGTTAATTCTCATACTTGCATAGCAACACCAAGTAACCAACAAGAGCAAAGAGATAAAACATTTAAGACAAACTAAATGAAACTAAGAAATTAGATACAGAAAAAGAGAAGCAGAAACGGTAGATTTGAACGAGAAGGAAAAGCTTACGGTGTGGTAGTGAGTGACATAGAAATTTCCGCGGGAAACGAGAAAGAGGGGGCGAGGAAGACGAAGATGGAGGAAAAGGGGGGAAAGTTCGATCTAATGTGAAACGGAGAGAGAGAGAGGGGATGAGTTGTGTTTACGTTTGTGAGAGTTCCCTTTTCGGAATCTCAGCGCCAATGTGAGAAAAAAGCGGTGCTTCTATACTGCTCCTGCAAATCTGGGCCACCGTTCTTGTACAATATAGGGCTTGCGTTGCATTCAGATTCTGTAATGGCTAATTAGGTTACAAACCTCTTATCCGCACCCCATATATTTTTGGGTCTAGACACTTCCTTTGTTATATATTTATATTTATTTATATTTATTTATAAGAGAATATTTTTTAATAAATTTTAATTTCATGTTCAAGGTTAACTAACTACCTCAACTGAGGGTTAAATTTTAACGATTTATTTTTAAACTAGTTTTCATAATATAACATATTTTTATTTAAAAAAATTAATATCTAAATATGAAAATTTGTTAAAGGTTTTCTTCTTAAAGAAGTCATGCACTTTTACATTGTCAACCTCACAACCTTACACCCCACTTTTATTTTAAGAAATTTTTAATGACATGACATTTTGTTGATTTTTTATTGGTTGATTGTATAAAATAACTTTAAACCGAATGTATGAATATTATTCTCTTTCAAAGAATTATAGTTTTACAAAAAATTTAGGAAAAAGGGGTATGCACCGGTGTAAAACCTTTTTATACTAATTTATTCAAAATGCTTAGAACTTATTTCAAATTTATTTGTTATGAGTTAAAAAAAATATTTTTGATATTGATTAACATAGATATTCTTTTCTTTTTAACAATAAAGGTAAATATTTATTGCTAGATATTTTAACATTATAAAATTACAGTTTTGTTAGAAGATATTTTTTTTCAAAGGAATTTTAAGGAAAACTTATTAAAAATACACTTTTATTATTTTTTGAAAATTTATACCCAAAATTAATCGTAACAAAAAAAATAAAATATTTAATACTTTTTTATGAAAAAAATATTTAAACCAGAGTCTTATTCAAGCCATTTTTTTATTAAAGACTCACTTTTAAATTTTTATAAAAAATATGTAACGATAAAAAAAATTATTTTTTTTAAATGTAACGACAAATATTATTTTTTGAAAATACCTTTTTATTTTTGAAAAAATTATTTCTATTTATTTTTAAATGTAACAAACAAAAAATTAAATGAATTCTCATAAAAAAATCATTTTCAATATTTCATCTTTTTATTATGACTTATATTATATGATATAATATTTATATAATCATTAAATTAATAGAATCTGATCGTACCTGATCAAAAGAATCGTCGCTGGCTGCTCAAAATTGGATCTTCGAGAAATGAGGAGGGGGGTGTACCTGCAAGGTACTCCGATGCCAAAGTGAGAAGACGAGCAAAGGAGCGCAAGTACAAGCTAAAGTGAGTAAGAAGTGAATCCCTGACCCTCTAGTAAAAGAGGGTATTTATAGCCCCCAGCGCTGGGTCATGATCTCGCTTTTGGGTTGGACTTTCAAGCCCAACTAGGAGACTGCCAGGTTTTCTGAGCGGAAATATCGGAGGAGCGTGAGTGCCCTCTGTCCTGGTTAACCGCTCCGAAGTTTAAGGGAGACGCGGTCTTTTAGGGACCACGTGGACTCCGCATTATTCGGGGGGTTGGATATGAAGGAGCCTTACGAGGAGAAAGGTCTTCGGCGAGGGTGATGCTCGCGTGGAGCAGAGTCCTCGACTCGGATAAGATGTTACCGGTGGACCTCCTTGCCGGGCGCTTGGTGGCCCGAGGAGCGTTACGCCGAGGATGGTGGAGATGAGCACTCCAAGTCCTGTTGGAGAGCGCAGGGTGGTTTGGACCTCTGAGGCTAAGTGGGCCGAAGCTGCCTTGGGCCTAATCTTGACCCAGTCCAGAACAGAATCTATTTCAAATTTATTTGTTATGAATTAAAAAAATAGTTTTCATATTCAATAACATAGATATTCTTTTTTATAATAAAATTTATCTTCTGTTGCTACATGTTTTAACATGACAAAATCATTATTTTTGAATGATAAATATTTATTGTTAGGAATTATATTGAATGATATATTTTTAAAAAAAATTAAATGAGAAACTATTTTAAATAAATTTATAAAATCATTTAAAAATAATTTTTCAATATATAACTTTTATTATCTTAAAATTTATAATAATAAATTATTTTAATTTATAACAAATAAATTTTGTACATCCCGAAAATCTTAGTGTGTGAGGTGATGAATTCGGAAGTGTGTGAAGGACTTTAACCGGAAAACCGACTTGGCATCTGTATACCATGGTCTGGTAGGATCCGTACATCTTCCTATGGTGGAGATCGGACGTGGAGGTCCCAGACACATATTCGTGTAGCCGCCAGGATATTCGGGTTGATAGCCGAAATGTAACGGTTCAGAGGTAGTCTCAGGGTTGTAAGGGGGTTATGAATTTCATGAAGGAATTATGGATCATTATTGTCGATAATTATAGCGACGACCTACGTTATTTTAAGTCTTTAAGTGTGGAAAACAAAAAGGCGGTTCATTATGGCCAGAGGGTTGAAGCTTAGAGTATATAAAAGACACTCAAACGAAACGAACATGAAGGTATCCAAGATACATAACACAACTACAGTAGTATAGAACATAATTCTTTAACAATTGCGACCTCTTCTTGTAACACCCCTTACTAACCCCGCGGCAATTTAATTAAATTCATTCAGAGTACATGAAAATAAGGGTGCCACAATTCATAAATAAAATAAACATCATTCAGTCATGTCATGCATTCACTGAGGCAATCATCATCGATTAAGACATTTCATGTTAACACAGCGGAAATTAAATCAAACGGACTAAGTTCAACATCTTTAAAACTTATCCTTCAAAACATCAAACATAACTAGAGTTATAAAACATAAACTCTAAGCATCGCGTCCCCAGTACTACAAATATCAGAGCATGACACTTGACGCTAACTAAATAACTGACTCATGAGCTAATCCTCACCGAGTCAAACAGCCGCTATCCTCAATCTCAAAATGACAACATGTAAGGGTGAGTCTCATCATAATTAACAAATGTTATAAGGTTATAAAGCAATAACACATCATAGTTGCATCGTTCACCCAATTGTTTCATAAACAAACATTCAGACAAGCTTCATCATCACAAACAATCCACCAACACATCATCAATATTTACAACACTGGAATATATCCAATCATGTTATAAAAATATGCATATGTATGAACTGACACTATCCATGTGGTACCAACATCGTCAAATGGGAATAACCCATGACCGATCCAACATCATCAAGATACGGCCCTGCCAGCACAGATTCCACACAATGGGAATCATGCCCTTCACTGATCCAACACATCATCATGGATACAACATCATCAATGAATATGAATGAATGCAACATACATGAACATACTTATACCATCGTCAAGTCTAATGAGTAACATCATCAAAATACTCATTTCATCATACCTACCATCATCATCAAGCATGTTTATATATATATATATATATATATATATATATATATATATATATATATATATATGTGCATCATTCAATCACAATCACATCATTAATCATCAAATAGATTATTTTATAAGGTTCGTTTAGCTCGAAACGACACATCAAACGGACCAACGGTTAAAAAGTTATGCATCTTTGAACTTTTTAAAATGTCTAAAAAATCCTTGGCTCTCTGCCAAGCAGCTCGCGGCGCAAACATATGCTCGCGGCGCGAAACGAGAAAAAGGTACGCTTTCGCGGCGCCAACACTGGGACGCGGCGCGAACTGAGCGTGTCAAAACTTCCTGGCTTTCTGCCCAGCCGTTCGCGGCGCCAACCCTGGGACGCGGCGCCAACCGGTAATTTCAGAACCCCAAATCGCAGAAAACAACAATCTACACATCCCAATTGCCCTCAAATCATACCAGCACGAATTTCAGGAAATGAATCATACATACAACACAAAATGCACATCAGAATACACTAATTAAGCATCAATTAAGACCATAACATCACACACATCATAGATTCAACAAAGGGATTAAACATCACACAATTGTCTCAATCCCTAAACCTATCATATGACTCAATTGATACGAATCCCACATCTATTCTATGCTATTAATCCCTAACCCGATAATAGATGCTAATCAGATAAGTCCCCCCTTACCTTAGCCAAATTCTTGAATTCTTCCTCTTTCTCTGCTTCTGCACTTTCAGGTTCTTGCTCTCTTCTCCTCTTTTGCTCTTTTCTCGTTCTATTTCCAATTTTCCTCTTTTCCTTCTTTTTATGAAAACAACATAATTTTAGTAAAAGTCCTCCTGACTAACACCCCTCCTTTTACTAAACACTACCTCGGCTCAATTCTATTATTTTCCATAATTTTCAGAGAAATGCCAAATAATTCCAATAAAATAATTTAAATTCTAATTAAATTAATTTAAGGAAAATTACGGATGTTACAACTTCTGACTAGCATCAAGAAGGTTAACCAGAAGGTGTTTTTAGCATGAACAAATTTGAAAATAGTTTAACGATTTGTTCATTATTGGAACTATAATCAACCACAAGGAGGGAATTCAGAGTCTATTAAGGTGGTTCGCGGTTTCCGAGACAGTGAAGAGGAGACTTACCTGCAAGGTTGTCACTCTAACTTTTAAATTAGTAAGAGAGTATTAAGTGAAGTTTGATTGGAAAGGATTTGAATACTCGTGAGGTGACACATTTTCCTTTTAAATACAGGGAAACGATTGATAACTCCAAGCGTGTGAGATGGAATACCATGGTATTCTCGTGAGGGATGCTTTGCGACACAGGGAAAAGGGTATACATATCCTTTGTGCTATAGTTTGCTGCTTTGTAATTAGGCCTTTGTCTACTAGGCCTTTGGACGATCCGAAATATTTGTCCCTCAAGCCATTGTAACTGCTTTGTAGGGCGAGGGTTTGTGATACACTTTATTATCCAGCTAAGGAATTCATGGATGTGGAAGTCCTGAATGGGACATTTTCGTTTCTTAAGAATAGGAGCATTAAATGCCTTTTTATGAAGTCGTAATGTGACAATCTCTTAAACGGTTTTGATTTAAAGTTTGTCTAAATTTACGTTCAAATTTGGGGCATACCTTCAAGTTTCAACTAAACAAATAAGAAGGAAAGATGGATCCAAGCTAATAGTGTTAAATGATTTTGAGATCTTTGAATACTTTAACAAAGTGTCTTTGTCGAGATTAAGGTGATCCTTAACATAACCAAAACCCTAAAGCATAACATGCACACGAGCAACCATAAATATACTTTTCTTTGAATTGATTTTATAGTTGAAATGATACATGTTATCGGTCTAGTGACAAGGCCCAAATAAGTGATGACTAACCCAATACAAGGTTCTCTGAAATCCCAAACCCTCTAAAAGGAGAACATACTATCAAATTAACTACTAAATAATGATGTTAGGTCGAGGACATCACATTTCCATACAAGGTCCATATGAATGACTTGGACCACATAACTAGTGAGGAACATACCATATAATTACACTTGATTAAGGCATGTGAATAAATCACATTGATCTGATCATAAAATGAATAAGCTTTTGACATATGTCCCTTCTGACACATATCCCACATATAATGTTTTAGGTTTGTGAAATCTAATGAATTTTCTATAAAAGTATATGTAAAATATCACGTAATGCAATCACATTCTAACCCTAAAAATACCTCTCACCATTGACGGACAATGGCTTGGGAGTCAAAGTGTTTGAAGGTACCCCATTTCTCCCGCGCCGAACCCAAACTTTGAGATATCAACGAACTCCTAGAAATCACCTCCAGATATAACTCAAGCCTCACTCGTGAGAGCTTCATTGGTCTTTCCCGATCATTTGCGTCATATGTGAATTCAACCTTGGGCCGAACAATTGAGAAAATATAGGGAATGAGTTACTCGTTTCTAAGTCGCAAGGGAGTTCTTTAATATTGTACTATGTATAAGAGAGCTCGTCATAAATTTTCTCATATAACGAGTGGCTTACTCGAATCATTGTGATATTTCATCTTCAAATGGACCATGGAGGCCGCGACATCTAATGTCGCCATTAATGACCTTCTTAGGATTTCGTTGTAGACTATTTTTGCAAGGGTTAACGGGGAATCTTATCTTCATGGATCTGCTGTTTCTGCCTTCTCCAAACTAGACCAATAGATCTATGGTTCCACATTAACGATTCAAGGAGCCAGTGAATGCTAGGAGGCTATAGACTTAGCACAATTTAAAATATTTCACGTGTAATCTTAATATTGTGAAGGCTAAGAAGAACATCAGGTCACACGAGCTTCAGTTATTGATGAAGATCTCTAATATTGAGAGGTTGCCTCACTACTACGAAAAAGTCATATATACCATAATGGTTTGAAAAAGGATACTACAATGACTGACCAACTGTTGTAAGGTAAGGGGTGGTTGTATGTCTGGTGCTTTCCACCACGATCGCGAGACCGTGATAATAAGGCATGACAGGCGCTACCAATCATAACTATTACGATTAATAACCGTTGTGATATATATTTAGGTAATGGGTTCGAAACGCAACCGTAACAATTTATTTGGAATATAATTAACATTTTAGCACGGTTATAATAGATAACTGTTGTGGAAAGTAACTTGAGTTTATGATATAATATGTAGATTGATTGTTTTCCATACACCTCACTAAACAAATTCAACCATTCAAATTGATGAAGAAGTATATAATCTGAAAATTAAACTATTCTTGAAAAACAACTTAAACAAGTAACTATTTTTCGAATTGCATGTATGTCATAACTCATATTCTGCTCTTTAACAAATAGGATATAGTTCAATGGTCCAAGTACTTCATGATATCAATTCCTTCGCTTCTAGTTTATTTTGAATAACATCAACTTATTGGTTAAGTCTGCCTCATCATTGTCACTATCATGATGATTGTGACGATGACTTATCATCATAACAATCACGATGGTAAGTGACAATAATGAGGTAGACTTATTCAATAAAGTGATGTTGGTAAAAATAAACTATAAGAGAAGGAATCAATGTCATTAAGAACTTAGGTCATTGAACCACGTTCTATATGTTAAAGAGCGTTAGATAAATTATGAGACGAATGCAATTCAAAAAACATTGATTGATCTAAATTGGTTTTCAAATACAACTTAATTTTCATATTATAGATTTTTGAATCAATTTAAAAGAATGCATTTTCAACGAAGGGTTAGTGAAACAAATAATCTACATACAATATAATAAATTCAACTTGATCTTCTGTCAATCTGCATAAGAAATTAAAGAACAGAACACTGCTAAGTCACACGAAGAAAACTTCATATGACTTAGCAATGTTTTGTTCTTGTTCTAAGAACATTAATCAACAACAAAAACATACAACAACATTTATCTATGACACAACAACGACATACCTTTTAGCAACAAAACACTGACAACATACAACAGTATACAACAACATACAATAACACAATATATTATAAAATATTTCACGAGCGTACCTTTTATAAAAAGAATCGTGAAATTAATGATGAAGTTCATCTACTTTATGTTACAAAAACAGTGATAATAAGTTACACATATTTACAAAGGTTTCAATAATTAAACGTGGTGATAAATAATTTTATTCTAATATATTCATAAGATTAAACTGACAGCTCATTTTTGTAACGAAAAGAAGAAAAATGTTGGTGCTGGGAATTGAAGCAAGTAAACTTCAATATACCACAAGGGTTAGGTTATAAGACCGTAATTAAATGAATTTTAATAAATAATTAAAAAATGCAGGAGCACGTAAATGAGATATTACCACGATTAACATGAAGGGCATTTTAATAACGTTACAAAATGTCTTTTTGTAGTAGTGGCTATGACAACAGTTACAACTAGTGGAAGTGTCACAATAGGAGTTTCACTCACCTTTATGTGGTCTCGAAACCTTAATATATGTTTGTCTTTCCATTGCATTTGGACTGGTGCTAACAATTTGAATGAGCTTCGTGGTGGAACATTTTTCTTGCCAGGAATTTTGATACCAACAGATCAATGACGAAGGTAATAGCGATCTGGATGCTAGAACATCTAAGTTTTTTTTTGCGGTTGGATCAAAAGTCATATTTTTCGTTCGAGCATAATCATTGTGGTTTGTAAATTTGGATCAAAAGAAATCTAATTGTGGAATTTTACTAGAATCAAAATTCGATTCCCAAAGCCTACGCCACTGTTTTGCTAAGGAACCAAAAATGCTTGGTAAAATGATGAAGAAAACCTAGTACGACGATACCCATGCTTGGTAAAATGCTTATTGGTTAAGTCAATAAGAGAATTACGAGTAAAATGAGTTACGAGTTAGAGAAAGAAAACCTAAAGTCTCGCATGAGATGTTATATATATATATATATATATATATATATATATATATATATATATATATATATATATATATATATATATATATATATATATATATATATATGATGGTAGTTACAAAATTTCCTTACCATTTCGGCATGTAATATAGGGAACCGTCCGATGACATCTAATAGTAGGCAACATTCTCTAACGTGGATTTAATGTGGAAGTCTAGAGCAAAGTTACATTATATCATCGGCACTTAGGCTATGTTTGAATTAATGGACTAGAACGGAGCGGAACGGAGTGGAACATGATGGAATGGAGTGGAGCGAAGCGGAATGATATTGAGATTCCATTATATTGTTTGTGTATATTTTATAGTTTGACGGAGCATAATAGAATATTTTAGTTCGTTCCATTGCATAGACTCCAAATTGGATGAAATGAAAATTGAAGGATACAATTGAATAAGATGCAATGGATTCCATCCTATTCCATTCTATCCATTATTTATAAATCCAAACAATGAAATCTAATTAAATACCACTCCACTCCATTCCATTCCATCACATTCCATCAATCCAAATATACCCTTAGTGAAGCGATTTAAACTAGTATTCAACATCCTCCGTTTGAATTCATAGCCGACCTTGAACAATTATATAAATGAATTAAAATATTCAGATTAAAACAAATTTTAACTTCGCTCACAAAATCCTTAGACATTGAAGTCATACTTTAACATGCCACATCACATAAAATTCATAATAAGCAAAAGAAATCCTATTTTTTAAATAATAATTCACGTAAGAGCTTAAATATCTTGATTTATTTATGCAAAAATTTAAACTAAATATTTTTTTTAATTTTAATTTAGATTTTGTTAGAATCTTGTTGGCTAACTTGGCTGTCATGTAGATTTGCAGATTACCAAACCGTCCAGCTTATACAATTTGGACTAATCCCGAACGACATATCCACCGTGCGTTTCACATTCATATCACCCACACGCTCACAATTCATTATTGTGGCCGCAACTACAAAACACACTGAAAACAGAAAAAAATTAAAAAAAGAGAGTGGTGTGGGTTTTGCGGTTGGTTCATCGTCGACTCTCACCTCGACATGGCAACCCTTCCCTCCACCATCCTCTCCATCTCCTCCTCTCTCCCTCTCCACCGCCTCCGTCGTTCCCTCCCACTCTCTTTCCCCTCTCTCCGTTTCTCCACAAAACCTCGTTCCCCCTTTCTCGTTCTCGCTTCTTCATCACACGACGACTTCACCTCCAAGGTAATTTCTAAATCTAATTGGTTTGTGTATTTCAATTGAAGTTCGATTTTGATAATTGAGTTGTTGTTGTTTGTAGAAATCAGCTCTTTCTGAATTGATACACGAAATTGAACCTCTTGATGTGAGTTATATTCAGAAAGATGTGCCGCTAACGACGGCTGATGCTATGAAAAGGACTATTTCTGGTATGCTGGGTTTGCTTCCGTCTGATCAGTTTAATGTAGTTGTTGAGGCCTTGTGGGAGCCGCTTTCCAAGTTGTTGATTTCTTCTATGATGACTGGGTTAGTACTTCAGTTTCTATCACTGTGGTTAACAGTTATATGTTCTTGTTCTCTTTATGGAGCTCATAGAATTGTTATTTAGCTTATACATAGGAGCAATGTTTTAAAATAACGGTGGCTGCTTTTGCCATTTCCATTTCGGTCGGTACAGCCTACAGGTGTTCCGACAGCAATCCAATATTGTTTTGTCGCGGCAGTTTTCCCCTATGAAGCACAGACACCAGATATACGACACCGGCACTTTGACATCAGTAATAATTTGAAAAAATAAATTAATTAAACTAAACGTAATCATAAGTGTCGGCTTCGGACACCGACATTGACACGCCTTTTTTAAGAGGTGTTGGTGCTACAGAGGTTTTCCCGGGAACAAATCGTTTTAAAACGTTGCTTTCGAGGAAGAGATATGCTCTTTTAACGATGGTAGTTAGTTTTTCGAATAAACCACCTAATTAGTTTGACTCAAGCTCTGGAATAGGTCCATGAGACTCTAGTAAATTGACAAGTTGGTCCTCATATTTAACCACTTATACCTATGAGTTTATGAATAAGGTCACTGACTCTAGTAAACTGTCAAGTTGGTCCTCATATTTAACCACTTTATATTCAGTAGGTCCCTATATTTAGTCACCTACTATCAATTTAGTTCCTGAAATTATTACTATTGGATTTGGTCCTTCTGACTCTCGGAAGGATTACTATGAGGAAAATTTGACAGACTCAGATTCTTTTTTGAAATATTCATAATCCCGGGGACCTGTTTTGGGAATTGGGAGAGCCCTACGAAGTACGGGATGGATTTGGTGGTTTACTCTCATTTTTTCCCTTTTCAGAGTTATGATAATCCATTTGGAGAAGGGAGAGAATGTTGCATATCTTAACTATATAGTTTGTGAGAATATATGTTGATACTTGATAAATGTCCCTGGATTTTGAAGTTTCTAAAGAATACTAATTTTATCATGCATTGCAATTAGAGATATTCTATAGGTTATCTAACTAATAACAGCTACTAGAGCTGGTTGTCTTGTAAGGAAGAAACACGCTATAGCAGGTCATTGTAGGTGAACTGTTTTGCACCTATGTGCGAAAGAGATACACCTTTGTAAGTAACTTTTCCATAATGAAATTCTAGTTATAACAGAAAATGCAAACTTTATCTACACTTCTTATAAATTGCCAAGTAATGTTTATCCAAATGGGGGGAATATGAGAAGCTTTCTTCATGTATTTACAGGTATACACTACGCAATGCTGAATATAGGCTTTGTCTGGAGAAAACTCTTGACACGTGCGAAAGAGATCTTGAGAAGCCAAAGACAGAAAGTACGAAGTTCGACTTACAAGACTTCCTACGTGACAGCGTAAATATTGACTTTGGTAGAAAGAATAATTTGTCTTCCAAAGTTGAAAAGTCTCACGAGGATGTCGATATTGAAGACCTTGGCAAATTATCCGCCGAAGCTCAAGAATTTATTTCCAGTTTGCAATCTCGTTTGTCCTCTATGAAAAAGGTATGCTGTAGAATTTAAGATCATTCCTTGACATTTGATGGGTTTTATGCATTGGATTCATGCTTCATTGAACTGTCTATGGATTTTATTTTGCATTGGAAATTGTTAGTTATTGATTGCCACTTATCTCAATTGCAATTAGGCTACCATTACAACAAACTTGTTTTTTCCTTTTTATTTATTTTCCTTGTTTTTCGGAAAATTTATCCAGGAGCTACGTGAAGTGAAGAGGAAAAGTGCTGCTCTTCAAATGCAACAGTTTGTTGGAGAAGAAAAGAATGATTTACTGGATTACTTGAGATCGCTTCAACCTGAACAGGTTTTGTCATTTGTGAAAATTCTTTATTTGTGTTTTCATTATTAGCCACGTCTTTTTGTGTATATGTTGTATAATTTCCATGCATTACCGCGATGCAATTATATCTTTCTTTTGAATGATATCTGGCCTTGGTTTTTTATCTTGTATTTGTTTTCATGCATTACTTAAAACCAATATCAAGAATGTCTATCTGTAATTGCTGTTGCATTTGTTTATTTTAAAATAACTCTTTCACATGAGAAAGACCATAAGGTTTTTTGTTTGGGAGTTTGGAGGGGAGGGTTTTGAAAAAAGGGAAGGATTGAGTGAAAAGAATAGAAGAATTTAGGTGGGGAGGGTTTTGGGAGATTTATTTTTATTCAAAAGCCAAAAACCCCTAATTTGGGGAACTAAAAAATTGTATTGGAAGAGGGGTTTGGAGGGCTTAGACAAATTGTTTCGATATAATTTATATTGTTATAATATTTCAAAAATTAAAAATATGTAAATGATAAACACTCTATTATCATTCCAAACAAAATATTTTTTTCAAAAAATGTTAAAGATTTCTCTATATTTTTTTAAAAAGTCGTTTTTCGAAGCCCTCCCTCTCCCTCCCCTTCAAACTCCCAAACAAGGCCTAAGAGAATTTAATAAAAAAGATATCGAGATTAACGATTTGGATAAAATCATGGTTGTGGATAGAACATTATGGCGAAAGTTGATCCATGTAGTCGACCTCACTTAGCGGGATAAGGCTTGGTTTGTTATTATTGATGTTCATATGATTTATTAAAGCCGTTTAATCCTTATAACCAACCTTTCTTGGTTGGAAAAAACTTCTGATTGTTTCCGCTTTGTGAAACTTGCATACTCTTCCAATTTCCATCATTAGGATGAAAACTCCAAAGATGTAAAAACTCCAAATATCCATTCAAACATTAAAATACACGTTCTTTTGTATTCCTAAATGTTAACTGTGAGTTTGTGACCTTACTAGCTTGTGAAGACCTATTTTATATCATTATATCTTATTTTCAATTTATGTCAGTGTTTTAGTTGGGTGTGTATTTCACTAATGAACAGGTAGCGCAGCTGTCAGAATTTACATCCCCTGAGCTTAGGGACATCATCCTCTCTGTTGTGCACGGTCTTTTGGCCACCCTTTCTCCTAAGATGCATTCCAAACCTTCAACTACGTCGGAGAATGCAACAGTTGGAACAGCAAATGAAGGGAGTGAGGATTGTGCCGAGGTTGTTGAGAATTCTTCACTTCAATTTCAGCCATTTATTTCATTAACTCGGGACTATCTTGCCCGCCTGCTCTTTTGGTTAGTATTTTTTTATTGCCATTGGCTTATATGTTTTTTTTTCTTCCATTTATGTATTTTATTTGTTTATGAAAGATGATTTGGAATGTTTAAGGCTATGTACCAGTGCGGAGCTCATTTCTGGACTAAACTAATTTTTCTCACTGTCCTCCCCCTGTAGGTGCATGCTGTTGGGACACTATCTTAGAGGTCTCGAGTACCGAATGGACTTGACAGAACTGTTATCCTTGACAAATGATGGTGAGAACGATGTTTCTGGGAATGAACAAATTGTTTGAACGCTGTTCAAATTTTGGGGTACAATCTGTTTATAGAGGTGTGGTCTCAACACAAACATATTATGATCCACATCAAGTGCTAGTCACTTCTGCTGAGGGTTATCATTGCTTACAGAAGAATAAATCTTGCTTTCTTGAAACGGTAACAATTCTCAGTCTCTTCTAATGTCCGACCATCAGAAGAATTGAAGGTGGTTGGCATTTTTGTTGATGGTTGATTGCTTATTTTATAGTCTACACAGAGAATATGAAAATGTGACGCACTATGCAGCTTGAGATGCAAAATGAAGTTGGTTATTTATCTGTTTATATTTGAATAAAACAGTTTACTTAGATGTATCATTGTGTCCATACTACTATGAGTGAGATGTTAAGTTTTCTGTAAATTATTATTATTTTGTTAAGTTAGATGACCTTATTGTGAAGAATGAATTTGCCAGACACATTTATTGTTTTTTTGTGTGTGTGTTGCTGGATTGGAGTTAGCATTGAGGTGATTCTTCACGCTGTCTGTGTCCTATAACACTGGCGTTCCCTCCCAAAAGATCAGGAAGTGTATACATTCAAAATGGCTGTCCTGTATATTCTTGAATCTTTTCCAGGTAGTAACGGTAGACCAACAAATCACTACCAAAGCACATTACAATTCTTTGATGATTGGTTCATGATCAAATGTTATAGTTGTAAATATTATCCGGGTTATAATTCTATCATTTAATTTACCAAACCAACCTTTTAAGTACTTGGTTTTTAGGGGTTAATTTTCACCTCCACATTTTTAAAAACATGTTCTTGAAAATGTACTTTAGATGATACGTACACAATAAGATGTGTCATACATTGTTATACTTTTATTGTTTGTGTGCAATAAATATACTTATTGTTTGTGTGCAATAAATGGATTTGTTCAAATTAAAGATTCTAAGAATAGATGCAATAAAGGAATCTGTTGAGTTAACTAACCGATGTGATATACCGATGTGATATCCATTGTAATGCAGTTGTCCCTAAGGAGACCAAAACCTCGTTTCTAATGCTAGTCCCAATGCTAGAGAATCCCTAAGAATCAAATGAATATAGACCAATCTGGGTAGTTCATCAAGATTGATTAGAGTGATGGGAAATTTAATAATCGGTGCCAATAAACATTTGTCCGAAGTAGCAAGATCGTTTGACTCTCTAATTTTTACATTATTATACCTATGTTTGATTTTTTTTGGCTACACCACAACTATATCTACTAATTAAATGAAAATATTACACGAAAAATTATAAAAGAGCTATGAATATTAATTCTTTATTAAAAATAGCAATGTTTGATTTTTTTAACTAACACTTGGTCACTTTAGACTATATTTAATTATTTATAAAAGATATTTTAATATTATTTAATTAAATACATGTGTAAAAATATTTTATGACATTATTATATATATATTATTTGAATCGAAACATATCTACCATTTATTGTTTGAGAAGTGAACAAAATACAATGAGTTATAACTTTATATTTTAATTCTGCCTTTAATTTAAAAAAAAACTATTAAATAAAATTCAATCAAAAATAAATTTATAATATGATAAAAGAAAAACAAATTTAATAATCAATTAGTTATAATAATTAATATATTTAATTATCACTCTATTTTAATTGATTTACAAGATACATACACATTTTATTAAAGGTATATATTTAAGAATTTAAATTCAAATAATTTTAGATTTTTTACACTTTTGCACTTAAAATTAATTATGTGTTTATTTTTAAATGATATTGTATGTCATTTATAAAATGTGACAAACTATGAAATAAAAATGTTTTGTAAAACTTTATAATAAAAAGTATAAATAAAAAAAAGAATTTTTAATATAAATTAATAAGAGAAGATCAAAATTATTTAAATTCAAAATAAATAATTAGTTTTGTGAATCAAATTAAATAAGACACAAAAATTAAAATTAAACCTAACTAATACTACTTCAGTGTCTATTTAGTTTAAGGAATAATAATATTATGTTTTATTTTTTTTTTTAATTTCTAATTTCCGTCATAAACTTTTTAATAATGTAGTTTTGACTAATTTATTAACCATCTATAGTGCGATGTAACTAGTAAATATGCATCTCCTACCTATCTAAATCTAATAAATATTATTATTAGAAGATTTTGATTTATTCACAATATAACTCAAAAGCTAAAGATTAGATAAATAAAAATAAAAATTATCTTTTCATTTAGTTTTGGATTGCAGTATAAATAGGGATTTGGTAAATTTTTTAGGAAGAGATATCTGTTAGTTTAAATTCAAATCGATATGAGAAAGAAATATATCAGATTCAATTTTTTTTGAGAATAATTATCATATTTAATTTGATATACCGTATCTTTATTTAGGTTATAAAATTATATTCCATCTTTTTACTCAACAAAAAAAGTAACAAATTGATGAGACCTTCTTTTTCTCAAATCCTAATAACCGCTGCAAATTTAATATATATAACAATATAAACAGTCGTAGTGCAAGTGATTAATTAAGTGCATCAAATCTTTAGAAATTATTATTCTCCATAAATATTTGTCATCTGAATCTTGTTTATCATTAGGGGACAACAGGAGCACTGTTTCTTCTTCTGCAGTCATGTTTAACTTTGGTCTTATGGAGGAACAATTTCGTGCTCTTCAACTTCAACAAGGTATTCTCTTATGCCCTATCTTGTTCAAGAACATATTCTTCAAGAAACTAATAACACTATCTTGTTCAAAGAATATATATATATAACGTCTTTTTAACTAATTTTATGCCCTAACGAATTTTTAACGTCTTTTTAGCTATGGAAGAACAAATTCATGTTGGGAGAAATATTCATTGGTATCATGGCACTAGTTATTTTATAAATAGGGCTCCTTCAATGGAAGAGATTAATCCAATAATGAGAGGATTTTATACTGGTAGAAATATATGGAATAATGGTTATGGATTTCTACCTTATAATAACAACTTCCTTCAACCATCATGGAGAGGATTGGTGGTTCCAATGGCGATGGATTGTCTCGACTGTCAATATTTGCAAGCGGTGATCGAAGAGGGTGACCCAAGATATATTGCTAGGATCCTTTTTGAAATAAAGGATGATTTACACGAGCTCATGAAGCACCAGTTTGGCAACTATTTGATTCAGAAGATTTTTGAAGCAAATACTGGTATCTCTAATATTCAAATAGATTCTATTGTTTACTTGATTATCTCTAGTACTCAATTCAGTGATGTCTGCAAGAACAATCATGGGTAAGTATCTATTATTGATAGATCTTTTATATTTTAGAGATCAATTTCATTTAAATGTAGTTACTATTCTGGAACCACTTAAGGTCAAAATTGACTTGACCTCCGAGTCAAGTGGACCAGATATTGGTAGTGACTAGTGAAAACAAAAAAAAAATTATTCTCTTGATTTTTTTTATTTGATAATTTTCGTGTAATTTTCGATTTTGTTTTCTGCAGAACTCGGGTTGTGCAGATAATGGTGGAGAATATTAAATGCCCAGTAACAAAATATGCGGTATTGTATAAGATGAAGCCTATCATTGTTGAATTGATGAAAAATATTAATGGTGGTTATGTTATTGTGCAATGTGTGAAGGTTTTCCCACCCGCACTCAAAAAGGTTGGGTTGTAAATAGAGAATAGAAATTCAAATTAGATATATTTATTTTTGAAATCTTGGTATCTGGTCTTGTAACCGATTATTTGTCAATACCTTTTATCGTCATCTATTAATGTCTTTCAAATTATATAACTTGTTCAGGTGATCTTGGACGAATTAGCAAAACATTGTGTTGATATTGCGACGCACAAGATTGGATGTTCAGTTCTTCAAATTTGTCTTAAAGACAGTGAGATACTAGCCATGGATTTGATAACTGCAATCATCTCAAATGCTATGTTTCTAGCAGAAGATCCTTACGGGTTCGAATCCACACTCTTGAACTCATATTTTTTATTTATGTTAAAGTTGTTGAATAGATTGTTTCATTTTAAATTTAGTATTTTGATAAATGTTATACTTTTTTGTATGTTTGAAGAAACTATGTGGTGCAATTTATAATTAAAATGGAGTTTCCGTTTGTAAATGAACGGATGATAGCACAACTTTATGGAAAATTTGCTAGACTCTCTATGAACAAACATGCTAGCAATGTGGTGGAAGATCTAATGAGATGTTCTAATCAAGATGATGTTGATGCTATAGTAGAAGAGCTAATAAGAAGCAACAATTTCTTGAATGTTATCCAAGATCCTTATGGGAATTATGTTGCACAAAGAGCACTAAAATGCACTCAGGTTTGACTTTCTTTTTCTCATTTTTTCAATGTTTCTTAAAAAAAAATCTCACATTCCTAAATTTTTTTGATCTTTTGATTCACATAGTATTTGTGTTAAAACAGTTATTCATATTTTCTTTAATCATTATTTTTTTGGTTTTGTTTATTGCAGGGCTACCTACGTAAAAGACTTTCTTTTAAAATTCGATCCTATCGCTACGACCTTCAAAATCATCCCCATGGAAAAATAGTGTTGGACAATGCCAAATATATAGCCAAAGATAATTTTTAAGCTTGATTCATGTGATGTGTTAGGATTGTTAGTTTATAGAGAGTAGTTGTTCTTTCGGTAAATTTATGATGTTGCATGTTTGTTTGGTTTATTGTTTAAGAAGAGAAAACAATAGGGCAATAACTCTCTTGTTATGTAGTAACTTTTTTTAAAATGTTGTTTATGTTGCCTCATTCAAATGTTAGTTATAACATCAATGTCTTTTTATAGAAAGAGGGATTGAGTCATTCGGCTGAAGCAGTTGATAATTCACTTCAATTAGTTTTGGATAAAGAGCCTAGGAATTCTGTGCATGTTATACCTTTGATGGGAGGAAAATATTTTGTGGAAAGTGACCCCTCATGGGGGGCTATGGAGGTTGACCAAATTTTGCTTGTGCCAATGGATGACATAATCATAGGAGGATGTAGTGAATTGATAGAAGAGGAATTTCTACATTGTCTCAATATGAAATTAATTGAGAATTTCTTTTCCACCCTTATAGAGTAGGATGCATTTATGAAAACTCCAAAATACTATTGGGTTTATTCAGAAATATATTTTCGAATGTACCAAAATTTAGTTTTTGCCAAAATTTAGTTCAAAGATGCAACCATAAAATTTTCTGAGGTTAATTCGCAAGTACATCTTCGAACATACTCCTAAAGTCAGTTCCCAACATTTTCATTTAGATAATTTATCATTTATCTACTCAATAATAATTTTGAAAATATATCTATAAAAATCTCCCGGGGAGAATTGAATATATGACCACCGTGCATGATCATCTCTCTCACACTTCAAACTTCCTCCATAACCAAAAATCCTTAAAACAATTTCATTTTCAACCAACTTTTCGATTCCAAACAAACATTATTGGATTTTATCACATCAAAGGGAGCAAAAGAAGCTGCAATTTAAGATAAAGTTTACTCATTTCATCTCTCATTATTTGCATTAATCTTGATTTTGAGCTGAAAAATGTGCGCTTTGTCCGGATATACAAAAGAAGTTACAAATTAAGGTAAAATTCACTCATAACAATATGTAATGTTGAATTTATTTTAATGACTATTTATGTAATGTTGAGTGTTTTATTTTAATGTCAAGTAAATGTTGGTGTTGGTTTGGTTTTTAATTTGGTCATACTGTCATGTTTTTGGTTTTCGTTTAATTTGTAGTATTAAGCATTTTCGGATATACATCTCCGAAATATACCTTTGTAAATGTATCTCTGAATTTAATTTAGGTAAAATGAATAAATTATGCGTTCGAGTTGTATCTCCGAAAATTGAGAGCATTTTTTACATTTCACCAGGGGCCTGGGAGAAGGTAATAGGGTGCAAAAAGAAATTCTCAATTAATTTGACTTTTCATATTGGGCCAAAATCATTGGGCTCTAATTCTGACGAAACTTTGGGTAAAGATCTTTTGGAGGATTTTTTTTTTATTCGGGAAAAATGGGTTTAAGAAAGGATGTTGGTTTGGTGGGCTAAGGATGAGGTTTGTGGAAGGAAAAATGTTCATAACCCCACTAATTCAGTTATTATTATTCTTTTGGAGAAGAATTGCATTTGGCTCAAAGAAGGATTTATCTTCTCACTCTATGTCGGTTGTTAGTAGCGGTCAACTGACTCAGGTGGTTATCTGGTTAGAGCAACCCCTATCAAGGTATCAACCTTTATGAGATGAGACTCTAGGGAAGGCACATGCAATATGAATTGGAAGTTTAGGCTTGGCACTCTAAAGTTGTTGAGGATATAGATTAGACTTCACAATTCTCTAATGATATAGTTGTTTGTGATTCAATTGTTTGCCATACAATGTATGACATTGAGATGGACTATGATCTCGTCGACTACAGTAATGACAAACTTAAGTGGGTATGATAAAAATGTTAGTATGTTGGTAATCATTTTTGGCATCTTGGTTTTTACTTTATGGATAGGAGAAATAAATATAGTCTTTGGGTTGGTTGTTTCGCCAATATATCCAATTCCCTTCATGTCCTTTGATGGTTTTCCCCTATAGTTAAAATGACATAAATATTCTCAGCTCCTAAATTTAGCATGCGAACAAATTTAATCATTCCATCAAGTTCAAAATTTAAATTTTCAACTTCTTTCTTCAACTCAGAAATAGTGAACATGAGACAAGTTTAGTCTTTGAGTACAGATTCAATCTTTCCTTATGATTTTCAACAACTTGTGATTCTTTAGTCCACCTAAGATACATAGTCTCATAAGTTTCAACAAGATCATCGTCCGATAGATTATCATTAATGACATTCCCGTTATCATATGGGACGACATTGTAGAATTTTCTTTATTTCCTTAGATAATTTAGACATTTAACTTGAATGTGTCCAAATTCTTTGCATTTTTGACACTGAATCCCTTTGACTATGTTAAGATGGTTGAAGTTTCGTCTTTTACCATCTTTTCATCGTCGTTGAAAATTACCACCTTTCGAATTATGATGTTTATTGTCTTTAACATTAGTAGATAAATTATTCACAGGTCTCCTATAAAGTCTTCTCGTGACCTTGCTAAAGTTCTTAGCAAGCATGAAAATATATTTAGTTTGATTTTCATTTGTGTCATGTTCTACTTGGTCTCCATAGTAGATAATATCCACTTTGAACATAAAACTCTTATTCTTTTTCTTGAATTTTTCATTAATATGGTGATATGGTGATTATTGTCTCTACTCCTCCACTAACATAACATGCTAATTATAAAAAATGGCCAAAGGATAAAATCAGAGGCATCTGAAACTAATTATATTAAAAAATTTCTTTACCCACCTCCCTATGGGGGTCATCCCCAGCGAAAACCCAAAACTGCCCCTGCTTCGGAGATGAATCTCCGAAGTTTTTTTTTTTTTTGATTTTTTTTTGACTTCGGAAATGCATCTCCGAAAACACCAAATTTTTGATGTTTTCGGAGATGCATTTCCGAAGTCAAAAAAATTCAAAATCCGTGAATATTTTCGGAAGTTCATTTCCGAAACTGTTGCTGCATATACAAATTTCCCTCCTTCACTATTTCATCATTTTTCTCCAAAACTTCTCAAAACTCTCTCTAAAACCCAATCAATCTCCATCAATTTTTCGCCCTAAAATCAAGTTTCAAACCGTTGATCACGTTAAAGGGAGCATAGAAAGCTACAATTTCAGGTAAACATCTCTCATTTCATCCCCTATTTCACTACATTGATTCAACAAATTTATGCTGAAAACTGATATGGTTCGGAAGTTCATTTCCGAAATATATGTTACCTAATATATTTCGGAAATGAACTTCCGAAATATGCCCTGGCAGTTAAAAAAAAACAGTTTTGGCCAATTTTGCTAATTTTTTCATTTGTTAGGTATGGTGCATCCGGACAACATTGTGCAAGGCGATGGAGTATTAAATCCGGAAATTGTCAACGTTAATAACGATCCGGTTATTGACGTTACTCCTATGATCAATGCGGTTGATGTTCGGCAAGAATTTACAAATGATCGGAGCTTCGGTAGTCGCGAACAATTGATTGATTGGGTTTGGAAGGAAGCTAGTAAACTTGGATTTGGAATTGTTATTTTAAGGTCGGACAACAGAAATAGTAGGCGGAAAGCTTTCGTTGTTTTGAATTGCGAACAGGGTGGTAGTTATGTACAATCAAACCGTGTGCTAAAACACGAGGACACGGGATCGAGAAAGTGCGGTTGTCCGTTTAAGTTGCGTGCCACTCGGAGGGTTGATGATATGTGGCGGTTAACCGTAATTTGTGGAATGCATAATCATGCCTTGGATGTCAAGTTACACGGGCATCCAATGGCGTGTCGTTTGTCCCGCGAAGAGAGGAATGTGATATCGGACCTAACGATAGTCAAAGTGGCGCCTCGCAACATACTTGCCGATTTGAAGCGTAAGAAACCGGATAGCGTTTCAAATATCAAGCAAGTTTACAATGAACGGCACAATCTCAAGGTTTTAAATATGGGCCCTCGGTCGGAAATGCAACAACTTTTGAAACTACTAGGCGATAACAATTATGTTTCAAGCTTCCGAACCTCCGAGGACAAAGTTACGGTGCGTGATATTTTTTGGACTCATCCCGAAAGTATCAAATTGTTCAACACATTTCCAACCGTTCTAGTCATGGATTCGACGTACAAGACAAACAAGTATAGGCTTCCTCTTCTAGAGATCGTCGGTGTGACCTCGACGGACAAGACTTATTCGGTGGGGTTTGCTTTTTTGGAGTGTGAAAAAGAAGACAACTTTACGTGGGCCTTGGGAATTTGCAAGTCTTTGTTAGCTGATCAAGAGGTTATGCCAAACGTCATTGTCACCGATCGAGACAATGCTTTGATGAATGCGGTCGATACCGTCTTCCCGACATCTACCGCTTTACTTTGCCGGTATCACATAACTTGCAACGTGAGAAGCAAGTTGAAACCCGCGGTTGGGACAAAAGATAGGCCGGATGAAAATGGTAAAGTTGTCAAAGCCGGTGTTGTGGTTGATAGGATAATGGCGGCATGGAGGGGAATTTTGGATGCATACTCCGAAGAGGATTATACCGAGAAATTGGTACACTTTAGGTCTTTGTGTGGTTCCATTAAGACTTTTTGTCATTACGTCGAATCCACCATTCTTGACAAGGTTAGGGAAAAAGTCGTGTGCGCTTGGACAAATCGGGTTAGACATCTTGGTTGCACCACGACTAACCGAGTTGAATCCGCACATGCGGTTTTCAAGAGGTGGTTGGGTGATAGCAAGGGAGATTTGTGTCGGGGATGGGACACCGTGAACCAAATGCTTGAAAATCAACACAATGAAATTCAAACATCGTTCGGTCGGAGCAAGACGGTTATGGAACACCGGTATAAGGGCCAAATTCTATTCTCCCAATTGATTTACAACATATCTCGAACGGGTTTGAATTTTTTGTTTCATGAAGCTAAGCGGTCAGAGACAACGAGGACTGATAGTTCATTATGTGGGTGCACCATTAGAACTACATACGGCCTTCCGTGTGCTTGTATACTTGCAAAAAAGAAAAAGTTAAGTTCACCCATACGCATGGATGAGGTAGCCGACCATTGGAAGAAACTTCGTTTTGATGATTTTGACCCGCCGAAAGAAAATGACTCCAAAATCACCATCTCCGACGAGTTGGAAGTGATAATGGAGAAGTTTGCTAAAGCGGACGACACAACAAAAATGCAAATAAAAGAACAATTGCGAAAGATCGCGTTTCCGGAGACCACCGATTTGATACCGCTATCTCAACCGATTAAAACGAAAGGTGCACCGAAAAAGTCCAAAATTACACAAGATGACACGTCAACAAAACGATCTCCTTCCTACTTTGAACATGTTGATGCATCATTTTCGGAAATTCATGAGACACCGAAGTCCACGTGTAGTGGTAACAAAGGAGCCCGTATTTCGAAGCCACCTCGCACACCGCCGATAAAAAAATCACCGATTGTCTACATTGGTGAGATGCCACTTTTTATGCACAAATATATCGATAACATCGTTGATGTTGGAGGCGACGACAATTGTGGAAATCGGGCCGTTGCGGGTTTGCTCGGTAAAGGGGAAAATAATCACACTTTAGTCCGACGGGAGCTCATTGCGGAGTTGACTTCGTATCGGGACATCTACGGCCGACTATATGAAAATCAAGAAAAGTTTGTAAAAATTCATGATGCACTTGTTCCATCACTTACCGGTATCGCTCCGGTTTCGAAGTGGATGTCATTCCCTAAGATGGGTCATCTAATAGCAAGTGCGTATGATATGGTGTGCGTCGATTTGACGAGGTTTGGACTAAGTGAGACTTTCTTTCCACTTCATAGTCGGCCGCCGTTGGACGCGTCGGGCCGCATCATATGCATCGGGTATCTACGATCGCGGCACTTCGTTCAAGTGTTTTTGAAACCGGGTTGTCCTATACCGGCTACTTCTTGTCAATGGACGGCACATCGTTCAAATGAGGCGGAGACTTGGCCGGATCCGTTCGTTTCGAGAATGGCGGAGTTTGAAGAAATGATGAGCAAAGAGCGCGAGCAAAATAGAGAGCGGTCGAAGAACGTGCCTATTTTGGACTTAGGATCCACCGATTGGTTCGGTGAATTTTAGTTCGTTCCGGATTGTTTTTTGTTTGTAACGATCATTTTTTGTATGTATTGTTATTTATCATGTAAAATCGGATCGATTCAATACATATATAATATAAGTGTGTTTTATGTTGTCATTGCCTATTTTATGCCTATTTTGTATGCTTTTGGTATTGTTTACACAAAACAGAATGCAATGCACAAAATGCAAAATTCACCTCTGTTTCTGCATAATTCGGAAATGAACTTCCGAAATATACATGTCAGGAGCCTATTTTCGGAAGTTCATTTCCGAAATGTCCCCTGAGGCAGGATAAGGTTTGTTGGGCCATCCATGCTCCAATAAGTCTATAAATACTACACACTCTTCTTCATCCTCTTCACACCACAAAACACAAATGACACAAACCTACCCCCACCTAGCATTCGTCTACTTTGAAACCGGCTACCCGATGCCGTTCCAATTTCGCTTCTCGCGCGACACGCTGTTTGCGGAATTGATACCGTCGCTCAACACGCTTTTGCGCTATCCCGAGAATCGAAAGGTTGTCAAGCTCGAGTACCGCCCGCCATCGCTTAACGACGAGGGAGGCATTAAGTTCACACATTTTGAGATCAAGAACGACGAAGATTTAGCGGTTATGTGGACAACGTTCGACCGATTTTCTTCGAAAGGCCCGATCGAGTTGGACGCCAAACTTCAAAGATCGGCGGACGATGTAACACCCCATTTCTACCCGACAAATATATATAAATCAGAGTTTTCAAAAATTTCTCAATAAACAAATGAGGTGTCACATAATAAAAACAAAACAAATCAACTCGTCGCATAAAGCGGATACATAGCACCTTTGAAATAGAATAACTTATTTTATTAAAACACAGCGGAATCACTTCAGAATGTATTCAATAAAATATCCTCAGTTAACTTATCATTTTGTTCAACCAAGATAACACAATTAAACAACAACATCATGAATGACATAAATCGTTCCCCCCAGAGTGCTACGTATCAGAGCGACAACCGATTCGAGTAACGACAACTAAATCTTCATACTTGAATACCTGCACGTTACCAATATAAAGGCAACGGCGAAACAAGAAAAAAGGGTGAGATATCAAATCATATAAGTGGGCATATGATAAATTGCATGCTAGGATTCAGACATATAAAATCATCACATCACAAGTATCAATAGCTAATATACACATCATACTTCTACAGTTCATTAATCTCACATACTTTTCATCACACAACAAGTCATAATCATGTAAATAGTATCATCTAATAAATCTCACATATTCAAGTAAGCACAAAATTCAATAGTATAATACTCAAAAGATTCAATACTATTATCCCAAATATAAACACAATCCATCATTATCACATATTCACACGTTTAACCAATTATATATCAAAACATCACCAAATCCAATTATCACATCTCATGTACACATGACAATCACATAAATGCATATATTCAAACATCACTTAACCTCAATGTGACTCAATGCAAGACATGTGACTCTATGCATGTGGTACCCAATGTGGACCCAAAGTTCCACCGCTTCCGATTCATATAGAATCTAGCCACGCTTCAGATCCGGACAAGATCAAAGCCACCAAATGTAAACATATAGTTTACCGCTTCCGATTCACTTTAGAATCTAAGCCTCGCTTATGTTTCAAATCAAACCACCTTTGTTTCAAGGCATCCATGATATGAATATATGTACAATGTTAATCAAACATATGCAATTAAGATCATCTCTACCATCTTAATATTTAGCATATCACAATAATTCAACTCGATGAATTATCCACCAATTGTACACAACATTCACAACACATACATATCATTCACATATAAAAGGTCAATTAATCAATTACGATTTACAAAATCCAATTAACACTAGTAACCATACTATCTCATGTTAATTCTCATTTTTCCAATTATATATGAACATACACATTTAAAATCAAGCAATTAATCATTAAAATTAATGCTATCCAACTAACCACAGAGAATCAATACTAGCACAACATCATGACATATACATATATTATTCTCAACATACATATTCAAGTCAAAACACAATTACGGACGAATCCTCAAAATACCGTAATTTACCGACAAACCGAATGATTGATCCAACTTCAAGTATATTCCAATCAATTAAACTCATTGCAATTAATTTAACTATTAATTTAACCAATTAATATCAAACTATATTAATTTAATTCACTTCAATTTCTACTCCATTTCCAATTTCTAGCATTCTATTGCTCAAAACCATTTTTATTGAAAAGAATATCACGCTAGCTTTCTAACGCCTCGAACGGAGACTCAAACGGAGTTACGGTTCAAAAGATATGAATTGTTAAAGTTCCAATAAAAAAACAAACACCGACGTTATACACTGACAACTCTAAACATGTCAGAATTACTCAAAACAAATAAAAATATGACTCTTAATAATTTTCAAACAACTCTGACAACTTATTGTCGACTCTAACAACTCTATTGACAACTCTAACAACTCTATTGACAATTTTATTAAATTATTATAATTTATTTATAAAGAATATTTAAACCAAATACAATTTCAGTCGATTCGTAAAATATCACAATTTCAACAAAATAACACCACCATGTTAATCTACTAATTAAATTTAGCTACCACGTAAATTTTATCAAATTCCAGACAACTAATTATACCGCTTAATTCGGCTATTTCGATCAAACGGGACTGTTTATATTATATAATTGCTACTGTCATTTAATAAAATCCAAAACGTGATCCTTTGATAAAATATTTTGTTTAACTTAATAGTACTAATTAATACTATTTCATGGATGCATGTCAAACAAATCAAGATTTATTTCTCTAGATTATAACTAAGCTTAAGACACTTTTGAAGTGGTTCTAGTGGGACATATATATGACTCTACCACTTGCAATGAGAAGTCATAAAGTATCTATTCCCTTCTTGTAATTAGTTAGATGGTGTTTGTTTTTAGATATTAATCATAATTTAAAAATTATTATTTCAAAGAATACTATTGTCCATCAAAGATTAATATTGACCATGAAGGTCGTTTTCAGGGGTGTGTCGCTCCCCCACACACAAATACACTGTTGTGCTGACCGTCCCTCAAAGAGCCCCTTTGTTCCGTTCGCTTCATATTCTATTATGCACAGAGTTGCATATTGTTTCTAAGTCAATTTTGAATTTCTAACGAGCACAGCAGCAACAACATTACTTTCTAATTTCAATTTCTATGAACAACAATCAACACAAGATAATGCAATAAATCTACATACCCAATTCCCCACATACAATTGTTCATAAACCCCATTATAGGAAGAGAACCCCACCCTTACCTTATCAATGGAAGCAATTCAATGGGTCTCTAATTGCATCTTTACTTGACACCATGGATGCAAAATCTTCAAGCTTTTTCTTCTTCTCCATAGTCTTGCCTCTTTCTCCTCCATTATTGTTTCTTCATTATGACAACTCCCCCTTTCCAAAATCTCTAAAACCCTAATATAAAACCATTTGGGCTTAGTGTTTAAATCCTCTCTTTATTTAATATCCTCCAAAATAAATTTAGGCCCAATAAAAGATATAACTCAAATAATCAATTATATCACTTATAATAATAATTCCTTCAATATAATAATTCCGACTTATAAATAATATTATTCTTAATATTATTTTCCGACTATCCGACTTCGATTTATATAATTCCAAATACGCCCTTAAATAACACCGACAATCCAATTTCGACTAAATCAAATATTTAAATCCTTCAATAATTTAATTAACCAATTTAATTAAATTCGGGGTGTTACAACTCTCCCCCACTTAGAATATTTTCGTCCTCGAAAATTGGCTCAACACCATCCAAACACAAACCTCGTATCCAAATATCAATCTCTAAATCGCGCTTGGTAACACTTCGATCACTACCTCTTCGTCACAACAATGATTCTCATGAACATAAACACATTACAGTTCTTACCAGTTTTGCAATAATCAACGACTCAATGCAGTATTTTGGCGCATCACACTTATTCCAACAGTCCATCAATCCAAATATCAAGATAACTCATCTTTACCGACTTCTGGCATATAGTTTCTTACTCCCTCAAGCCTTACAACAACAGTGTCACCTAAGGCTTCCGCTGATCAACTCTGATAATTCTCTTTTAAGTCACCATTCTCGATAAAATTCCGTCCACTTATATGGTTCACAAATTCTCGATCCAATACAAACTTTCTTCAATACTCATCCTCACATCGTTGTTTACTTGATAATTCCAATCTTTCACTTTGTGACACTCGCTTGCATAAAACGTACTACACCGATTGTTAATCTCATCTAATTCTAACTCAACCATCCCTCTTACCAAGCTACACAAGCTAATGGGCGACTATCTTCACGATAAAATATATATATTCTTTCTACACTATTAAGACAACAAGACAAATCTATAACGTCCAACACGAGTTTCGTCTATCATTAACAATAGATTGAGGGTGATCAGTTCCCCAATTTGCCAATTAGTATCCGACAACCTTAGTGGAGTATAAATCGTTGTTACATCAAAATAAGGTCCTTTCCGAATTTCCACTTAAATCCATTAACACGACGTAATCCAATGATTCACTTTATGTTTTTTACAATTCCTACAACATCTTACCTTATCAATCGATCTTGTCGATGAGACATCGACGTCCAAACATAATACAAAAGTCTAATTCATAATCACTTAGCATCACACAATTTTTTTTTCTTCTCAACCGAAGTCATCCTCATGACAAACTGGCGATAGAAATTCCATACAGTCCTTTTCTACACACCGCCACTTTTGGCATCCCAAATACGACTTCTATCATCCCTAAGTCTGAATTTTTTCTTCACTACTACTTCACTCTTTCTTAAAAGTCATCAGTACTCAAATCATTTGTAATACCGAACATCTCGTTCTCTCATCTTAATCATCAACAACAAGTTCTGCTTAACTTCGCTTCAGACATTTGCGGTTATAACCATTCTTATTCAACAGGATTACACATTTCCATAAGGTAGAATACAACTTCACCTCTTCGTAGGCTCAAACGGTACGTCCAACTGATACTCGAAACCCAAGATACAAATCTCTAACGTTATTCGAATTGTAAACATCAACGTCAAGCATCGACAATTTTTATGTTATCTCCCAAACTCCTCAAATAACTTCGACGACAAACTACACCCCATCCCAACATCATCACGTCAAAATCAACTCTATTACGGTTGCGGAAATCATTCTTATAATACACTTCATCTCGTTATCTTTCTGATGCTTCAAACGGAGTTCAAATCAGATATCCGAAACTCAAGCTATGCGCATTCTCGAGTTCCAACTCGGATTTGCGATTCACAACACTTCACACATCGACTACGTCCATTAATCACTTATGCGAGTCTAACATAAAGTCTACCGCAACTTTATCACTTTAACACTTGTCAAACACCGGCATCAGACGCAAAGGTTAAACACACCGACAAGTTCTCAGTCCTCAACCGTGCTGAACATCACCACTCAACATACTTGACCATCCCTTACAACAGAAACATCTTCAAGAAGTAAAACTTCTCCCCCACTTGTAATCAAACCAATCCCTACAACAAAGCAAACAAGTACTGACAGTGTTTCACACACATGTCGCGTACTAAGGAATAAAACACTGACATCATTCAACTGTCACACAACTCAACTGACTCGACAACATGGCCGGACGGACCGACCTGCTCTGATACCACTAATGTAACACCCCATTTCTACCCGACAAATATATATAAATCAGAGTTTTCAAAAATTTCTCAATAAACAAATGAGGTGTCACATAATAAAAACAAAACAAATCAACTCGTCGCATAAAGCGGATACATAGCACCTTTGAAATAGAATAACTTATTTTATTAAAACACAGCGGAATCACTTCAGAATGTATTCAATAAAATATCCTCAGTTAACTTATCATTTTGTTCAACCAAGATAACACAATTAAACAACAACATCATGAATGACATAAATCGTTCCCCCCAGAGTGCTACGTATCAGAGCGACAACCGATTCGAGTAACGACAACTAAATCTTCATACTTGAATACCTGCACGTTACCAATATAAAGGCAACGGCGAAACAAGAAAAAAGGGTGAGATATCAAATCATATAAGTGGGCATATGATAAATTGCATGCTAGGATTCAGACATATAAAATCATCACATCACAAGTATCAATAGCTAATATACACATCATACTTCTACAGTTCATTAATCTCACATACTTTTCATCACACAACAAGTCATAATCATGTAAATAGTATCATCTAATAAATCTCACATATTCAAGTAAGCACAAAATTCAATAGTATAATACTCAAAAGATTCAATACTATTATCCCAAATATAAACACAATCCATCATTATCACATATTCACACGTTTAACCAATTATATATCAAAACATCACCAAATCCAATTATCACATCTCATGTACACATGACAATCACATAAATGCATATATTCAAACATCACTTAACCTCAATGTGACTCAATGCAAGACATGTGACTCTATGCATGTGGTACCCAATGTGGACCCAAAGTTCCACCGCTTCCGATTCATATAGAATCTAGCCACGCTTCAGATCCGGACAAGATCAAAGCCACCAAATGTAAACATATAGTTTACCGCTTCCGATTCACTTTAGAATCTAAGCCTCGCTTATGTTTCAAATCAAACCACCTTTGTTTCAAGGCATCCATGATATGAATATATGTACAATGTTAATCAAACATATGCAATTAAGATCATCTCTACCATCTTAATATTTAGCATATCACAATAATTCAACTCGATGAATTATCCACCAATTGTACACAACATTCACAACACATACATATCATTCACATATAAAAGGTCAATTAATCAATTACGATTTACAAAATCCAATTAACACTAGTAACCATACTATCTCATGTTAATTCTCATTTTTCCAATTATATATGAACATACACATTTAAAATCAAGCAATTAATCATTAAAATTAATGCTATCCAACTAACCACAGAGAATCAATACTAGCACAACATCATGACATATACATATATTATTCTCAACATACATATTCAAGTCAAAACACAATTACGGACGAATCCTCAAAATACCGTAATTTACCGACAAACCGAATGATTGATCCAACTTCAAGTATATTCCAATCAATTAAACTCATTGCAATTAATTTAACTATTAATTTAACCAATTAATATCAAACTATATTAATTTAATTCACTTCAATTTCTACTCCATTTCCAATTTCTAGCATTCTATTGCTCAAAACCATTTTTATTGAAAAGAATATCACGCTAGCTTTCTAACGCCTCGAACGGAGACTCAAACGGAGTTACGGTTCAAAAGATATGAATTGTTAAAGTTCCAATAAAAAAACAAACACCGACGTTATACACTGACAACTCTAAACATGTCAGAATTACTCAAAACAAATAAAAATATGACTCTTAATAATTTTCAAACAACTCTGACAACTTATTGTCGACTCTAACAACTCTATTGACAACTCTAACAACTCTATTGACAATTTTATTAAATTATTATAATTTATTTATAAAGAATATTTAAACCAAATACAATTTCAGTCGATTCGTAAAATATCACAATTTCAACAAAATAACACCACCATGTTAATCTACTAATTAAATTTAGCTACCACGTAAATTTTATCAAATTCCAGACAACTAATTATACCGCTTAATTCGGCTATTTCGATCAAACGGGACTGTTTATATTATATAATTGCTACTGTCATTTAATAAAATCCAAAACGTGATCCTTTGATAAAATATTTTGTTTAACTTAATAGTACTAATTAATACTATTTCATGGATGCATGTCAAACAAATCAAGATTTATTTCTCTAGATTATAACTAAGCTTAAGACACTTTTGAAGTGGTTCTAGTTAGGGGTGGCAAAACGGGCCGCCCGCCCCGCCCGCCGCCCGCCCCGCCTTATGCCCGCCAAAAAACGAGCGGGGCGGGCATGCCCGCCAAGTAAAATGGGCATCAAAATCATGCCCGCCCCGCCAAGATGGCGGGTTGGCGGGCGGCGGGCTTACCCGCCTATTTTTATTTATATTTTTTTAATAGATTAATATGTTTTTTTTACCTTTTAATTAAACTTTTCACTTATTTTTTAAAACAATTTTTTATAAAAGTAATTTTTTAACAAATTTACTCTAAAAAATATTACATATATTTATAAATAAATGTATCAAATAAACCATCAAGAATTGCAATTACTAGAATTAACTAAAAAAAGAGTGAGTTTTGGAGGAGGAGCGGGTTTTGGCGAGCGGCGGGCTTTGGCGGGGCGGGTATGGCGGGCGGCGGGTTTTGGCGGGGCGGGCTTTGGCGAGCGGCGAGCCTAAAATCCCAACCCAACCCGCCAATTTTTGGCGGGTGCGCGGGCGGCCCGGCGGGCCCCGGCCCGTTTTGCCACCCCTAGTTCTAGTGGGACATATATATGACTCTACCACTTGCAATGAGAAGTCATAAAGTATCTATTCCCTTCTTGTAATTAGTTAGATGGTGTTTGTTTTTAGATATTAATCATAATTTAAAAATTATTATTTCAAAGAATACTATTGTCCATCAAAGATTAATATTGACCATGAAGGTCGTTTTCAGGGGTGTGTCGCTCCCCCACACACAAATACACTGTTGTGCTGACCGTCCCTCAAAGAGCCCCTTTGTTCCGTTCGCTTCATATTCTATTATGCACAGAGTTGCATATTGTTTCTAAGTCAATTTTGAATTTCTAACGAGCACAGCAGCAACAACATTACTTTCTAATTTCAATTTCTATGAACAACAATCAACACAAGATAATGCAATAAATCTACATACCCAATTCCCCACATACAATTGTTCATAAACCCCATTATAGGAAGAGAACCCCACCCTTACCTTATCAATGGAAGCAATTCAATGGGTCTCTAATTGCATCTTTACTTGACACCATGGATGCAAAATCTTCAAGCTTTTTCTTCTTCTCCATAGTCTTGCCTCTTTCTCCTCCATTATTGTTTCTTCATTATGACAACTCCCCCTTTCCAAAATCTCTAAAACCCTAATATAAAACCATTTGGGCTTAGTGTTTAAATCCTCTCTTTATTTAATATCCTCCAAAATAAATTTAGGCCCAATAAAAGATATAACTCAAATAATCAATTATATCACTTATAATAATAATTCCTTCAATATAATAATTCCGACTTATAAATAATATTATTCTTAATATTATTTTCCGACTATCCGACTTCGATTTATATAATTCCAAATACGCCCTTAAATAACACCGACAATCCAATTTCGACTAAATCAAATATTTAAATCCTTCAATAATTTAATTAACCAATTTAATTAAATTCGGGGTGTTACAGACGACATTATCAAAGTGTTGACTCATCCCCACCTACCCGTGTTCAACAATATGTAACTTTAATTTTCAGTAATATTATCGTTGTAATCTTCACCCGATTAAATAAAGCGAATCATTGTTGTTTTTCATTTTTCTTCTGTCCAGACATAAATTCGGAGGTTCATTTCCGAATTCCATCATGGGGGTGAGTTCGGAGATGAACTTCCGAAACACCACATTTTCTGAAAATGTAACTTTATTTCGGAGATGCATCTCCGAAATCAATATTTTATATTAAAAAAAACACGTTTTCGGAAGTTCATTTCCGAAAACACCTTTTTTCCAAAAAAAAGTACCTTTTCGGAAATGAACTTCCGAAACAAGGGGTAGTGTGGTAAATTCACCAGGAGTGGGCAAGAAGGTTAGGAGGTGGGTGAAGAAATTCTCTTATATTATATATGAGAAGCAATTCACCATGCCCTTAGACCATAGAATCAATTAAGCAATTAGTTAATTGCAAACTACATCTAAAAAGTTCTTCTAAATCACAAAGAGTGTGTCCTCTTTCGTGAAAGGGGTGTATAAGCCAAGGATTTAGAGAAAACTTGGTACCTGACCCAGGATAATCGGAGGATTTAGA
The DNA here is from genome assembly GCF_029867415.1 of Vicia villosa. NCBI lineage: Eukaryota > Viridiplantae > Streptophyta > Magnoliopsida > Fabales > Fabaceae > Vicia > Vicia villosa. Next base: position 81,235,484 of record NC_081180.1, on the reverse strand, counting down.
GGAAACTTCAATGTGAATAATTTTTTTTTCCAATTTGTGCCCTCCAATGTCCATATGTAATGGTGATAGGATTTAAAGGAAACTTCAATGTGAATAAATTTTTTTCCCAATTTTTTTCCCAATTCGATTTATGATTAGTTCTAGAGGAACCGTCAATGAAAAAATTATTAAAACATATCATGCTTTCCGAAGTTGCTATTGCTTGTATGTATAAGTCAGATAGAATTTTTTGGTACCCTTGGGCTAAGAATCTTGTTAGGAAGTTTATTATTATAAAAATATTAGTTGTACTTTTATTTGTTTAGCAATTCCTAGTTTTTAGGAGGAGTAATATTATTTTGACACCAAATGTTACACCTACACCGTAGTTACTGTTCACAATAAAGTGAACAATAATTTTTTTTTTATTTTGACTTTTTATAATTTTTACATTAAAACAAGTTTGGTTAATAGTATATAAAAATTTGGTTAATACGGTTTAGAGTTTGGTTATCGAGTGTTCTGACATCAAATATAAAATTTTACACAGTAAATCAACTTTGGTTAATATTATGTATAAAATTGGTTAATATAATCCATACTTTGGTTAATGAATTCTCAAAAAAAAAATTAAATAGTAAAATAAAGTTGGTTAATGAAGTGTAAAAGTGGGTTAATACATTTATAATTTAGTGTCAGAACATGGTTAATAATATGTATTTAATGAGTTAATTAAGTATTGAAAGTGGTTAATGAATCTATAATATAAGAAAATTTACTGTTCTGATATTCACTAAAATACCCTTTGATTAACTTAGTCTAAAATAATATATTTGGGGCAAATAATGTCTTTTGGTGGTTTATTAAACCCATAATCAAAATGTTTGGTGGCCCACAACAACCACTCACACGTTTCAATATTTCAATATTTGCTATTATTACCTTTTCCTCTTTCCAAAACTTCTTTTAGTCTCTACACGACAATTCAAACAACTCTTTCTCTTCTCTTGCTCAAGTTGTTCTTTGAACCCTAATTTTTGCTGACAAAAGCCTGCTTTCTTGATTCAAACATGTCACATTTCACATGCTACCGTTTCTCTTCTTTTCCTTCAGACACAAACCTACCATCTGTCTCACCAACAAATACCTCCATCTTTTCTTTTTGGTTGTTAAAAAATTGAAAATGTCTCTGTTCTTTAGGGTTTCTTCTAATATGAGAGGGTTTTGTTTTTTGGTTGTTAAAAAACTGAAAAATGTCTCTGTTCTTTAGGGTTTTTTCTAATATGATGTATGTGTCTCTACTTTCTTTCGCATAAGCATTTGATTTGGTCACAACTTTCGTTAATTTATTTTCAGCTTATATTTTATGGTTTCCATAAATGTTAATTTGTTCTCTATTTTTATCATAGTTAATCTACTGAAGATGGTTCATATTAGATGGTTCATATTGGTATGTTATTATAGTTCATGACGCTACGATAGCTCATGTCAATTTGGGTTTATTTCAGGGCACTGATATACACTGCAGAGTATCAACTGCACTTAAACCAGCATCAAAAAATTGTTTTATCAACTTATAACTTCAATGCCAGAATATCATTGATGTTTTATCAAGTAAGTTAATTTCTGCTGTTCTTTTAGCTTTATGAGAGCTCGAAATGATGGCAAAAGATTTTAATCGGGCCATATGTGATGTTTATTAATTTGTTTACTTTTAAAAACCTTATCAGTATTCCGGTTGTTGTTCTATTGGCTCTCTGTGGCAGAGTTTCAGGTACTTGAAATCGGTAAATAGGTTTAATGAACTCGTGGCGTCAGTGTACGTCACAGCTGGTCATATCCTTTATCGTAGAGAACTAATTTACATCAGAAATAAATATTATATGATTTTCAATTTTTTGTATCTGAATACCAACTTTAAGAATCATTTAATTTAATTTTCTTTAATGGGATGATTATGCCACTGTCCCCTGACCCTTACATCCCTTTCCTTCGCGTGAATGGGAAAAAAATAAAAGGGCCATGAGTGGGCAATGATCAAACCTTAAATCCACATACTTCTTTATGAATTTTAGTTTTTTTGTGATAATTTCCTTGGCCTGTCAAACATTCCCGGTTAATGTTGCTTCATGATTCGCGTAATGACGATGGCATTAAGAGCTTTTTCCAAGAGGTGCACGGGCTTTACATAAAGGTAATTTTGCCTTTTCTTGCACTCTATAACATGTTTGGTATGCATGGTTTCCTTAATTATTTGTTAATTTCCAGTGTATCTTTTTCTTATTTTACAATAGAATGCTTCTCTTGAAATGGGATCATGACTCATGATAAAGTTCATGCTTACCAATTCTTTAAATATGCTTTACAAATCTTATAATAGCTGCCAGAATATTATTTTATGGTTTTGTAAATGTAAATGAACATGTACATGTTCCCTTCTAATTAGTAGGAGTAAATTTCAGTGTTTCACGATAGCAGGCCTGCCTATTTTCCTAGCTTATTCCAGGTACATTTTGAGTTGAATGACAGTCTTTTTTCAACTTTTTATTATAGTTAGTTGAATTCCATTTTAAGTGTTTTATGATGTTGAATTAGTTCCCTTTGGGAATAGGCAGAGCATAAATAATTTCTCACAGATTACTGTCTCTTTACGTTACTTCCATTTTCAACTACTTTTTTTATTACCGTCTCTTTACGTACTTCCGTTTTCAACTACTTTTTTCTCTTTTCCTATGAGGATATGGATGGAAACGCTAGGTTCAGTAAATAAGTTGAAGTTTCTGATTGTTCTCTTGATTTGTGATGATAAACATATTAGTAGATAGATAAATATTTGTAAACTTACTCTGTTTGTACTTCAAATCTACGAATCAAAATATATGTATGCAGGACTGCTACTGCCCTTATATAACTACTGCTTTTAAACAAGATTTTATTTTGCAATTAGATTGAAAACAATAACATTATTTTTCAACTGGCTACTAACTTCTTCAATGAAGGCAACCTCTTGGTCCTGTTTACAAAGCTAAATATCTTAATGGAAGAGTACAATCTCAAACTATTTTTCAAACACTGAAATTTTCTTTTCATTGTGTTTAGGTTTCAAATTAACATTTTGTTATTGATGATGATTTTGGCCGTGAAGATCATAAACATGTCTGCTTACTGTAATGAAGGCAGAACAGGAGCGCCGTGCTGCAATTATCCGTGCTGAAGGAGAAAGTGATGCTGCCAAGCTGATTTCTGATGCTACTGCGTCTGCTGGTATGGGGTTGATTGAGCTTAGGAGGATCGAGGCTTCCAGGGAAGTGGCCTCTACTTTGGCTAAGTCTTCTAATGTCTCTTACCTTCCTGGTGGAAAGAACATTCTCATGGCTCCCAATCCTTCACGTTAAAGTGGGTAATCTCCTTATATTGGTCCTTGCATTTTTGTGGTTTTGATTTAATTTGGTTCAATTAGATTTCGAATATGTACTGCATGTCATACCTGTTTCAATTTGATTTATTCCATTCAAAGTTACATTGCATCAGCTTGTATGTTCAAATGTGTTTAAATAAGATACCAAAGGGCATTCCTCTTGTTTGATTAAGATGCAAAGAAACCTTTTGTGTAGAAGTGCTGATAGGCTTACCAATAGAACTAATTGAGGGGAAAATCCCATCAACGAACAGTGAAGGAATCCAATTATAGTTTAGGGTTTAGTCTGATTGTGGCCTTTTCGTTAGTTTTGTTTGGATTGACTTATTTAAGCTTTATCTACACTACCGTTGTTAGTTTTGCGACACTATTTGGGATAGATTTTTAAAACAGCTTAGGACATTTTGTATACTTTTTCCAGTTAATTTTCATAAGTTTTTAAATATAGTTTATAAAAACGCTTATAGCCTACCCGAAAACACTATTTTATGCAGCCCACACGAAAACACTTTGTTTTATCCTTTGTTATAAAATTAGCTTATGTAAACTTATACATATACACTTATTGGTATTAATTATCGTCTTCATCCTTTCTAGATTTTGATTTTGATCTACATGTTCCTGGAGCACATCATCGTGATGTTATTTAACAATTCCTTCATTTCAGGGCTCAACGATATGGTGTCATAACATGCTTGGATTGGATCATTGTCACGAGGCTCTCCTTTGTTAAACGTCTATTTTTTTCTACTTTGTAGATACTATCTCATCTGAGCTTTGTTTCATAATGTTTTCGAAAAGAGAAGTTAGAAGGATTTGGATCTTAATGTTTGATAATTGCAGAATAACTAAATGCAAATCATAGAAGGTTAGACTGAGAGATGAAGTTGAATGCTTCCTTGTATGGTTAAAGTTAGAAATTAATTTGGATCATAATGTTTGATAATTGGAGAATAACTAAATGCAAATTATATCTGTTTTGCCCGTGGATGTAGGTTTGAGGTTGTTGTAGCTTGAACATGCACTAAAACTTTGTTGGTTCCTTCTCCTTTTCCACTCCATGCCTGGGTATCACAACACATGTAGAATACATGTAACCTTTTTCTTAAATTTTGTCAAAGGATAGAACCAATCAGTGTTTCGGTATTGCTTTACATATGATGGGTGATTCAACAAATGTACAATCACCTGGAAGGACAATGAGCGAGTCTGTCGTAGCTGATGCATTATTGAGGCTTATTTCAGCTGCCAAAGGAAGGGTTATAACAACCCAGTTTTCATCTACTGAGATGCAGCTGCCAAAGTTGGTATGTTTATTTTATTTCTTAGCTTGTATATTTTAATTGATTAAGCTCGTGTTTAAAGTTTTATGACTATTCTATCAGGTGTTTGCTGGCATGTTTTTAATGACATGTTTGGATGTAGCTTCAAAGAATGGAAAGTCTCCAATTGATCTATCCACTTTGGTAATAAACATGTGTATATATTTTTTTGTCATCCTGCTTTCTCAAATAATGTTAAAAACTGAGAGTTTGGAAAATGGGACCGGGAGGTTGAAGAAGACTTAATAGATTAGAAGTCTTAATATCAGTGACTGATTTGTTTATAATTAGGAAACAAATTAGTATGTTTAGAACTGTCTAGAAAGTAGTTACAACAAACTCTATCCTATGGAACAAACATTAAATGCTTATGTCTAGAGCGATATTTGTAGGCTGTCATAGTTTTCCAAATAAGCATCTGAATTACGCTGCTGATTTGGTGTGCTATGTTATGTAGCTTTATGAGTTTGTTGTTTAGTTTATCATACAAATATTACCCTATTTATTGGGGGTGGTTTAGTCAAACACTTCAATCTCCCGAAAAAAAGTGATAATTGTTACTCAAATTATGCTATTTTTCTTTGTTTGTGTTTGCAAATTATGTTGATATTTTGTCTGAATCAAATTTTTATCAATATTATTTTTATATACGGGAAAAAATGTACTATTGATTCAAATATTTATTTTGTTCTTATTAATGTATTTTTTATAAACAACAATTACTATTTTTAGAAACAATGCGCGTGTCCGACCAGAACCCGTGCGTATGCACGAGTTTGTTACTAGTTATAAGTAAAATAAGTGGTTAATGATGTACTTTTTTGTGGTTAATATAATTGTGAAGTTGGTTAATGACATATCCTTATATTTGTGTTATCTACTTACTATAAATCTAAAGAAGTCATGATGGCAACCCTAGTCACATATCATCTTTAAAACAATCCAAACCACAATCTTACCCACATGTCATCTTTACAATAATCCAAGCCACGTGTCATCTTGGTAACAAAACCTTAATTATACAAACCTAATAATAATAATAATAATAATAATAATAATAATAATAATAATAATAATAGTAATAATAATAATATTAAATTTTTTAATTTTAATACTACTCTTTTTTCTAATTCTCCACACCAACTCCAATTCAATACTATTAATTAATTAATTTTATAAAAAGACTAAATCTAATATTATTAAATTTTAATGTTGTAACCAAAAATTAAAAATATTATTTATTTATTTCATTAATTAATTAATTAATATTATAATTTTGAATTAATCATAATAAATTTAATGACAACCAATCACTACATATTATTAAAAAGAAAAAAAATCAAATAATTGTTATTAATTTTATATATAATAGTTGAGCTAGGAATAATAATATTAAAAGTCCTTAAAAAACTTACTTATTTTATTCATTTTTTCAATCATTAATTAATATTATAATTTTTGAATTAATCATAATAAATTTAATAACAGTCAATCACTACATATTATTAAAAGAAAAAATCAAATAATTGTTATTTATTTTATATATGATAGTTGATCTAGGAGTAATAATATTAAAAATCCTTATTATTTAATTTATTTTAGATTTTAAAATAAAAATAAATTTATTAAGAGTTTATTTTTTATTAATTTGTTAAAAAAGTTCAAACTGTCATTATAAATGATTAATAATATTTTATTTAAATTAAAAGATAAAATTATTGTAAGCAATTTAGTTAATAATTGGTAAACAAATGAAATAAAAGAAATTAGGAGTATTAAAAATCATTTTTTTTAAATATCCATCCTTACTTATTTCATTCACTTTTTCAATCATTAATTAATTAATTAATTTAATAAAAATATCTAATACTAATATTATTATATTTATAATATTGTAAACAGAAATTAAATATCTTACTTATTTCATTCATATTTTGAATCATCAATTAATTAATATTATACTTTTGGATTAATTATAATAAATATAATGCCAACCAATCACTACATATTATTAAAAATAAAATAAAATAATTGTTATTAATTTTATGTATAATAGTTGAACTAGGAATAATAATATTAAAAGTCCTTATTATTTTATTTATTTTAGTTTTAAAAATAAAAATATAGTTATTATGAGTTTATATTTTATTAAATTGTTAAAAAAATTCAAACTATTGTTATAAATGATTAATAATATTTTATTTTAAATGAAAAATAAAATGATTGTAAGTAATTTATTTAATAATTGGTAAATAAAGGAAATTAAAAATTATGAGTTTTAAAAACCAATTTTTTATATCTTTTTTTTTTAAACTCTCCACAATAACTTCAAGTTAATTTTTTAATTATTAAATATATATATTTTTTAAACTGTGGAGTAGAATCTCAAAAAAAAAATGATCATTTATACCAAATGCTACCATTATCAATTTTATTAATTAAAACAGAATTCAACCATCGTTAATTGATACCCCTCATATTAAAAATCTACCTATCATCAATTTTACAGTTACTCTATTTTCAACTATTCCACACTAATTCCAAATCAATTTTATTTATTACTAAATTAATTTTGTTAAAACGATAGATTATTATTTCAACAAAAAAACGGCGGAGTATCCTTCATTAATTGTATTTATGTTAATTAATATATTTTGTAACTCCCAAATATATATTAATTCATATTTATATTAATATTTTTATTATTGTTTAAAGTATATTTAAACTTTTATAACTCTTATTACCCTTATATATATATATATATATATATATATATATATATATATATATATATATATATATATATATATATATATATATATATATATATATATATATATATATATATATATATATATATATATTTTATTTTTTTTTGAATCAATAAAATATATTGGATTAATTCAAAAAAGCGAAACAAAGCACGGTGATCACAAGGGATCCAACCAAGCAACTAAAACTTACAACAATCATTGGGCCACACTATCTCTATACTTCTTACTTTGCCAACCTCTATGTATGACTATATTTTTGATGTTATCTACAACTATATTTCTATCATATGTCTCCCCAAAACAAGAGTCATTTCTATACTTCCCGCAAAAATAAATGGTTTCTGCTGCAGCCATCTTCATGATCCCACATTTTTTGCCCTTGCCATTACAATATCTCACAATCCAATCAATTTCGACCTGTCAGTGCATAGGGGTACGGGTCACTCCCAGCCAAAGAAGAATATCCTGCCAAATAGCAAACATAGGTTCACAACAGAACAAGAGGTGCTCTTGAGTCTCCTCTTCGTGACAGAAGCAACAAATAGGATCTAGCTCTATTCCAATCTTCTTAAGTCTCGACTTTGTAGCCAATTTTTGGTGGCAGGCAAGCCAAAGGAAGAACACAGCTCGAGGCCTAGCTAAATTCCTCCTCAGAATAGAGTGCCACGCAACATTAGGCTCATGTTGATACAACCCATGATACATCTTGCTCATTTGAAATTTGTTTACCACCATGGTTTTATCCCAATGCTCCTGCATACCTGCAATGTGCTCTCTAGCACTAAGAATATTCTTGAAAATCCAGGAAGCAGTATTAGGCACATCCATGTGGCTCAGCTCTTGATTTTTTATATAATAAGCATGTATCAACGGACCCAAAGACAATCTGATTTCATACTAAGATCCCAAAGCAGTTTCATCATAGTTATTTTATTCCACCCTTCCATGTCAATCACATTGTATCCACCCTTTGCTCGAGGCTTGCAAACTTTCTTCCAGGCAACAAGACTCTTCCTGTTTGGAGCTGTACCCCCAGTCCACACAAAGATTCTGCAGGCAGTTTGAATTTTTTGAATAACAAACTTGGGGAGAGGCAAACATTGGAGCCAATAGTTAGCTATAGCAAAGCTGACACTCTGCACAAGCTGTATACGGCCAGCAATGCTTAAGAACCTAGTACTCCAATGTTGAAATCTTTGGGTAATCTTCTCTATAAGAGGCAGGTAGTGCGCTTCAGATAACCTTTTGCAGGTGAGAGGGATGCCAAGGTATCTGAACGGCAGCTCTCCTTCTCTGAAACCAGTTACATTTAAAATTTGCTGTTTGATTGGGTCCTCAACAGCACCCATATAAACAAAACACTTCATGGGATTAACACTTAATCCCGCTGAGTCAGAGAATATTTGTAAAGTATGCTGCAACTTCTGGACAGAGGTGGCATCCCCTCGAGCAAACAAAAGCACATCATCAGCAAAGGTGAGGTGTGTCAACCCCAACGCTTTGCATTTAGAATGGTGATGAAAATCAGGTTCAAGCTGCATTTGATGGAGAAGTCTACTCAAATACTCCATGACAATCACAAATAGGTAGGGAGAGATAGGGTCTCCCTGCCTAATGCCTCTGGCTGCTCTGAGCATTTGAGAATGCTCTCCATTGATGTTGTAACGATAGGTGACTGTAGATACCCCATTCATGATCCATTTCACAAACAAGTCAGGTATACCTACCTCATGAAGAATGGTGTCCAGGGCCTTCCAACTGAGCATATCATATGCTTTTTGCAAATCTAACTGTATCATGTACCTAGGAGGCCCCTGTTTCCTCGTGTAGCCCCTTATCAACTCATAAGCCAACAGAATATGTTTGTGAATCTGTTGCCCTGGGATGAACGCAACTTGATTATCCCCCACAATGGAGCCAATGACCTTTGCTAGTCTATTAGTCAAAACCTTGGAATAAAGTTTGTATACAGTAGAACAACATGCAATAGGTCTATACTCCTTCATGCTTTTAGCCTCAGCAGTCTTGGGAAGGAGAGTTACAAGAGTACTATTAAACCCTTTGAACATTGTGCTACTTCTGAACCAGTATGTAATAGCTGAAATAACATCCTGCTTAACTATGCTCCAACAGCTTTTGAAAATTTTTGCATTATATCCATCAAGGCCAGGAGCTTTTGAGTCACCCATACTCTGCAGGGCATCCCAGGAGCTGAAATAACCCTTATTACCCTTATATATTATTAACTCTTAAACTACTTTTTTTTTATTTTATAAATTTGTAGTCATTTTAATTAATTAATTAATTAAAACTAAATGTTTTACTAAATAATTTTAATTAGTAATTTAATAATACATTAAAATAAAAAATTTGTCATAAATATTTTCTTATATATGTTTTAACCACTCATTTAATTACAATTAATCAGTTAAAGTTGAATAATCTTCGCACAATAGAGTAACTTTCAATCAATTATAAATGATTTTAAATTTTATTTCAAAATTAAAAAAATATCAAAATAAAATTTAAATATAATTAAGGTCATCAATTTTTATAATTAAAAAGCAATCTTAAATAAAAAAAAATTTCCCTTCTACATATTAGATTTAAATTTTGTAACAATATATAATTTTAGAAAAATATATTTTATACAAATTAAAATTTCATAGAATTTTTCATTTATTATAATTTAATATATTTATCATTATTTAATAACAAGTAATTGTGACTATTAACAACAATATGTAGGTTACCTTTTACCATTATTATAATAAATTTTAATTTTAATTGATGCATTTATTGCTTAATTTAGAAATATAAAATTTATATTAAAACTTATTTAATTTATAATTATAAAATATTGATATTACTTACTAATAATATATCACCTTTAATATAGATATGATATTATATTTTAATAACAGATTAATAAATTTTTATCAATTCTATAGCATTATATCAATTTAATATATTTAATAAAGACAATATATTAACATATAAAATACTTAACTCATAATATTTTTATATTTTAACTTTATTTTTTAAAACATAGTGACATTTATTTAATTAGAATCATAAACACTATATAAATTAATTAAATAGTATATTTTTATAAATAATTTACATATCCTTATAAGAAAATCAACATATTAAAATAAAAAATACATAACTTTAGGAAAAATATTAACGTTCCTATCTTTTAATTTATTTTTAAATATAACATTATTGTATTTCTAATAATAATAATCATATATTCTGGTGTAAATTATTATAAATATATAATAATTTATTTTTTTATTCCATCTCTTTAACTCCATTAAAGGTCTCATTAAAATATTATTTTAATACAATACTTAATTTATATTTATCCGTTACTACTTTTTTTAATTGGTAGAATAATGGACTTTTAGAAATAATGTTAATACTATCATAAAATATTGTCTTTTGTATTCTTACAAATCTTTATAAACCACGCTTAATCCTACATTTATTACTTATATACAGGGTTTTTGCTATCCATTTCACCTATATATATTTCTAGGATTCTTCTCAATGTCTGCTATTGATATCAACTTCAATCAGCGAGAGGTTTTTTCTTCTATTAACTATTTGTATATTTGTTTATCTTACTATTAAGTTTCATACTCAATTATTCTATTTTCATGTCAAAGTACATTATATATTTTTGCAGACTTAACGAAGACAATATATTGCAAGCATAAATTATATCTACTTCGGAACAAGCACATGCAATAGATTTGAGGGATATCTAGGTCAAAGTGTTTCAATAGGGAAGCAATTATCCTAAAATATTTAGATAAATTTCTTTGAATCTCAAGATTAGTGGTCAATTGTAAGTCACTTAACTTAAATATTTAGAACTTAAGAATAATAGTCTAATTGTAACTCACTTAACTTAAATATGAATTACTCCCACATATACGTGTATGAAATAGATGATGTGACAAATTTGACCTCCCAAATTTATATTTCTATTGTTAATTTATCTTTTCAATTTTGAATTGTTTTGTTTTTTTTATTTATTATATTTATTCTTTCATTGTTTAATTTCGTCGATTAAGTCTTGCCATCTCACTATTGTAATTCTCTTTTTTCCCGTTATTTTATACAGAATTTATATTATACATTAATTTAAAGGTTTTAATTCATATTTTAAGTCAATATTAATATTGAAGAGAATTTTTTATATTGGTCTTTTTTTTAATATTATGGATTAAATAGATATTATGGGCTATTTAGATGTCTTTCAAGCAAAAATAAATGGTATAAGAATAAGAATAGTTTCTTTTTAATGTCCAATATCACTTTAATAAATTCTCATACTGAATATATTTATATTATATGATATTAAATATTTTTATTCACTTATTAAGTCTATTAAATTATTGTTAATTTTTTATATAAAAAAATAAACTCAATATAAAATATCAATATAGATATATTTTATATTTATCTAACTAACTATTTATCGACAATAATTTAATATATTATATCCGCGCACCGCGCGGGTAGACGTCTAGTAAAATAAAATTTAAAAATATTTTTTTTATTTTAAAAATAATATTATTTTAATGAAAAACACTGTTTATTGTTTACGGTGTAGTATTTAGTGTCATATTTTGGTGTCAAGGTAGCATTCCTATTTTAGGAAAGATCTATTGTTTAGGAAGAATAAGGTTTGTTTCTTTTCAGATTATTACAACGATTCTAGTTTGTTAGTAGTGGATTCTATTTTACTTGTAAGACTATTTATAATCCCTATTTCCTAAATGAATAATTACTCCAATATATTTTCTGTAATTCAGACAATTCTTAATCTAATGAACAACCAGTAGTCCAATAAAAAGATAAACCCTCCCCAAATTAAAAAAACTTCTTTTTGCAATTCCATTTAACATATAGGTCTATTAGTATATCTAAAGGACACAAATTGAATGCAAATTTTAAAATAGGCCTTTAAAATGTATTTAAAAATAATAATTTGTAGTTGATACGAATTGAACTCAAGACAAAAAAAAAAAAATTTAGATTTTAACAACTCAACTATGATAATACTACCTCCTCCTAAAATAAGTGTCATATTTAGAAGAAAAAAACTGTCCAAAAATAATTGTCACTTTAGATTACCAAAGCAATTTTATATTTAATTTTTCAATTGTATCCTCTAATAAATACTCTTAATTTGTTGTTTTTTAATTAAAATTAATGTTAATTTGAATACACTAATAATTAATTAGAATAATTTAGTAAAATCAATATTCTCCATTTTATTTATTAATGTTTCTTAATCTATGTGAAATGTTCAATTGCGATCAATAATACAAGACGAAGAGAGTATATGTAACTAATACTATCATTATATTTAAGAGGTTGCTTGGCCCTTAAACCCACTTGTTAAAATATATCCTGAACAAAAAACAAACTTCAAAACCAAATTCAAAGAATAATTAACAATCACCTGAATAACAACTTCTCCAAGGTTTCTGTATGAGATCCACGCTTTTTATCCCTGGAACCAGATTCCATGCATCCTTCAAGAGTTTTTCAACTTTATACTGATAGGTGGCAGCCCAATCTTCATCATCACTGGTGTTACTGTGGAATGTCTCCAACAATAGAAATATAACCGACTAAGATATTTGAAGAAAAAAATAAGCGGAAAAATAAATATATTTAACTCCGCAGCCGTTCTAGAAGACTTTGGTTCACCTGTTAGAAAAATAAAGCTGAATTTTGTTTTCTCTTACATCTATCTAGAAAAATCTAGGCAAATGACAACCAAATGTCCGAAACTACATATTACCTAGCGCATCTTGGTAACAAACTAATCGATCATATTGGAATATAAGCCATAAGAATAAAACATTATCAAAGATGTCTTAGAACCAAGTCCACTAAAGAGATTCATAAGATAAGACATAAATTAATATCAATATTGCATTCAGTACATTATATCTTTCCATATTAATGTTATCACAACTTTAATCTCTATCACATCTTCATTCCTATTAGTGGCTAACACCATATGTAAGTTTGAAAGAAAATCATTACCACTATTTAGATTAAAATCTCAAATGGATTTTATTGAAGTCAAAATTCCACATAGACAATCTATTAAAAAATTGGATCTACTAAGTGGCATATTTGGTTTAGCTTTTTGAAAGGCTAAAAACCATTCTAAAATAGTAGAATTGATTGTAGGTGATTTTAAGATTTTAGTTAGGCAAAAGTAAAATTGATACTATCTTTATCATTATTTTACTTGAAGTTAGTATTAGTAGCTTCTGTCTCCAGAATTGATTATGGATAATTTTTATATTATAATTTATTGTTTAATTCACTTTTTACATAAATGTATCCAAATATAAATCAATTCTGCTAAACTCAATTTTGATAAAATCAATTATACCAAACTCAATTCTATTAAAATCAATTTTGTTCACCGCTAATTCAAATACACCCTAAGATCTAAATGTAAAAAGTACCCTCAATTTTTTTTAGATGTTATCAACTACTTTTAGTTGAAGAAAATAAGAGTGATAAAAGTTGTGATACACTAATATGAAAATTCCTATTGTATTAGATGCAGCATTAAGACACTCATGTCTAATATCGCGATGTTCTCACTAATCCTTATAAATCTCTTTATTTGACTTACTTCCAAAATATTCATTGTATTTTTTTATTCTTACACTTTATATCCATTTATGATGACTTAGTTTATTACACGATATGCAGGTTATGTATGGAATCTAATTACTAGCCTGCTTTGTAAATAGCATCATCTGCCTAGATTATTCTTGTTATATTATTTTCATAATTTATAATGGATTAAACGAAAATGTTTTAAACAAGGAGGACTCACAATTTTAATTTGAAGATTTATAGTACAATTTTTTTTAAAGGAAAATAAAATTGTTTATTAGATGTCCAAAAAGGATGATCACAATGATGATCATAGTCTTTCTTATAATGTAGTTATCACCAGAAGAGTTTGATTATGTTGATATATCTTCACCACGCCTTTTTAAGGACACTTTTTGATATGCTGTTAAGACAATTTTAAAATATACAAGTAGTAAAAGGGAGTATATCACCCAGTTAAACAAAAACATATAAAATGATCATTTTCATTATAATATTGAAAAAAGGGAGGGTATTTCAAATTATAATTCAGTCCTATAGATAAAATCATAAGTGGAGAATTTAAACTACTAGTATATAGTTCAAACAAGAAATAAGATAAAATAGAGGGCAACAAGAAATAATCATAAAGTTCAAACAGATTTGAGGTAAATTAGCAACATAAATTGAAGCATTGCTGTTACAAAATTCAATAAAAACAAATAAAATATGATGTTGTAAAAGTAGGAGGTTGTAATGACATGTATAAAAATATCAATGGAAAATGAAGAAGATGAAACCAACTTAATCTTGATGGGGGTGTATAAAGAAAAATAAAAAAAAACATAATAAAAGCATAAAAGAGAGAGGGGATGGAAAACTTTGATGGTGAGTGACTCAATATATAGGCAAGAAACTCCAAAGCTAATGAGAATTTCACACACTGAAGTGGAATTCATTAATATTGATTTTTGTTCTTTTCATTCTTATTATATTTTGGAAACAAATACGTCTAACACACAAGTATCCGTGCGAGCGCACCAGTACCGTGCGAACCCACGGGTTATTAGGTCAAAATCTGTGTGAACGCACGGTTAATACATTTTTTGTACAATTAAATAAAATAAAATAAATATATTTAAAACAATATATGAATTCAAACACGATAAAAATGTGTTGTTTTTAATTATTTATGTATCTAATATTTTTATTTTGTAATTATTTTTTATTTAAAATACAATAATTTTAAAGATAATACATGAATAATTGAAATATATATTATTGATGTATTTCTTTAAAAATTGAAAAATCGATACAATTTTTTGTATTTTAAAAATATGTTTTTCATTTAAATATTTATTTTTAATTAATTTATATATTTATCTTTAACTTTTTTTTATTTTTTCTATTTTTTATTTTTATTTTTTCTATTTTACAATTAAATTAAAATATTTTTTATTTTATATAAATTTTAAAAGTAAACTATCTTGTCGATATTTATTTTAATTTGTTGATAAACAAAAATGAGACTTCTGACAAAAACTATTATTATGAAGAGACTATGAAATAATAATTTGTTCACCTATAACTACATATATTTAAAAATGATGATTCCGATGTTGAAAATAGTATTTTAGTAAGATGATAATTTTTATTTTTTTTATAACACCAAATTAAAATAATTATAATAGGAACGTGAAGTGAGTGTTCAAAATATTGAATATTAACGGAATTGTCAAATTACTTATCAAAATATTGAACATTAATGGAAACATGAAGTTATTGATGAAAATATTTAATTATTTTCTTTTCACGGATACCATATATTTTTCTATACATTTAATTATTTTTTTCGCGGGAATCAGATATTTTTCTATACATTTAATTATTATTTTTCACGGTATAAGATATTTTTCTATTAAAAATATGTAAATCTGAAATAAATGCGCGTCCGTACAAGAACCCGTGCAAATGCTTACTACTTATTATTAAGAAAAATTATTTTATTTTATTAGTATAGTAATAAAAGCCATTCAGTAAAAGTTAAAAATCTGTATTCATATTTTTCTTACTCTCCATGCCAAAGATTGCTATCTATATGGTATAGTACTATAGTATAGGGTACAGAGATTCTTTAATTTGTTGAAGCAAAAGAAAATGAAAAAAAGTAAAAAGTAAAATGAGAAAGTTGAATTTGGACTTTGCTAAAGAAGGAAATAAGTTGTCTCTACTATATAGTAACCACTTTCTTTATTTTCTTAGACGTGTGGTACTAATTTTTGAATTAAAGTTTCTTTGCCATTTATTGCTTGCCGTGGGTATTCCGAGTTCTACTATATTTTTCAATTTATCACTTTTTTGTTTTTCTTTTTGTTTGTGAATATCAAGACGTTGCGCACATATCAACTTAATATAAATCGTCATGATTATAACTCTAAATAAAGTTTTTCATGAAATTAGAGTAACTATTTTTATCATTCTTACTAGAGTTAACATCATACAAATAACGACAACAAAGTTTTATCTTGTTAGATGGAGTCGATTACATGAATTTATTTTTGTTATAACTAGTACTTTATCCCGTGCGATGCACGTGTTTAGGCGGGATTTTGGTCTAAAGTTGACGCCTAAACATGTATTCTGTTTTAATATATTAAAGATATTTTAATAATAATTATATTTCTATCTAAATCATTAGTTTTGAGATCTTTTTTAATAATTTTTCTTTTAATCTTTTTAGATATTTTTTTCTTCTAATTGTTTGTCTTCTCTCATAAACCACCTAAGTTTATTTTTCACAATCTTTTTTACTATAAGCGTCAGAACCGTCTTAAGTTTTTGGAGACGCTATGTAGGCTAGCCACAATTTAGCAAGAATAAAACAAATAGAGGCCCTATATAATCAAGATTTAACCTGACAAATATTTTATGAGGCCCCATTTAACCATAAATTAACCTTGAAAACTTTGAGGCCCTGTGCGGTAGGCCGCCTTGCACGCCCTCAAAGACGGCCCTGATAAGCGCTATCGCGACACTCTCTCTAATATTTTCATTTCATTTTTATTCTACAGAGTCTTACCACACATCCACTGCAGCATCCTCATCTCTACTACTTTATTCTCGTGTTGATTATTAATCGTCAAACATTATGTTGCATACAAAATCATAGGTCTTACCACAATCCGATAAAAAAATTTGTTCGGCTTGAGTTGTACCTTTGCATCACATAAAACACATGATGCCTTTTTCCATTTCAACCACCCAACTTGAATTTGATGGTTTACACACTACTACAAATAATACATTTTTTGAAAAAGCTTTTACCTCACCCAACAAAAGAAAAGGTATAATGCCAAGATGCGCCATGTTTTATTTTTCTTTAAAAATAAAAACCACTTATTTTCTCGGTTTTTAATATAACCAAAGGGAAAAAAGTTCAGGATATGCTTTGAATCTCAACTATTGAGTTTATGCTTTTTTTTTCTTTATAAGTGTAAACTAAATGATCTATCTCTTCGGTTTCTGTAATAACCGAGAGATATAATAATCAGATTTTACTATAAAAGCACTCTTTAAATAGATTTTACCATAATCCTAACTTATGTAGCCACCCCAAACTCGTATGCATCATTCTTTGGAATGAACTGCAAGACAAAAAAAATCCTCAATGTATAGTGTTCTTCTATTTTGAACAAAACATTTTTTCAGTCCTTGCAATTTATTTTACATAATAGTGTTGATGATGTTGTTGTATTTTTGTAATAACCTTTCTATGTATTCAATCAAAGAAAACAATGTTGCTTTTCTAGATTGACAACATTGAGAAATTTATTCTTAAACATGCTGTAAATTGCACACACAAAATGATGACTGGTAAATAATTGAAATTGAAACACAACATGTTACTTTAAATTCTATATCGTTCACCATTTTTTGATTGAAACTTATTACCTCATTTTTTCTCTAAGAACGAGGGGTTTACTAATTTTATTTTATTTTTCTATTTAAAAAAGAAAATACATTTCTCCTCGATTTTTTAGCAAAATCGAGGGATCTTGTTACATTGCTACAACAACGAATCTCTATCCTACATTCATAAAAGGAACAACGCTCAAGATATTTTCAAGACATCAATTCATAACAAACTATTACATTAACCACTATATATTTTATTCTCTTTCTTGTGAAAGCATTTTCTCAAGATAATGAAATATTTGTTTCAAGTTAAAGGTTGGAAAAGTTCTCTACGATGAATTGCAAGTGTAGAAAATCATTCTTGCTTCAAGTTAAACAAAGAAGGGACTTTAATCTTTGAAAAGATTAGATGGGTATGCAATAAAATCTGGATTTATTGATCTCCAAGAATAACAACGACGATGATGAATCGGGATTTGTTGTAATCAATGTATTTTAATATTCTGTGTAAATAATGTAATGTTTTTTTAAAAAAAGTTATTGTTGGATTATATGGCTCTCATTCATTTCCTTCATTCTATAAGTTATTTATTTGTGGTCAAGATTAAATCTCTAATTGTGAAGATTTCTCCAGCAATATACGGCATCTAGTTCTTTGTGATTAAGAGACCATCTCCAAGCATTACATGTCACTTGTTGCATGCTTCATGTAACACCCCATAATTTCATAATTTAATTTAATCAGAATTTAAATTAATTTTTTTGAATTAATTGATTATTTGGTGAATTAAGTGGAGAAAATTGTGAAAGAAAGTAATTGGGCTTGGTGTAGTTGTTAGTAGAAGGGATGTGTTAATTTGAGTAGGCCTTACTAACTAATATTCTATTTTTCATAAAACAGAAGAATATTGTGAAAAGAGAAATAGAAATCCAAAAGAGGAAGAGAGAAGAACGTGAAAGAGCAGAAGAAGAGAAGAAGAAGAATCTCAAGAATTTTTCCAAGGTAAGGGTGACTAATCCATTTACTCTCTATTATCAGTTTAATAGTGGTAGAATTGATTTTGTAGGATGTTTAATTAAATTGAGATATGTTAGGTTTGGGATTCCGTAAGGTTTAGAGAAATTGTTGGATTTTAGAGAAATTGGGCGAATTGAGATATTGCTTGGTGTTAATGAACCCCTAAGTATGTTGGAAATATGTTAAAAGGTTTTATTTGGGACTGTTTTGGTGTTATGACGATGTTGGGACGAATTGGATTGGAATTGAAATAGAGAAGTGTTGTTAAAATTGAGTTTTTCTGCTACTGTGCACGCTGTAACTGGGTAGCAGCGGTGCAGTAACCCGGTTACCGCGTGAAAAAATGAGGAAACTGGGCATTTTTTGCTGCTGTAACTGATTACCGTCTTTGCTGTAACTGATTACAGCTGAGTTTGGAAAATAACGAATACATTGACGTAAATGTGTAACCGTTACACTTGATGCATTTTGAAAAATTATTTTAAAAATTTCATATCTTTCAAACTGTATACCCGTTTTAAGTGTCGTTTTGAGCGTTGTGCCAATAATTAAATATTCTATATAATTAAATGATGTTTTGGGCAGTAGCTCAATTTTATTTTTAAAATCTGGTTTTTATTTGATGATGGTGAGTTGTATATTACATGTTAAGTGCTAAATATAATAACATGGTGGATTGTGGCAATGTATTTGCTCTGTTGATGTTGTGTTTGGTGTTAATTATGCATGATATGATTTTTTAACAGTGTTGAAATAGGAATGCATTATTCGGTGTTGTTTCGGTAAGTTGGATTATGATAATGATGTTCTTTTAATCGGTGTTGATGATTAGCATGCTATAGATGGTGCATGCATTCATAAATAATCATTTGTGGCTGTATCCTGGTGGTGTTGGATCACCGATAGCTAATTCCCATTGTGTGGAATTAGTGAGTTGGCGGTAGCCGTATCCTGGTGGTGTTGGATCGGTGAGATGGGTTAATCCCATGACTGGTACCACATGCATAAGAGTCGTTGCATTTGCATATATGTTGATATAACATGATTGGAGGTTGTCCAGTGTTATATCGGATTGTTGTTGTAGCGGGGAATATCTGAGATCAAAGTCATTAATTGACTTAACTCATTATTTCAGTGAAAGTCGCCACCGCGCTTTATTGTTTCCAAAGGAAATGGAAAAAGGGCGAAATAAACCCAAAATTTGTTTTTAAAACAAAAAGAGATCTTAGGTACGGGTGTTTATTATACAAGGGGAATGTTTTAAGCACCCCTCATATCTGTGGTACTCCACAGGAACCTTTTTGAAAATCTGTGTTTATTAAATAGATATTGTGTGCAAAAGAAAGATTTGTTTGATTTTTTAAAATAAGCTCGGCAAGACGTTACATCTTGTGCCTACATACTTCCTCGGTGCAATGGAGAAGTCAGAGCTAATGTAGTTCCACTTAAAAGGGAATAGGTTTTCTTAAAAAGGAATAAACACTTTATCGTCGTTAGAGAGAATACTGAGCCATTAATCTTGAATATGAGAACAAATGGTTTATTTGCGTCACAAATGAAAGAAGGGCTCCAACTTGGATAAAATCAACAAGTATGTCACTAGCTCTCTCAAGTAGAAAAGATTCCATCATATCAATCAATATCAAAATCGTGGGGTATCGCAACTCACTACAACAATTAATCGTGTCTAAACTTTTGAAGAAAAGCCAACAAGGGAAAAATATATTTTTAAATAAAGACTTTTAAAAAGAGCTTTCAAACATAAGAAGGTTTTGGAAAAAGGGAGAAGATTTTGAAAATCTAAGAAGGGGCGGAGTTGAAGAGGCTATCCTAGAGCGTAAAATAAAAGCTAAGGAAAAGAACGGTCTAACCGAAATAAGAAGCCAACACTTGACATTGAGAGTCAAGGTAGATTTCTCATCCTTTGGACTACCAACACTAAACCAATACATCACCACTTGGTGATCTATATGAACTTGATTATCTTTAGCACCACTTGCACCAAGCCTTTGGAATACATTATGAAATTCTGACAGAAATTGGGCAGAGTAATGGTTGTATACAGATGAATTCCTTATCGCAATGCCTTGGAATTAAACATCAAAGACTTTCGAGGAAATACCACACACAAACAGACAACAACTAAATGCCAGACAAAACTACAACATAATAACAAGGTCCAGAGGTGCTAAGTCCAAAATTCCAGGTCTTTAAAATGCTCGGGATAGTAACCAATAGTCCATAGGGCCTTAAGTGTTTGTTTTATCGTTTTAAGTTATTTATTAATGTTTTAGCACAAAAATAGAGTATGGTCCAAATGGACAAAAGGAAAATGGCGGAAACATAAACAATACGTCCAAATGGACAAAGGGAAAATAGTGGAAACATAAACATGATGAATGATAAGGGCGAAAATAAAAGGAAGCATAAATCGAGAAATATAAAGAGCAATATAATAAAAAATGCGGAAATTAAAGTCAATTGTTAATTGTTAGCAGGATGACCATCTTGAAACTTGTCAAGTATATCATCGATTTCTTAGTAATGAAGATCGATGGTGAGTGAATGATGATCTCGGGTTTAAATTCAATAAAAGTTCATCAGAAGCTTGATAAAATCATAGCGACTACACGATAAACTTCCATAAGTCTTAAACCAACCGCATACAATTTCTGCCATATTGGATCTTTTTATTCAGGACATGAAATGTTGCGCTATGTTAAGCAGATCGCCAAGTGACTTATGTAGAAGTCACCCTACAACGAGGCTGGTCAACAATTTTTGTGCTAAAGCATGCGAGATAAATGATATATAGATCGTTCTACGAAAGCAATACCGCACGAAAAGAAAATAGGTAGCAGTCTCATCTTCATCTAGAATCCAAAAGAATTCTCTTGATGTTGAAGATTTTCATCGACCAAAATAAAAATAAGAAGAAGAAAGATGGAATTACATTAAAATAAAGTCACTCAAACTATCATTAATATCATTCATCTAATATTATGGATTTGGTTCTTTCAAACCTATCAACATCCTAGATCCAATGATATTAATGAAGTAGAGGAAGAAGAGATACCAAAAACAAGCTTAAAAAGGAAAAAAAAACAACATTCTATCAGCATGCAACCGATTGCTCTAATGATGCAATCGATTGCACCTCTTCAATTTTAAAAATCTGCACATTTTAACAATCGATAGCACAAAGAGAGCAATCGATTGCACTATGCATTTTAAAAAAAACAGCAATCAAAGGAGAAAAGCTTGTTTAAACATTATACCAAACACTTTGTGATCTTGGATCAACTTGTGCACGAAAATCCATCAAATAACAAGCAAATAACACCAATATAACACCAAAGGTGTAGCAAACATAATCAACAATAGATCATATTTTGAAGAATGGAATGGATCTAGAGATTTACCACTTTCTTGCTCAAAACTTCAAAGCCACTTCAAGAACAAACAACAATTCTTTGATTTTCCAAAATTGATGATGAACAAATGAAAGAAAAGAGTGAATGGATGAAGGTTTAGTTCAAAACTTAGTAAGATTCAATGTGAATCTTACTAACTTATGAAAAATGACTTTGAGTGAGGTGGTTTTTGGAGAGAGTTGAGAGAAAAAGAATTCAAAAGAATTCTAGCAAGGTAAGTTTGGCTATCAAAGCTTGTTAAATGAAGAGGTAGAGGCCTCTATTTATAAGATTTAGGCTTGGGATTAGTGGTGGATTGGAGTTAGGCTTGGTAAATGAAATTAGGCTTGGTAAATGAATTTGGAGCCAAAATTATGATCCAATGGTGCACATGTCATCAAGTGAGGTTACATGATATGACTTGATCAAGATGATATAGATAATTGATTGTGCAATCTAAAATATTCTTCCCACACATGAAAATGGTGACACACTCCTCAAAAGCTGAAAATTGCCTTCATTTTTCATATTTCGTACTGGTGTAATCGATTGCTCTAATGGTGAAATCGATTGCTCCTCTTCAAAAAGCACAAATCTGGCGCAAAAATAGTGGGTGCAATCGATTGCTCTAATGGTGCAATCGATTGCTTGCTGAAAAATGCCTTGTTTGGTATATGCTTTGGATTAGTACCTACAAAACACAAACAAATAAAAGGACAAAGCAAAATCTTTTTTATATTTTGGTTAGCATATCATATACAAACTAAAACAAAGGTGCTTGATGAGCCCCCTTACAGATGAAGTGAGCACAACACCAAAAACAGAACTCTAAAATGAAGCTCTTGATTAATGATTGAGGTGAAAATGATGTATGATCTTAGGGTCAAAAATTGGGGTATGACAGTTGTGATTATGGTTAATTTTATGTTGGTAACTGTTAATGGATGACTTTTGAAATCTAATTGTACTGCAGTTGGGTGAATGATCTCCTTATGACATTTTATCATTATGAGCTTATAATATAGTTTAAATGTGATATGTCTCACCCTTACTGTTGACCATTTTCAGATTGAGGAGTACCAGCTTTCGAGATCGATGAGGATAGCTTGTAGGCTAGTCCGTTAGTTCGTGTCGGTGTCATGCTCTGGTCTTGTAACACTGGGGAACGATTAGTTATCTTAGAGTTGTTTGATGAACTCTTATTTCTTTTGTTTTGCATAAATTTTGGTCGGTTTATGAGTCGGTGAATTCTTGGTGTTGAATGCCGATGTTTTATACTATTCAGATTCTGAAACTATTCTGATGTGTTTAACATGTTTACTGAATAATATTGTTTTATGTTCCTCAAAAGACATGACATGATTGAATGTTTTTAAATCTTTGGAGTTGTAATGCCCTTGTACATGTTTTACTCTTTATTTAATTAATATTCCGAGGGGATTTAGAAGGGTGTTACACTTCACACTTCTTACTTATTTGCATTGCCACATGTTATGTGCTTTGAAGAATGAAGGCTATATATATGTCACGTATATGTCTTGAAAGAGATCGTCACAATAATAATAGAAACACACATTGTAACATACACTTGAGTGTATTTTGGTGAGAATTCTTGTTCCATTTGAGAGAGTGTTTTAAGAAAATATTGTTCTTTGTCCTTATTATTATAAAAGGACTTTGAGGTTTTCCACGTAAATCTTATGTGTTCTTTGTCTTGCTATGTTACTTGTTTCTCTTTAATTCTCAATTATCTCGATCTTGTGCTTCTGTATTGCGCGAATACCCTAACAGTTATTCACCTCGGTTTTATACTGAAGTTGAGGGGTAAACATATTTTACCTCAATTTTTTTCAAAACCGAGGGGGGAAATTTAGCGTGATTATTGAGGATATTGCTCACCATCAAATATAGCGTGATAATTTGATGAGTATCAATGCTCAAGATGTAACGCTCGAAAATTCGATTATTTGCTTAATTTAGACGTTTGTAGTGTTTAGTGAAATTTTCGCATTTTGGAACGATTTAGTCGGTATTAGTTCGGGATAGCGGATCGATAATTAATCGGAAATTTTAATATTTTTAGTATTAGAAATATTATTAGAGTAACGTGACGTGTATCATTTTGGGAATTTTCCGAGTAAATAAAATTAGACCGTAAAATATGAGGTAAAGAGTAAATAGGAAGTTTAATGAAAATAAATTAGATGGGCTGAGTGTTATGTTGTACGGGTAATTTGATTTTGGCCCAAATTGGAAGAATTGAGAAGTGAGGATACACCTAGGTTTAGAAACTCAGTAACATAACATTTGGGAAAAAGAGAAGGACGATAGAGAGAACAGGAAAATTGGAAAAGAAAAGAGATACGAAAATTATGCCGTGAAGAGAAAAACTGATGAATTACGCGAAGTCGGAAAGCTTGGATTCGACCGGAATTGTAGAGCGGACTCCGAATATAAGGTAAGGGTGGGTTCTTGCTCTATAAACGGAGATATGATGGACCGTATGTAGGGTTTAGGGAATTTTATCATCTCTATGTGTTGGTATGATTATTAGTGCCTGTGATGTCGCTGTGTGAGTTTGCTGAAAATTGTTTGTAGAAATTGTTGTTGTGTGATAATTGAATTGCACTGTCTGTGAATTATAATCGATGAATGATTATCTGTGTTGTGAATGGATTAATGATGTTGTGATAATTAATTTTCTAGGATTAGAATTATTAATTAAGACTGAGGCCGAAAAAAATATAAAGTGAAGAAAAATAATAAGGGACGGAGCCCCTAAATGGAGGGACGAGAGAAGTGGCCATGCTACTACATAGAGGGAGAGCGCACGCCCCTTGTCAAGAGGAAGAAAGGGGACGCTGGTCGCAAAGGTGTGGTGACCGTCCCATGTTATGACCATTAATTAAGTTTTGTGCTATGTGTTAGTATTAAGGTACTAGTGGTATACTTCTTGTAACTATATTATAATTAAATCATGGATGAAATAAAAGTTTGCAAAAATAAATGAAATAGAAACTATATTAGTTACTAAGTATTATGGTTAGTATTATGGTATATTTGGTATATATATATATATATATATATATATATATATATATATATATATATATATATATATATATATATATATATATATATATATATATATATATATATATATATATATATATATATATATATATATATATATATATATATATATATATATATAAAAGTCATTAGCGTATAATAATAATAGTTTAATATTATTAGTGTAGGAGTTTTGAGTTAGAGATAAATATTTGTATTATTTGGTTAATTTAAATTATCTTCAATAGTGTTGTTAGAGTTGTCAATAGGGTTGTCAAAGTTGCTTTGGAGTTGTTTAGAGTAAAATCTGATAAACTATAGATTAAAATTGAAGGTATTTGACCCTTTAGAGTTGTTTTATTATTACTTGAGTTAAACTATTTGTCAATTTGGTGCATAAGTGTTACCCTTATATGTAATAAGAATTTTGAGTAGGGTATTTTTGGGCACTTTAGAGTTGTACGAATTATTGTAGAGTTGTTTAGAGTCCCTTCGGAACTCTGTCGAATTATAATTATATATTATTATAATTTTTATGAGTTAATAATATAGAAGAAGGTAATGAAAATAACAATATCACTTTGTTACCCAACATGTAGTGACCAATTTCGTAACAGAGACATTATATAAGTAGCAGAGGAATATAATAAGTTGTTTGAGTGACAAAGATAATAGTAACCATTGGAGTAATTTAGGAGGGACCGTTCCAGGCAATACACTGTTAACTGTCATTTTCTTTGTGATGTATTGTGACGTTGTGGTGTGAATACTCTTGTGAATTATTGTGAAGTGCAGGAAGTGAAGTGACGATTATTTATCAATAATTATTGATATATTTTGGTGATGTAGGCGAATGCCTTTGTGATGATATTTGGCGACGTGTTAGTGATTATTGCGAAATACAGTAAATAAAGCGACGTTGAGTTACCTCTAATTATTGGTAACGTTTGTGATATAGGCGTATGCCTCGCAACGTTGTTTCGCGATGTTTGTGATTTGTTGCATTTCATCAGTGTCTCATGATTTGCATGTTTTAGCGACGGCCTGGATTGACAAACAGCGACGAAGGCTTATGCCTGTTTTGATGCCTCTATTTATAGGCAATTGGCGATGGGGGCTGAAGCCCTGGGTACCACATGCATGTGCATTTGTTAGAGTCACATTTCATTTGTGTGATTATGAGTTTATGTGTTGTGATGTGTGAACTTATGTGAATTTTTGTGAAATCTAAATATGAATTTATGTGAGATATGGTGACGCGTGTATTTTTGATTTAAACAGTGAAGTAAACTAGACGGTAATGATTATACCGCAAAGTGATGATTATTATGACTTGAACCGTATATATAATGTTTATCATCACACAATTTATATTGTTTGATATCTCACCCCTTTTATTTGTTTCGCCGTTACCTTGATACTGGTAACGCGCAGGTGATAGCCTTGAGGAAGATTTAGACGCTGTGAGTCGAGTTGGTGGTCGCTCTGATACGTAGCACTCAGAGGGATAAGCGCGTGTTTTAATTATTTGTTACTTGCTGAATTTTAATGATGATTATTATTGAATTGTAGCTTAAAGCTATATTGCGAAGATGTTATGATTAAATTGAAAATTGTGAAGTTTTGTGAATTCCGCTGCGAGATAAAATAATTTGGTTTGATGAAGTAATTTTGAGGATTAAATTAAATGTTTTAATTTATCTGTTTTAATTGTATGTGCTATGTATCTATGTGAAGGCGTGAATGCCGTATATGATTTAAATGAAGAAATGTGACATCTCAATTGTTGATGAAAATTTTGAATAACTCTGTTTTTTCGTTATAATTACCGAATAAATTACCGGGTAGAATTGGGGTGTTACACAAGACACTACCATTAGTGATCCGCGTCAAACATAGTAAACTTCCATTATAAAATAATGGTGAATATAAAAAATTGATAATGAAGCATCATGAAGCACTTGAAACTATCTACATACACTATTTTAAGGTTTGCAAGGGCATTGTCATGAAAAGTTCTCAATAATAGATTACAATAGCATAAAATTATTTGGGTTTAAGGTTTGTGTTAATAAATATTTATTTGAGCAGAAAATCATTCATTTATGTAGTCACTTTTTTGTTTTATATCAGAAACAAATGCATACAAAAGACATAAAAAATATATGGCACCCAACATTTAATCTACCCTAAATTTCAATGATTCAAAGATCTAAAATTAGATCTTCAGGAATTATTTTTTAATATTTTGTGTAAACAATATAATATTCTTGGTAAAAAATGTAGTTTGTAAACAAATTAATTTATTAATATCGTGTGTAAACAATGTAACGAATTTTTTTTTTATAAAAAAAAACTATCTTACCCCTCTATTTTAATGATAAATCGAGAGGTATGATGCGCTAGTTTTGAAAATAATAAAAATGCAGCTGATGAGGTTCGAACTCATATGCAGATAACTTAACCTGTAGGTTTTTAATTAACTGAAGGGTAAAGTGGAAGCTTTTCATGATGCTCTTCGGTACCTCGCTTCTGAAGTCAGAGTTAAATGTATTTCGCGTCCGAGGTGAAATGTGTTTTTTGTAGTAGGGTCATCCCCTTCTATTTTTCTACCATTCTGTATTACGAATCCAAGATATTTAAACCGTGTGACTTGAGGGATAATATGGTCTCTAACTTTCACCTCAAGGGTAGAAACACTTCTTCTTTGCTGAACTTACATTCCATATACCATGTCTCACTTCTGCTTAGGCGAAAAACCATGTGTTTCTAAAACACGTCTTCAAGTTTCCAATCTCTAATTTAAATTCTCATTCGACTCTCCAAGAAGGACTATATCATCTGTAAGAAAAATATGCATATCGTTGCAATCTCTTGGATGTGTTTCGTGAGTATCCAAAATTTAGGTAAAAAGGTAAGGGCTTAGGGTTGATCCTTGATGCAAATCCATTATAATGGGAAAATTTTCTGTCTCACCACCCTGTGTCCGAACACTAGTCGATGCCCCTTCATACATATGCTCTGAAACCAACATAATGAGATACATACATATTTTGGTCAAAACATTATTGTGTTAGATCACTGATTCAAAGACAACATTCTTTATTCACAATTGGTTGGTAACATATCTAGGGTGACATTAAATTTTATTTTTCACAAAACTAAATGAGCAGATAAAATAGATTCAAATAGCTCAATGTGTGGATGTAAACTTAGGAAGAGTTACAGTCTTCCATGTGCTTGTTTAATTTCAAAGAAGGTGAAGCTTGAAAAACCAACACATATGGATGAAGTTTGCACTCATTGTAAAGGTCTCCATTTTGATGATGATTGTGTGACGAAGAATGATAAATCAAACATATCTATCATGTCCAAGTGGGAAGTGATTCAAGAGAGACTCATGAAAGTTGATGACATAAGGAAATTACACATCAAAGAGCAGCTGAGGAAGATTTCCTATCCAAAAACAACAAATATAAAACCATCTTTGGAAGATTTTCCTCTATCATTGGTTGTTCTATTTCATCATCTTCTTCAAACTAAGGAAGAAAATCATACATATCTTCTTGAAGACTCCAACCCCGACAATCTTTTCTTCGAACTACACACCGCGGCTTATGACGATCTTTCCACTATTTGGATTATACAGCTTGTACCCTTTGGAGCTTGAGTCATAACAACAGCTATTCATCATAAAGAGCATACATCATGTTATTTCAAACATAATCATTTCCGACTATACAACAATATTCACTTCATGCTTATCCATACAATACAACCTATCAACTTTGACCATAGGGTCTACAACAACAAATTCAACATACTAACAACAAACATAATTACATGTTATCCACAATTCATCAATACATAACGCACACAAACATGATTACATGTTATCAACAATTCATCACACAACTCGCACAAACATTATTACATGTTATCGACAATTCATTCAAAACATGATTAGAGTCAATTTCATGAGAATCTAACATAAACCCTAACATTTTGAATTCCACAACTAAACCCATTATTTCACCATCAATGTTTTACCCACAACAAACACAACAATCTAATGCACATAGATTATCAATTGGACCCAACTTATCACATTTATATCATCACATTCCAACAAAACGTTAAATACCCAAAATTGCACATAGAAGAGCATGGATATCAAGTATAGAATCTACCCACCATAACATACTATCATACAACCCTTTATCATGAAAGAACCCCACCCTTGCCTTGGTAAATTTGGACTCTTTCACCGTAGCTCTAAGCTTTTCTCTAAAAGAAATCCTTTCTAACATCATTTGGAGACACACCTAAAAACCAGTTCGGAAATCAGCTTATCAGACGAACTTAAAACCCTCAAAATAAAAATTGCTTCAATCAGAACTTACCTTTACGAGTCAGGAACGCCGTGTCCAAGTATCGGAACGATCCAACTGTTGGATTGAAAGAAACGCCCGATTTGCCAAGGTGGTTTTCTGTTGAAACTTACTGCGAAAATTGAGGCTTCCTCTATAATTTTTCTTCTTCCCTTAAGTGCTCTTCCCTTTGGATTTTTCTCTTTTCTATTTCTTCTTTCTCCCCCAAAATGAGTTATGATTCTCCAACCCTAATCTCTACTCTTACAGTCTCTTATCTTAATGGGCTTAACTCATAATCCATCTATTATGTTATATTCTACCACTTAGGCCCAAATCATTAAAACCTCCCTAATTACTTAATTAAGTCAAATAACACAAACACACTCATAATTAAATGCTTAAGTAATTATTATATCACATAATAACTAACTAACTAAATAAATAATTATTAACAACATCAAATATTATAATTACTAAAATAATAGCGAATAAAATCGAGCTGTTACAATAGCTTTCAACCATTTGCCTCTACTCACTTTCTCCAACTTTCCACGGTCAATTTCCGGAACCTCTTCTCTGCAACTCCACGTATCTTTCTCTTCTCCACAAACCCTTATTTTCTCTTCTGCTGCCAAAACCTATTCTTTTCTTTTATTCAACTTTAACCAAATAAAACTATTATTTCATTGGGCCTAATATTCACACCTCTCACTCTTACTTCAACCAACACAATACAAGCCCATCCAACATTGTCTTATAATACTCCAATATATTTAATACTATTAAACAACCATTTTATAAAATAATGCCTCATATCAATAATACCAATTATTCACAACATCAACGAATAAATTCCAAAATAGTTTAATTAAATAATTAATTAAATATTCAGGCATTACAAGAATCCCAAGGTCTAATGACTTATCTTGCACAAGATGAAGTCAAATTCTAAGGTAACATGGTAAATAAAGAAATAAAGAAGAGACAAACAAGGATAAACAACAAGCAAGCTCAAAGAAAACAACCAAACATGTGTACTCAAGACACAATCAAACACGAGGTCAAACATGCAAGGATAAACAACAAGTATGCTTTTAAAAACAACACAAATAATGTGTGCTCAAGGCACAAACAAACTTAACTGAATGCAAGGATAAATAACATACACACTCTAAGTAATAAGTACCAAGGTGTACTAAAGAAACCATACAAGAAGTAGGCAAGGATAAACAACAAGCATACCTCAAGTAAACAGACATTAATGTGTGCTAAAGACACAAAAACAATCAATAAGTAGGCAAGGGTAAACTACATGCATACTTGTCATCCCTTAGGGAATCATCCTTGAGATCTCTCATAGTGTACACATCTATGTCTAAGGATGTATTCTTAATCACATACTAAATATGGAAGAAGAATCAAGATGTATACCCATGTAAGAAAGATCAAACACAAACAAACAATGTCATCCACTAAGGGAATCATCCATCAAAGCAACAAACAAATATGTTATACTACTTGATAAGGCATTAGAAAACCATCAAATAAACATCCAAATTAATCATGAACCTTAAATGTTTCACCCAAAACACAAGACAGAAACAATACTAGTTAAACTAGTCACACAATTGTCAACATCTTCCACTAAAGGGAATCATGTGTTGAAAACAGAGAAGGAGAAGAGGGAGGACTAAAGCCATCACACAAGACAAGATAACACAAGTCAAATATACCAAACATGGCTCGTTGATATTTAAAAGACCTCACCTCACAACAAGTTTAAAACAAAGTGAAGTAAACAAACATATTGCTCATAACTTGCATCACAAGAAAGAATTAGCAACTAAGTGCTAATGTATGATAAAGAGAGAAAATAAAATTATTTACATGACCCAAGGTCGGTATCTAAGTCAAAACAACAAGTATTTATCATGGGACGACTTTCAAGAAGGGAATTGTTCCTCAAGACATCAAACTAGCTACTGTAAATATCAAAACAAACTTCAAAAGAAATTAACTTGTAAAACAAGTAAAGAGGCATAGATACAATGAAATAGATACATGGTTCTCATTTACATAAAAACATATCTAAAGTATCATGCCCAACTTGGATCCCAAGCTTTAAGAGCTTCACCAAGTCACTCAAGTAAACAAAGCGATAAAAGACAAACATATAGCTTCTTATGGTCATCATAATGAATGATCAAGTGAATGATCATCAAAGAATCAAGAAGCATGGAACTAAAGGCCTCAAGATATCACAAGTCATAATTGAATCCATATGAAAAGATGTGGATCATTTGCCTTGAAGGCTCACCACAAAATCAACAACAAATTAAAGTTGAAGAAGAAAAACAAGATGGCTCTTTTAAGTCATCATGATGAACTTACAAACAAATATAAGTGAAATAATCAAATAGAAAAACAAGTTAAGTAACAAGACCTTAGAGGTAAGAAACCAACATATAAAGACATGGCACCCATAGGTGTTGCACCAAGTACATCTCCTAAACTCAAGCAATCAAACACATAGGCAAAAGAAGAAACAAGTTGGAAATCTAAATAAAAGCAACAAGGTGGAATCAAATGGTTTTCATATTCCTTTAGGAACACCTCATTGAGCATATCAAACTCCCATAAGATAATTAGACTTTACAAGTCTTCAGAAACAAAGCTCTTTCACAAAGGAAGTCAAAAGAAACATAAAAAAGGTCAAATAAAAGCATCTAAGCAAGAAATCACAAACAATTATCAATTGATCAAGTAAATTAATCAAAATTTATGTGATTAAACAAAAAACACAAGGTCATTACATGCCCCAAAAGTTGGCTCTAAAAAATATGGTCATAAGTTATTCAATTAAAATCAAGCAAAACCATCAAAAACCAAGGGACTAGTTCAATTTGAAAATGCAAAAGAAATAGGTAAAAGACCTAAAAATCCACCACAATTTAAACCAAGCATCCTAAATGTGTATATAAGTCAGAAGTGAGGTTTGTAGTTCTTGGGTTTACATGGAAAGGGCTCAAAGATTCACAATCACCAAGACTAGTCTCCAACATATCTCAATTAGGCAACTTGATCAAATAAATTAAGCAAATTAGCAAAACAGAACCAAAAATAAAATAGAAAATGGTCTTATCATCTCAAGTCATTTAATAACATCCCACAAATCTTGTTTTAATTTAAGCAACAAGGGAAAATAGTTTTTAGAAGCAATCTAGGCAAGGGATCACTATAAACCATAATTTTGAGAAATTAACTTCAAAAATACATTTTTGAAGTTAACCTTCAAATAAATTTAAACCAAAATGAAAAAAAATTAAATAAATATCTAAGGATTCCAGAAAGTATATTTTTGTAATTTCTGGTTTAGTGAAATATAATTTAAAAATAAATTAACACAAAAAAAAATAATAAAAACTATGCACAAATGACACATTTAAACATTAAATTATTTAATGTGTCATGAAAATAATAAAAATAAAAATACTATGAAATAATAGACTCACTAAAAGATTATCATCTATTTTTTGGGAATTTTTCTGATTGATAGAACTATTTTTAAATAAATCAGCAAAACAAATAAAGAAACTAAATAAAAGAGAGAAAATAAAAGAAAATAAAAGGCATAGTCAACAAGTTGACTGCCAAATCAGCGCGTGGGGCCCAGAATGTCTGAAACCAACCAATCAGGTTTCTTCTTCTTGGGGACAAAACCCTAACGCGTTTCAAAACAGGTTCAAGCACCAACTTCAGATCCAGATTTCTCCTTCATCTCTCAATCATTTAACACGGATCAAACATCAAAAGCATTGCCCTTGCAACAAGTATCATCATGCAACCTTTAGTTTTCAATAAAAGATGCAAGATTTAAGAGAAAAGGAAGCAACAAGTCACGATTCTAATTGTTTGCACAACATTTTCAAAAATGCATCAAACACGATTCAAGCAAGAATGCAACATCTCATATACATCAAACATATGGTTTGGCCAGTTATATGCTCAAAAAGGTCATTTTTAAGCATTAATACCTTAACATGATGCAGATTCAAAAACTTAGAAGCTTACCTCAATGTTGTGAAGAATAAATTCACAAAGTTCCTCTGGACAAACTTAGAAACCCTTAGAACTTGCTTCCTACTGTTAGGAGTGAATTAATGGTAATTTCATGTGTTAAATTAACTACCTTTTGAGCTAAAAGTGAATAGATCTTGTGAATTTTACGGATTTTATAGTTAGAATCGAACTTTCGAGGTTCGATGCTAATCTTAGAACAACTTGCATCACTTTGGGTGTTATTTGTGCAGATATTGAAGCTAAGAGGCAAAGACTAGGAAACACGCAGGCGTAGAGCTCTAGAGAGGAAGAATCACAAAGAAGAAAGAAGAATTAAAGGGCGAGCCGCGCCAATAAAGGGGCGAGACGCGCCAAACTCTCTGCCTTGAGTTCGCGCCGCGCCATTGCGTGCCGAGGCGCGGTGGCTGCGTTACAAAGTTAAAATATTATAAATAGAAGCCCTAGGCCTCATAAGAGGGAGATCTTTTGTGAGCGAAATTAGGAGAGCATTCTGAGTTTGCAGTCAAGAACAACAATTGAAGGCCAAATCTTTACCAATCGAAGACATTCTGTTGATGAAGATGAATCCCTCTATTAATTCTTGTGTGTTCTCCATACCTATGGAGAGCTAAATTCCTCTTGTTGAGTTTACGGTAGTAATTAACCTATGAATATACAATATCATTGATTCTTTCCTATGAACAATTGTTTGAATTTATTATCAATAAGAAACCTTGTTTTTATATTAAATTATCGTGGAGTCTTTGATCGAAAGAAAAGATTCTAACTTTTGCCCTAGGTTACTATATTGATTCAATCTCAATTTGCAGAGATGGAATTGTGATTGAGTTTTCATAATTATCGTTCCTTATTACTATTATCGATATTGATATTTGGAGAGATCAAATCTCATACCGGTAAAAGTCTATCTAATTTGATTTGCAGACATGGAATCATATTTGAGGATAAGTGAAGATAGTAATTCAAAAGATTGTTCAATTGTGAATTAATTGATAAATTGTATAGGAATAGGTTGATGAACCCTAAGGCTCAACATATTTCCTTAATCGTTAACAAACGTTCATTATTTGCATTTACATTATTGTTTACATTTGATAGTACTATAATCATAAAACAAATCCAATTAACTTTTCTCACTCAAAATAATCAACTATAGAACGGCAGTGATATTAAACCAATCCCTGTGGATACGATATATTACCGAAAATATTTACCCACAAATACTTTCAACAAATTGACGCCGTTGTAGGGGATTGGTGTCAATATTGCACGCATTGCAATAGTTTTTATTTTGAGTTTTTGTTACTATTTCATTGATTTGGTTGTTTCACTCGTTTGTTAGTTTGTGCAGAAATTCGTGTATGCGCAGTAAAGTCACCAGTGATCAACTTCTTTTTGATCCCGAGATCGAAAGGACCGCTAGGAGATTAAACAGCAAAGCACGAAGAAGAGAAAACATAGCAAGAACAAGAGACAACGCAACCGCGACATCGTCACAATAACTTGAAGCTATTGACGAGTCGCAAGAAGGACTCTTCTTTCACGAACTATTCACGGAAGAAGAACCGGAAGTTATTATACAACCTACTGTTGTCAACATGGCTGCTACTGGTCCATGTGCTAATAGCCCAAGGCTCAACCCACAGTTCGCTAGAACTGCCGCCAACGGGCGGATTTCAGAATTGAAGACCGGTATCATACAGTTGGTTTGTGCAATCCCTTTTGCCGGATTGGATCACGAAGATCCGTATACACATCTTACTAGATTCTATGAGTTAGCAGGTACAACTGGTGTAGCTCAAGCTGATGAAGAAGCACTGTTCAAGAGGTTGTTCCCACACTTTTTGTTATCTAAGGCAAAAGATTGGTATCTGGATCAACCCGAAACAGTGATGACTGATTGGAATACCTTAGAAGAAAAATTTATGGAAAGGTTTTACTCTCAAAATCGATTCTTTGAAGCAAAAACAGCGATAGCAGTATTCTCTCAAGGCAGTAATGAATCATTGAATGAAGCATGGGAAAGGTATAAAGCTATGTTGAGAAAGTGCAAAGGACACGGTTTTGCGGAAGTTGATCAAATCCACATGTTCCGTAACGGGCTCACAGCTACGAACAAGACACTCTTGGATGCTACAGCTGGTGGTTCACTTATGTCCAAGACACCTGCTGAAGCTACTCAGATAATAGAGCGAATGGCTCTAAATGATCATCAGGGCAACCATGATTGAACGGTCAGAGATAGGAAACCCGGAGTATTGGAGTTGAACAACAGTGATGCTCTGCTGGCCCAGAATAAGCTATTAACATCACAAGTGGAACTTTTGGCACAACAAATATCTAAATTACCACAACAAATCAAGGAGCTGAATGGGGTATCTAATTCTTATCAAGTTGCTAAGTGCGAGTTATGCAAGGGAGATCATCAAACAGGATTCTGTCCACCAGTTCTGGAAGAGGAAGTGAATTACATGAACAATAACCAAGGACAAAGGCAGAATCAATATCAGAATCCTCCGTATCAACAGGGGTATCCACCAAGGAATAACAATCAAGGTTATCAACAAAGGGCACAGAATCAGGGATACCAACAACAAGCCTTTCAACCTTACACTCAACCGTCGCCATAACAACAAGGAGGACAATCTAAGTTGGAAGAGACCATGAATCAGTTCATACAAATGTCAATGACGAATAACAAGAATCAAGAGGCAGCGATAAAAAGTTTGGAACCTCAAGTGGGTCAACTGGCTAAACAACTTGCAGCAAATCAGTCAAATGCAACATTCTCAGCCAACACTCAAGAGAATCCAAAAGAGCACTGCAAAGCGGTAGTGACAAGGACTGAGCAAAAAGGAAGTAATAATGAAACTGAAAGGAATGTGGTTGAAGATAATACGGAAGAGGAAGCTGAAAAACATGACGGAGAAGATGAAGAATATGAAATTATCAATACTAATGCTGAAGAAGAGAATGTGAATAAAGAAGTCAAAAAGAAAGAAAAGCTGAAAAGAAAAAGCAGTAGAGAAAAGTTGGCAAGCAACGTGATACCCAGTCAACATTTGCCATATCCTCACGCTCCATCAAAGAAGGACCATGCTAAGCAATATGCAAGGTTTATGGAAATTTTTAAACAACTACAAATTAATATTCCATTCTCCAAAGCAATTGCTCAAATGCCAAAATATGCCAAATTCATGAAAGATATCTTAACAAAGAAGAAAAGACCGGAAGAAGAAGAAGTTGTTCTACTTGATGCACAATGTAGTGCCATAATATCACGCCTTCCTCAAAAGGCAAGAGACCCCGGAAGAGTCACATTGCCGGTTACAATTGGTAATCAAAATATCGGGAATGGACTGATTGATTTAGGATCAAGTATCAATCTAATTCCTCTATCAATAGAGAAGCGGTTGGGAAATATTGAGATGAAGTCAACAAGAATGACTTTACAGTTAGCAGATAAATCAACCACTCTACCTTACGGTGTTGCACAAGACATGTTAGTGAAAGTTGACAAATTCTTGTTTCCGGTAGACTTCGTTGTGATTGACATGGAAAAAGACAAGGAGTCACCTATCATTCTTGGGAGACCATTCATGAAAACATCCCGAATGATGATCGACATTGATGATGGTATAATGAAGTTAAGAGTTCAAGATGAAGAGGTATGCTTTAATCTCTTCGATGCCATGAAGCAACCAAAAGACAAGAATGACTGTTTTCGCATGGATGTTACTGAAGAGAGTGTAGTGGAAGTGGCGAACCAAATTCATCTATCTATCCCTTTAGAGAGATCTCTTGTTGAATCTTTCAATGTACTTACTCAAGAAGAAGAAAAAGAGATTGAGTTGTTTTTAAAGGAATTAGAAAAAGGTGGCAACACGGTCACAAAGGCGGAAAAGATAGAAGATTTGGAGTTAAAAAAGGGAGTTAAAGAGTCAAAGATAGAATTAAAGCTACTCCCATCTCATTTGAAGTATGTCTTTCTAGATAAAGAAGGAGATAAACCTGTCGTTATCAGTTCTAAGTTGACTCCAGACGAAGAGGCACGACTCATTCAAATTCTCCAAAAGAACAGAGCTGCAATTGGATGGGTATTGGCGGATCTGAAAGGAATAAGTCCTGCCTATTGCATGCACAAGATTATGTTAGAAGAAGAATTCAAACCGGTAGCTCAACCGCAAAGAAGACTAAATCCAACAATGAAAGAGGTAGTTAGGAAAGAGGTGATCGAACTTCTAGAAGCAGGTATGGTTTACCCAATTTCTGATAGTGCATGGGTGAGCCCAGTACATGTTGTACCAAAGAAGGGAGGCATGACGGTGATCCGTAATGACAAGAATGAACTCATACCAACAAGAACAGTAACCGGGTGGAGAATGTGCATCGATTATCGTAGACTCAACAAAGATACGAGGAAAGATCATTTTCCCCTACCGTTCGTGGATCAAATGCTTGAGAGGTTATCGGGGCAGAATTACTATTGCTTTTTAGATGGGTATTCTGGGTACAATCAGATTGTGGTGAACCCAGAAGATCATGAGAAGACAGCTTTTACATGTCCATTTGGAATTTTCGCGTATAGACGGATGCCATTTGGATTATGTAAAGCTCCAGCTACTTTCCAACGGTGTATGCAAGCCATATTCTCCGACCTCATTGAAAAAAGTATTGAAGTATTCATGGATGACTTCTCCGTATTTGGAAAAACTTTTGATATGTGCTTGAATAATTTGGATGTGGCACTTGGAAGATGTATTGAAGCCAATTTGATATTAAATTGGGAGAAATGCCATTTCATGGTGACTGAAGGGATTGTACTCGGACACAAAGTATCTTCCAGAGGACTTGAAGTGGACCCGGCCAAGGTGGGAGGTAATCTCAAAACTCCCACCTCCAATAAATGTCAAAGGAGTAAGAAGTTTTTTAGGTCAAGCTGGATTCTATAGAAGATTTGTGAAAGATTTTTCAAAGATTGCCAAGCCTTTGAGTAATTTACTCAACCAAGGTACCTGTTTTAATTTTGATGAATCTTGTGTTCAAGCCTTCAATGACCTAAAAGACCGGCTGGCCACCGCACCTGTGATCGTAGCACCCGATTAGACAAACCCCTTTGAACTAATGTGTGATGCTAGCGATTATGCCATTGGTGCAGTATTAGGACAACGAAAAGGAAAGATATTTCATGTCATACACTATGCAAGTAAGATGTTAAATGATGCTCAAGTCAACTATGCCACCACAGAAAAAGAATTGTTAGCCATAGTGTATGCCCTTGAAAAGTTTAGATCCTATCTCATTGGGTCAAAAGTGGTAATCCACACAGACCATGCGGCCATTAAATATCTGCTTACTAAACCGGATTCGAAGCAAAGGCTCATTCGTTGGGTTCTCCTTTTGCAAGAATTTGACATAGAAATCTAGGATAAAAAAGGTACAGAAAATGTGGTAGCAGATCATTTATCCCGTTTGGTCAATGTAAACGTCACCAACCAAGAAGCTGAAATAAATGATGAATTCCCGGATGAGCAACTTTTTCAACTCCAAGTAAGACCTTGGCTCGCCGATCTTGCTAATTATAAAGCAACCGATATCATACCAGAAAACTTTGATTGGAATAAGAAGAAAAAGTTGGTAGCCGATGCAAAATATTATGTATGGGATGACCCATATTTGTTTAAGATAGGTAAGGATGGCATTTTAAGAAGATGTGTTATTGAAGAAGAAGCACAACAAATTTTGTGGCACTGTCATAATGCGCCTAGTGGTGGGCATTTCAACGGATGGAGGACGGCAACAAAAGTTCTCCAATCCGGATTTTTCTGGCCTACTATTTTCAAAGACGCCCACCATCATGCAAAGAATTGTGACAAATGTCAAAGAGTTGGAGGGATAAGTAAACGTGATGAGATGTCGCTTCAAACCATTATTGAAGTAGAAGTTTTTGATTGTTGGGGCATAGATTTCATGGGGCCTTTTCTTCCATCTTTTGCTAATGAATATATTCTAGTTGCAGTGGATTATGTCTCCAAGTGGGTAGAAGCCATCGCTACACCAAAAGCGGATGCCAAAACGGTGCTAAAATTTTTAAATCGAAACATATTCATACGTTTTGGGATGCCTAGAGTGATTATAAGCGATGGTGGATCTCACTTTGTTAATGAGCAGGTAGCTAAAGTGCTGGATAAGTATCATATCAACCATAAGATAGCATCACCATATCACCCTCAAACCAACGGGCAAGCAGAGATCTCAAACAGACCAATCAAGAATATTTTGGAGAAGACTGTATCAGAATCCCGAAAAGACTGGTCGGTAAGAATTGGTGATGACTTGTGGGCCTATAGGACAGCATACAAAGCACCAATTGGTGCATCTCCATTTTAAATGGTTTACGGTAAAGCATGCCACCTCCCGATTGAGGTGGAACACAAGGCATTATGGGCCTTACGATTCTTCAATAGAGATGATAGCTTGGCTTATAAGAAAAGGAAGAATCAAATCCATGAGCTTGAAGAATTCAGGTACCTAGCATATGAATCCAATAAGATGTACAAAGAAAATATGAAGCGGTATCACGACAAGAGAATCAAGAAGAAAGAGTTCAAAGTGGGAGACCTTGTTCTACTATTCAACTCGAGACTCAAGCTTTTCCCAGGGAAACTAAAGTCTAAATGGTCAGGACCGTTCTTAATCAAGGAAGTTAAATCATATGGCGCTATTACTATTGAGGATAGTAAGACTAAAGAAAGCTGGACCGTTAATGGAGAACGGTTAAAGAACTACCTTCGGGGAGAATTTGATAGAGAAGTGTGCACAATCTCACTTTTGAGCACATAAGAGAAAGATATCAACCGTCGAGCCATGCGACGTTAAACGAAGCGCTTGTTGGGAGGCAACCCAACGGAGTAAGTTATTTTGTTTTTCATCTATTATTTTTATGCATCATCCTATCTTCGCAAACCCGTTATGTGAATGCAATCACCGTGCTGCAAGGCCAAACAGACAGTTTGGCGCGCCGCGGGAGCAAAGAAGTGCGCCGCGAAGCCAAACAGAGAGTTTGGCGCACCTCGGGTGTAACTAGGCGAGGCGCGGTCGTTTGAGAATCCGCACTAACGAATCTGCTGCGCCTAAGGGGAGAAGTCTCCCGTCCCTGGAGAGCTAAGGCACATATTATGGTTGGCTGGAACCCAACCCTTGTCCAGTAAGGGGGGGTGCAGGTGTTGAAACCAATAACCCACCACAAGAGAAAGCGGATGAGATTGATTCTATGTTTGCTAACGGATATGATGATATTGTTGACCTTGTTTTTGCAAATTATTTTATTTTATTTATGTTGTCCCCAATTTAGAGTGAGTATTCCTGAAAACGCAAAGATAATCTCAAGCAAAGTACCAGCAATGAAGCAACATGTATGAAAGTGGTAGTGAGTGAATGTTCAAAAATTTTTAGTTCACGTTCTTTTTCAATAAGTAACAAGTCAGGTATGAATTTTCAAACTCAAACTTCTACTGTGTGCATGAAACGTAAGTTGTTAGTAAATACTTTGCAGAAGTTCTTTATGGTACACTATTCTGTTGGATCGGCTTAGCCTTAACCATTGTGAGGAAAGCTTTCCCATTGTTTACTATATGCAGGAGACCATCAATTATTTTGACTTGTTTGTATCATGCTAAACCGTTTGTCGCATCGCTTGTGGAAATCTGTGAAAGTGATTTAGGCATTTGTTTGAATCTGAGTTTTTCTGAGCTGATTCCATCTTAAAAAAAAATTCTGTGAGAGTGTGATCCCTTGCTAGCCATTCTTTGAGCCTGAGATCAAGGTAAATTTCATCATATGCACCAAGGAAAAACCTGGTGAGTTTTGATCTCAATAAAAAGTTTTGTTTTGGACCATCAACCATAAAATTTGGTGATGTGTTTTCTCTTTGACCTTCATAGAAGTATGGGAGCATTCATATAATCTAAATACAGGTTGATCTCCAAGTTGGGGAGAGTCATAATCAAAAGAAAAGTAAGTCTATAGGTGGTAATTTGCAAAGAACGAAAAAAATTCGTAGCTCGAAAAAAAAAAGAGAAAATAATTGTTGAAAATAAAAAGAGAAACATCGAGCTACGAATGAAAAAGAAGAAGGGGTGAAAAAGTTGAAGGTATGAAGGAAAAGGAAAGGAGTTATGATTTGGATGCTTCCCTGAAATAGGAACAACCCTCGTTTGTCTTCTTTTCTTTGAATCTTAAACCACATTACAACCCTGGAAAGACCTTTTGATTCTCAGATTCCACAAGACTTGATGCAAACAACATGGTGAACGTATGATATGGATTTTTGTTGATTTAATTGTTTGGATGAGTGTTTAACCCCTATATTATTCATCATACTTTTTGATGTGAGTGATTAGTGCTGATTCAATTGCAATTGTATAGTGTTTTGAACTTCTGGAGGTAATTTTCTTTCAAAATCTGTTTCATGTATATGTTCTAAGTTTGCAAGGAGACGAGGAGTATCCGATTTGGTTGCTGAATTGAACCACTTGAAAAACCTTTTTGAAAAACTTGTGCATGATTGTTGGTATGTTGTGTTGAGGTAAGTAATTTTGTTTAGGGACAAACAAAACTCTAAGTTGTGGAGAGTTTGTTAGGAGTGAATTAATGGTAATTTCATGTGTTAAATTAACTACCTTTTGAGCTAAAAGTGAATAGATCTTGTGAATTTTACGGATTTTATAGTTAGAATCGAACTTTCGAGGTTCGATGCTAATCTTAGAACAACTTGCATCACTTTGGGTGTTATTTGT
The DNA here is from genome assembly GCF_029867415.1 of Vicia villosa. NCBI lineage: Eukaryota > Viridiplantae > Streptophyta > Magnoliopsida > Fabales > Fabaceae > Vicia > Vicia villosa. The sequence continues at coordinate 81,192,677 of NC_081180.1, read as the reverse complement.
GCAGATATTAAAGCTAAGAGGCAAAGACTAGGAAACACGCAGGCGTAGAGCTCTAGAGAGGAAGAATCACAAAGAAGAAAGAAGAATTAAAGGGCGAGCCGCGCCAATAAAGGGGCGAGACACGCCAAACTCTCTGCCTTGAGTTTGCGCCGCGCCATTGCGTGCCGAGGCGCGGTGGCTGCGTTACAAAGTTAAAATATTATAAATAGAAGCCCTAGGCCTCATAAGAGGGAGATCTTTTGTGAGCGAAATTAGGAGAGCATTCTGAGTTTGCAGTCAAGAACAACAATTGAAGGCCAAATCTTTACCAATCGAAGACATTCTGTTGATGAAGATGAATCCCTCTATTAATTCTTGTGTGTTCTCCATACCTATGGAGAGCTAAATTCCTCTTGTTGAGTTTAAGGTAGTAATTAACCTATGAATATACAATATCATTGATTCTTTCCTATGAACAATTGTTTGAATTTATTATCAATAAGAAACCTTGTTTTTATATTAAATTATCGTGGAGTCTTTGATCGAAAGAAAAGATTCTAACTTTTGCCCTAGGTTACTATATTGATTCAATCTCAATTTGCAGAGATGGAATTGTGATTGAGTTTTCATAATTATCGTTCCTTATTACTATTATCGATATTGATATTTGGAGAGATCGAATCTCATACCGGTAAAAGTCTATCTAATTTGATTTGCAGACATGGAATCATATTTGAGGATAAGTGAAGATAGTAATTCAAAAGATTGTTCAATTGTGAATTAATTGATAAATTGTATAGGAATAGGTTGATGAACCCTAAGGCTCAACATATTTCCTTAATCGTTAACAAACGTTCATTATTTGCATTTACATTATTGTTTACATTTGATAGTACTATAATCATAAAACAAATCCAATTAACTTTTCTCACTCAAAATAATCAACTATAGAACGGCAGTGATAGTAAACCAATCCCTGTGGATACGATATATTACCGAAAATATTTACCCACAAATACTTTCAACACCTACGCTCCAATGATGATGAATGGATGAAGAAACGAGCTCTTGATCAAGGGAATGAAGCAAACTGAGGGAGCTCTTTAAAAATGAATAAGAAAGTTCAGATTTTTATTTCTTGTAGAGTCAAAATGCCTTTGCATGAATGAGAGGCAAGAGCTTGTTATATAGAGCTACTAAATGAGGGCTGAGGTGTCCTTTCACTCATGAAACCGTTAGATGGCATTTTTGACCAAACTAACAAAATGAGAGAAGATAGCAAATGCTTGTGTTTTATGTGTGTAGCTGCTGAACTTTGTTGCGTTTTGAATCAAAAATAGGGAGTGGAAAGTGAGTGAAGAAAACGTGAGGTGTGAGCTAGCAACGCAAACATTTTGTACAAGTTTTGTAAAATCGGAAAATTGATTCTTTTGGCAAAAATTGTATCATGTGCATGCTTGCCTCATGCACCTGCCTAGCTTAGAATGGTAAGAGAATAGTGTGGGCCTCGTTTGAAAAAGTTGCAGCCTATTGGTCATGGAAAGAAATCAGAGTTATGCCTTGGGAATAAAGTTGACACCATGCATGTCAACTTGTCATGCAGTCATCTTTTCATGTATATAACAAAAGATGTAGTGCACCAAATGGCTCAACTTTTGTCTCTCTTGAAAGATCATGCAACGTAGAGTAACTTTGATGTTGAGGGTGCATTAAAATAAGGATCGTAGGTTAATGGAATTCTGGCATGAAAAGTTGGTGATGAAGACTGAATAATTTGCGCGCGTGCATCGGGCATCTGGCTGGGCAACATGCCATGACAAATCCTTAAAACCTTATGCCCACAACTTCCTTGTCTCTCAACCAAATGACATAATCTTAGTATCAATAGAAAGCCTAGCTTGTGTACAACAAGCTGATGTTGAGTAACCTTCAAAATAATGTTTGCTTCATAGAAGAAAATGAGAAAGAAAATGTGCCCTAAAGCTGTTTGATGAAAGGTTAGGCCTGGCGCGCGTTTGTTCTTGGCCCGAGCAAGATACTCATTCAACTAACCAAAACCTTATCCTTATATCTCTCTCCCTAGTGCACTAAACTAAAAAGTATCTAAATCAAAGTTGAAGAGGAGATTAGGATCTCTAACTTTCATGTTGACAGCTTTTTGAAATGAAATCAAATGCTCCATCAAAACTGGCCACGAAAGTCAAGCAAAAATCTGGAAAAAGGACTTGGCAAAATTCTAAGTGCTTGAATGTTAACAACTTGAAACATCCATTTTCAAACAATCATATCTTTCTCATTTATTATCCAAATGCCAAATTCTATACATGGTTAGAAAGTTCTTGGAACATAGAACAACATTCTTGTTGGGGAAATTTTGAATTGAGACTCATATCTTGATGAAAAATAGCCTTGAAGATAACTGATCAATGAAGTAAAATTTGCCAAATATAGTAACTTTCACATAAACCCTAATTCCCAATTTGGCAATTTTATTCAAATCTTGATTTTCCATGAATCCTTGAGAATTTCTTGATTAAATCTTGCATGTTACTCATTTTTTATTTGATTTTCACAATCTTGACCTCAAAAATTCAAGAGTTGACTTTTTTGAATGCCTGGTTGACTTTTCCCCCAATTTAATTGATTTACAATCATCTGGACAATTGAGGATCTTCTGATTAAAATCAAAAGTCAAGATTTCGTCACAAGGTACCTTATGACATATAGAGAGGTATGGAAACAAGTTTTGCTTAAAACTCAAAGAATCTGCTGATTAAATCTCAAACCCTAAATTGGGTAGCTTGTGTTAGGAGAAAATGATCAATCCTCAAAAGCTTGGTTCCTCACGGCAAATTAGAAGATTTATTGAACAAGGATGGCTCATATGATAATATGAGGATAAAAGCTTCAAAATTTGGTCAAAGGACAAGTCACATACTCAAGCAATCTGAAAAGTCTACACAAGGACCAAAAGATAGGAGGAATGGATTCTTCACCAACTATGGTCAACCTTCAATCATCTGGAGAATCAATGGGAATATTAAGATGCCAAGAGCACAAGAAGCCTTTGTAGCTGGAATAATCACAAAATAAAGGGCATGAGACCCTAGTTGCTTGATTATCAACACAACCCAACTTCAAAGTCTTGAGGAAAGCAAAGAGTACCAAAGTACCTTGATCTCATCTTAGTGTATGAATGCATATGATAACGAATGAGAAGCATATAAATAGTTGAAAAACAGGTGAGCAAATTTTGGGGTACAACAATATCACTAATAAAAAATACAAATATTAGTTTCTGCACCCCCAAAATTTGCCCTCTTCATTTGTGCTATAAGTTATGATAGACGTTTATTTCGTCATTCAAAAACCAAGAAAAATAATAAAGAAGTTCCTTTGTTTTAAGACAGTTTGGTGCGAAAGTCTGTTTTTACGGTGCAAGAGTAAAATTCATAACTTCCGACTGGAAGGCCGTATGAACTTGGTTCTCATGGTACTAAGCCTGTTTCGTCATTTTTTACATCTTTCATGTTCGAGCCGGAAGCCAATTCTTTGAGGAAGATGTCCGAAAGTGCAAATTACATGATATTTGAATTCACCATTCCATTGTCTTTCGGATATTTGAAAATTCATAACTTCCGCCCACTGAGCTATTTTGAAGCGATCCATATGCCAAAAGTTTCATCTTGAAGTATACTAGATTTCATGTGTTGGAGTCGACGATTGTTTCTATGAGGAGGGTCCCCGAATTCACAATTTACATGAGGATATACAATGAAGAAATGTGTTGAACCGCTGTCTTTTGGATGCTAAAAAGTTCATAACTCTCACAGTGTTTATTTGATTGGGCTGAAATATTAATGGTAATTCCGTCTCGACGTCCCCGAAATTTCATATGTAGGAACCTAAGGCTAATTCTGCACCAGAAATTATGAAGTATCATGATATTTCTGTCAAAATGTGTTTTCGAGCATTGTCTAACAAAATTTAAAATTGCATAACTTCTTCAATTTTTATCCGAATGAGTCCATTCCGGCGACATTATCTTTCAATTTTTGGTAATGATTCTTGATTCTTAATCTATTTGAATTTTTTGATGAATTACGTTTGTTGAATGTTGATGTTAATACAACTTGTTTTCCAATGAGACTTTATTGATATTTGATTTAGTCTTGTTGAAGAGTTTGTGTTTGTTGACTAATTGATGATGTAGATTTGTAATGAAATTGTTGTTGTTGGTGTGTTCATGACGAATTGAAAATCTTGCACACCAAGTGTATGTGAAAATAATTGAACTAATTTGATGATGATAACATTGTTGTTGTGTATTTGAATTGTTGCTAGTGTTGAAAGTTAATTGGTTTTTTGTTGTTATAAATGGTTTACTTGAAGATAACTCATGAAAAATGGTGATTAAATGATGACTAAATGTTGTGGTTCATATTTTGTGCTTGATTGTTTAGTTTGAAGATGAAACATGAACTTTAATTGTTGCTAAATAGTGCTAGAAATTAATTGAGATTGTTTCTACTGATTGATGAAGGTGATCATAAATTGTTCTTTGAAGCTAATCCTTGAAGAAAATTGTTACTACTTGTTGTGTTGATTAGTTGAGAATTAAAATGTTGATATTGGTTGAACATAATGCTTGGATGCTTGTTGCTCATAAGTTTTAATTCTTGAAATTCAATGCACTTTTGTTTGACTGATAATTTGTTGAAGATGAAGATGTTAATTGTTGCAATTTGTTGTTAACATGAATTGATGATAATTGTTGTGTTTTCATGCATCAAAATGCTATTAAAAATGTGATAATAAAAATTGAACCAAGTTGTTGTTGTTGCTCATGTTTGTAAACTTGAATTTATTTCTTGAACAATTGGTGAAAGGTGAGTATTGGATAAATTATGCACATTGCTTAACCCTTAATTGTTGTTGTTCTTTGATTCAAATGTTGAATGAACATGATTGTTGATTAATTGGTATTGACAAATGAGTTTAAATGTTGAATGATGTTCATAATTGGCATGCAATTTCTTTGGTTTCATGAGTAACGTAATTGTGTCGCTTCACTTGAAAATGCTATAATTTCTTAACCGTGATGAGTTTTTTTGAATGTGATTAATGTAACTTGAGTATGTTGATGATTCCATAGCCATTGGTTAGATCTAGCTTCTCATCCCTTTCGTCGAAGAACTTCATATTAGTCACATGTTCTCTCTCATGCAGTTGAAGATTCTTGACTAAAGCTTACTTATAGTATTCAGAAGGCACGTACTCAGATAGAATCAATTGTGGTAGTTCTTGCAGAGGCTCCATTCTATCATACGACAATAGTAGCTTTTTGACCCGCTCTTGAACCCACTCGATAAAAGGTGTCAAAGCAATGGCATCCTTCTTACCAAGCTAGGCTCCATCTCTTCCATGGATTTTGTCTCAGGCGACTACCACTCTTTTCAACAATGCTGGATTGGTTCTTTTCTCGAAACAGACTGTCTCCTCCACTTCTTTGTCCAAGGGTTTATCTTTCAGAACATAACCCAACTAGCAGAGCGAAAGCACAAGATTATAGTTGATACAACCCTTAGTCCCGATGAGAGGAACGTTGTTGAACTTGCTGCAGCTGACGATAACATCCAAAATATCAATCCTATATTTTTGCCATTGGATGTCATAAGAAGTGAGCGATATGACCCTCTGAGTCCATCGCATTATTTTTGGTATCCGCAAAAGGTCCTTTGGTAGGCAAAAGAAACAGAAACCATTTGAACAAAAGCTGAAGACAACATCTTATAGCCCCAACTTTCCCATGCCTAGAATGAATAGCAAAATACATATCGGCGAGCAGAGTGGATACCAGATTTTTCCCCATGAAAATGCAAACAACAAAAAAGTCTACAAAGTTAGGAATATGAGGAAACAACACAATCTCGTAAATCGAAAACAGCCAACAGTGCATTGAAAGAATCCTACTTCTCCTTTTTAGCTTCTTCTTTCACCTTACTCACCATAAATTTCAACGGTAAACCACCGGTACCATTGTTCAACTTCCAATTGTCGGACATATCTTTCAGGTTGAAAGATGTGTCTGACAATTGAAAGTTGAACAGTGGTACCAGTGGTTTACCGTTTCTGGTGAATAAGGTGAAAGAAGAAGCTAAGAAGGAGAACTGAGATGCTTTCAATGCGTTGTTGGTTGTTTCGATTTACGGGATTGTGTTGTTTCCTCATAATCATAACTTTGTAACTTTGTTCCTGTTTGCATTTTTCATGGGGAAAAATCTGGTAAACACTTTGCTCGCTGATACGTATTTTTCTATTCATTCCAGGAACGGGAAAGGTGGGACTATAAGTTGATATCTTCATCTTTAGTTTAAATGGTTCCTGTTTCTTTTGCCTACGAAAGGACCTTTTGCGGATACCAAAAAGACTTTGCGATGGACTCTAAGGGTCATGTCGCTCACTTCTTATGACATCCAATGAAAGAAGTATATGATTGATATTTGGGTTCTTATCGTCAGCTGCGGCAAGTTTAACAATGTTCCTCTCATCGGGACTAAGGGTTGTATCAACTACAATCATGTGCTTTCTCTCCGCTAGTAGGGCTATGTTCTGAAAGATAAACCCTTGGACAAAGAAATGGAGGAAAAAGTCTATTTAGAGAAAGGAACCAATCCAGCATTGTTGAAAAGAGTGGTAGTCGCCTGGGACAAAATCTATAGGAGAGGTAAAGTTTACCTTGGTAAGAAGGATGTCATTGCTTTGACACCTTATATCGAGTGGGTTCAAGAGCGGGTCAAAAGCTACTATTTTCGTATGACATGATGGAGCCTCTTCAAGAACAACCACTATTGATTCTATCTGATTACATGCCTACTGAATACTATAAGTAGGCTTTAGTCAAGAATCTTCGACTGCAGGAGAGAGAATAGGTGACTTATTTGAAGTTCTTCGACGAAAGGACTGAGAAGTTAGATCTAACCAATGGCTCCGAAATCATCAACATACTAAAGTCACATTAATCGCATTCGCAAAAACTCATCACGGTTACGAAATTAAAGGCATTTTCAAGTTAAGCGAAACAATTACGTTACTCATGAAACCAAAGAAATTGCACACCAATTATGAACATCATTCAACATTTAAACCCATTTGTCAACACCAATTAATCAACAATCTTGTTCATTCAACATTTGAATCAAAGAACAACAACAATTAAGGGTTAAGCAATATGCATAATTTGTCCAATACTCACCTATCACCAATTGTTCAAGAAATAAATTCAAGTCAACAAACATGAGCAGCAACAACAACTTGGTTTAATTTTTATTATCACATTTTTGACAGCATTTTGATGCATGAACACACAACAATTATTAGCAATTCATGTTAACAACAAATTGCAATAATTAACATCTTCATCTTCAACAATTATCAATCAAACAAAAGTGCATTGAATTTCAAGAATCAAAATTGAAGCCAACGAAATTTCAAAGAGAATGTCGCCGGAATGGGCTTAATTGGATAAAAATCGAAGGAATTATACAATATTGAATTTTGTCAAACAATGCGTGAAAACGCATTTTGACAGAAAAATCATGATACTTCCGCAATATTCTGGAATTTCTGGTGTAGAATTGACCTTAAGTTCCAACATACGAAATTTCGGAAACGTTGAGATGGAATTACCATTAAAATTTCAGCCCAATCAGATAAATGGTGTGAAAGATATGAACTTTTTGGCCGATTTCGAACGACTTTTTTCTGCTGTTTTGCTATTGTCCAGCGACGAAATTGGCCTAAAAGTCTCACTTCCGGGCGGAATTAAGGCAAACCAAATTCGTTTTTAGGTCCGTTGGCATGTTTTTCAGTCAACCATGCGATTTTTGTTCAATTTCGAGTTGATAATTTTTTACGCTTATTTTTACAATTTCGTGTTTTCGGCTTCTGATTGACACATATCTTGTGCTTTGAATTTTGTTAGACTTGTATTTATATTTGTTTGGTAATTGTGTGCTATTTCCTTTGAGTTTGCTTGATTTGGATCTAATCAATGCTTACTTCATGAATTCACATGTTCATTTACCATTTTGAATGCTTTTGGTTTAATATACCGTATGTGTTGATATTTTGCGTCGTTGTTGTCTTGTGCACCATCTTGCGCTTCCAATGCGTTTTTTGCACTCCTTTTTTGACTATTTGTTTCTATTTTGCTTCATGATACAATTGTGCAACTACGGTTGTGTTTCTTTTGTTTCTAATTATGTGTGCTAATTTTTGCAAGGGACATTGAGTGAGGTTGTCGATTGATGCGCTTTGCTTTGTGTTCTGCTTTATTTGTGGGACGCGATATTATTCCCTCTATCCCAATTCTCCCATCTCACCCGTTGATACATGGCATATACACCTGTTTGTTGCATGTATGTATTGTGACGTATATTGCAGGTGTATTATCCGGACGTGTTGTCGTACACTTCGATTCCGACACGATTTATTTTCACGTTGTCAACGCACTTTATCGATGCTATGTCGTCCACCGGATATCTGACGCTTTTTATTTCTTGTTGCTAACTTGCACGTGGACCTCTGGGTTTCTTTCATTTATTTGTTGTTATTTACGGATTATTATCTGTTCAGTATTGTTTCTTGTTTCCCTTTTACTTTTTTTCTGCATCATATTTTCCCATGAGAAATAGGATAGGCATTCATTTGTTTCTGTTTCAATTTCTAGTTAGAAGTCCTCACTAGGGAGCCATGTTTTTGTGTGTTTATCTATATCCTTGCAGGTGCCAATGTGCCAAAAGACCTCTAGTAAGCAACATCATTAAGTCCTCATGAATTCGTTCAGTTAGCGCGCGTTACACGTTGTTGCTTCAGAATCGTCCCCCGATATTTGTTTCGAGTCGCAAATGGAATAGGATCATGCAATCAGATGCCCATGTTTTTTCAAGCTCGCATCGATCAAAGGCTGATGCTCTGCGTACGCAAGCGCAGTTTATCGAGTCCCCCTTTCTTCCCATGGTTAGCCCGCATAGCCTTTATTGTACGACCCGTTGGCTGAGCTCCCACCTTTTATCCCCCGCTTGGTTGCCTTGGACGATCTTTGCCGTTGGCTATAGCACCCTAGTTCCCTGGTCACAACCTCGGTATCCAAATCGTGGTTAGTTGTTTGCCAACTTAGGTAGAAACTTCCCTTCGCAATAGGATTTTTTCATGCATCTTTAAAACACAAACCACACTGTCTCTTTTGTTTTGCCTCAGAGTGCTTTAGAGCACGCTATTTCCTTCCTACCTCCCTCACTGTTTAGCTAAAAAACACCAAACAAACATAAACTAGTTAACCATTTTGATATCTCTGATTCCTCAAAAGGATATGTAGGCAGCAAGGAAGGGCCTGTGCGAGTACAACTCTTTCTTTTTCCTACATTTCATGCATACTAGTTTAGCTTTAGACTTAGATTCTTTTACACCCATAGATTAGACAACAAGCATGGATCCCATCAAGTACGATGGACGTGAGGGTGCTAACATCTTTCCCTCATGTAACCGACACCCTTGTTGAATGCAGTATAGGGCAAGCAACAAAAAAGATTTGGAAATATTGATCCGGGAATTATCGTCCTCAGAGATGGAGAGATGCCATTCAACAGTTTCTACGGTTTCGATCTTGGGTTTGAATGAACAAAAAGTAAACAAAGATATAGACAAGAAAGAATAACAAACACATTCTTAGAAGAGAAATAACTTATCAGGAATTTAAATATATTCACTCTTCACAAACATACACTTACCAACCCATTATACTCAACCTACGATACTCATCTATGTCATCACGTATCTCTCACATAAGCGTCCATCTCTGGAGCACAAACGAGATCATCTCACAACTAAGGTTATCTCTAACGCGAAGTCGCGAGAACATCCGTATTCTCGCGTCAGCGATCTCTCGCGTGCCGCTCAAACACGAAAGCATTACGTACTGATACCCACAGTGAATGCTAGCTCTAAATCTATCTCTAGAGTTCAGAACCAACAGATTATCATCCTAGATAAGGATTCAAGAAGTTTATCTCTAAAGCACCCCAAATCCCCAGCATAGAGCAAAAATCCAGGATAACATCAACACAGATTCGTAAAGCAAGTTAAATATAACATTATAATCGGTAAATATACAAACAAAACCCAACCAAAGAGAAATACACAAAGAAGAAGAGAAATGAACCGAAGATCTCCCGGTTTGTCAGCTCCGTTCGACGCTCAATCCACCCCCGATCATCCTTTTGCAACCTCCGAAGTTGTTTTCTAAGCCAATTACACTCTAAGAATGAAGTTGATGGTGTTGGGACTCAAAAATACCCAAACCATAACCTAAAAATGTGATTTTCCCCCTTTTTAACAAGTCTGAAAAATCCGCAGGTCCGCTGAGCAGAGCAGAGTCCGCTTAGCGGAGTCTGCAAAAAATCAGATTTTGTTTTCGCCATAACTCGAGAACCGCAACTCCGAATTGCGCACGGTTGGAAGCGTTGGAAAGCTTATTCAATGCTCTATCCAATAATGAATGAATGGAACCCAAAATGATGATTTTGGTCATCCTTATTTTGAGCCTATGGAAGTCCGCTTGATGGTGGCTAAGCGGGCTTTCACCAAAATTGCAAAATCGAAGTCGTGCATTTGACACTTTATTCCTCAAGGCTCCAATAAGCATGAATACCTATAAAAACAAAGGAAAAACTATCAAATGGTATAAAAGTATATGAAAATACAACTATTCACAAAGTATACGTATTTATACACAAAACGGGGAATTATTCAAACGGTATTAACAAAAGTATCGATAAGTGCCACTATTTACATACTCAAAATATCGACATTTTGGCACTTATCAACCTTTACATGTTTCTCTAGTTCGCTTCGACCTTTCTTATCGTTTCCCTCAGGTTTATTCTGTGTTTCCTTTCCCTCTCTTGGGATAGATAGGCATGGAGACTCTATTTCTTGTGCCAATTTCACATTTTTACTTAGATGAAAATTTCGGGAGCGACATTAGTCCTTATAGATTAGTACCTATTTTCACTCCTGCCATATGGGCTCTGTTTGAAAAATTCTCCAGCCAAAAAAAAAGTTGCAAGAATGGCCTTAACAAATTTCAAAAGTTTCATTTTGCCTCTTTAATCAGGCCACATCATCAAAAAGTCTGATGTGGCAACTTTTTTTAATTTTTAATTTTATTATTTTTTTTATTGTTTGGTTCTTAAAATGTTAAATATGAAAGCTTAAAAAGTTGGTCCCATTGGGTGTTGAACCCAAGACCCAAAACATACATGAAAAACACCTTTACCACTAGGTTGCATTTTGGTTTTTGTCTAAGGGTGTTTGTCATGTATTCTATGAGTCCTGGGTTTAACACCCCATTTTTACAACTTTTTTTGGCAGGGGTTTTTCAAACTAAACAATATGGCAGGAGTGAAAATAGGTATTAACCCGTCTATATATTATACAATGTTGTTCATTAACCAATGACTTAGAAAATATATGAAATCCACAATTCAATAAAAGAATGTAAACGTAGGATTTATCTCAAGTAAGTAGATTGGTTGGTGAGATGAGGGACATGGACAAAGTTATAATCAGAAGATCTAGTGTTGAAACCCTAAATGAAAGCAAGAATCTACGGTTTAACAGCTAACATTTTCCTCATAAAAATATAGGAAAGTAAGAATTCAAGGTTTGTTTGGTAAAAATAGTAGTAGACAAAAAAATTAATTGATAGCTTATAGTTTATGGATGATGATTGATAACTGACAACTTATATAGCTTATAGTTATGATTGAGATTGATAGCTAAGTTAATTGAAGTGTTTTGTAAAATTAACAATTCGATTATTTTATAAATGTAAATTCATTTTTAATATAAACAAAATATAAAGGATAAAAATGAGTTTTTATTAAAATAATAAGGATAAAAAAAAGAAAAAATGATAAGTTAAAATACCATTTAAAATAGCGTTTGAAAAATAAATTATAAGTTAAAAAAATAACCTATAATCTCGTGATAAATAGACACCTAGTCTAAATAATAAGTAAAAAATGTGTCTTAGCAACTGGAACTTAAACCTTGAAATTTTTAGATTTGTTTACAAACATAATTAAATACAAACAAGGCTTGCCACAAAAATTCTAGAAAGGTCCCAAATAGAAAAGATAGTCAATCTTATCTCATAGTAGAGAGGATTGGAAAATAAGTGTTTGTAGCACATGAGAAAATTTAAAACAGATTGATTGACATCAAAGAATAACATTTGCTTAAGAATAGTAATAACAGTAATTAACAATCACCTGATTAGTAGCTGCTCCAATTTTTTTAAACGAAGATCCACGCTTTTTACCTCTGGAACCAGATTCCATGCATCCTTCAAGTGTTTTGGTAAAAAGATTATTAAAGTTCTTTCATATTTAGCAGACCTCAGCAGAAAAGAAGAGCTTGCATGTAGAATGAGAGTATAGTATTTAAAACCTTATATCACAAAAGGGACTTACTTCATACAGCTTTTGGTAGTCCAACCTTTCCACATTTCTTTTCCTAAAAGCTGGAGTCAAATCTTCTTCGCCGAGAAATTTCACAGAGAGAAAAAAAATATTTCAAATATATCATGGAGGGACATCGAAGCTATGTGAAAGAGTGAAAGTGATGGAGAGAGAGGTCCGACGGTGATCGCGGAGAGAAAAGACGTCGACGGCTGATATTCGGTTCCTCTACATTTTCCTTGGTTGTGTTTGGTTTATTTCTCTTTATATTAAAAAATTAGGAATAATGTGTAGCCAGATGCCAAGTATTGCAAGGTTGGTAGAGAGTGATGGAAGGTATATTGCAATTGATAAAGAAGCAGGTTTCACTTTCAGTGTTGAACAGTGGAACAGTTGTGCAGTGCAGTGCTGTGCTTAAAACACATAAATGGTAATTGAGAAAAAGCAAAGTAAAAAGAAGAAAAAGGATAAACATCAATGTAGAAGATTCTCTGTCGTGTTGTACCGCAACATTATTACTATTAAACTATTTTTATTTCTTTAGTTTTTTAAATCATGTTATGTTAAATTTCCCTCCAAAACTTTCATTCTCTCTACAATTATTAATAATAATAATAATAATAACTAAAAAATAATACCATCATACTAAATTATAATTTTATAAATTTCTAATATTCATTAAAATAATTAATATATGAAAAAAAGAAATATACAATGACAAAGTTTTACACTGTCAACCAATGAGAACCATATATTCACTAAATCAGATTGAAAATTTTAAATAACTTATATAACATGACAGAATAATATATTTCCATTGAATGATAGTGTAAAACTTTTTTTATTTTGTGCATGTTCATTAAACTATTAATACATTGTTTAACTTTTTCTTTTTGGTAATTAGGAGGGCCGGAGCCCGAAAACAAAAATAAAACTATAACTCTCGAGGTAACTAGGCCCAATGAGTCCTTATGGAGGAGAATCTTAATATGCTCAGGAACATCTTCAAAAATGGGATAACCATTCTGCAACTCTCTCGCAGATCTTGCAAGCTCATTTTTGCTCTATGATTATTAAAACTAACTCTGATGTTCTTTCTTTTAATTAATAATTATAGTGGGATACCCGTACTATCGCACGGGGCCGTTTGGATTTAATATTACGTGGATAAGATCTATCTTATAAAGTTATTCCGTATATATTTAAATAATACACATATTAATTGGATGACTATCGGAATAAAAATTAAACATGTAGTATGTTAAATAATAGTTAACGATGTAAGAGCTAATAATACATCCAAATCTTAGCTCTTTAACTAAAACAATAATTACACGTCGCAATATGTCATTTGTCAGTTTTTAAATTTGTTTTACGGATCATAAACATTCACATAATCACAAATATAAACAAATAATATGTAGGAACCTTTATGCATTGATTAAAGTAATATAACAACACTATACTTATTTTATCCAATATAAAAATACTTAGAACTCGTTTATAAAAACACTTATTTGATCCAACGCTAGGTAAAATTATTTTATAAAAATAATTAGTGGATTTTTCTTGTTTATTAAAATATTTGTAACTTGTTTTCGTTTATAAAAATAATTGTATCACCAATATACTTTTTCGCATTTATAAAAATATTTTTTAACTTATTCACGTTTATAAATATAATTGTATTAATAGTAGACTTTTCCCGTTTATAAAGTTATTTGCAATTTATTTTCGTTTATAAAAATAATTGTATCAACAATAGTCTTTTTTCGTTTATAAAAAAAATTGTATCAACAATAGACTATTTTTGTTTATAAAAATATTTGTAGCTTATTCCGGTTTATAAAAATATTTGTATCATCAATAGACTTATTTTCGTTTATAAAAATATATGTAACTTATTCCCGTTTATTAAATCAATTGTATCAATAGTTGACTATTCTCGTTTATACAAATATTTGTAATTTATTCCGGTTTATAAAATCAACTGTATCAACATTAGACTTTTTCTTTTTCCCGTTTATAAAAATATTTGTAATTTATTCCCTTTTATTAAATCAATTGTATCAACAATAGCTTTTTTTTCTGGTTATAAAAATACTTATAACTTATTCCAGCTTATAAATATAATTGTATCAACAAATTTTTTTTTTTAATTTATTAAAATATTTGTAACTTATTTCCCTTTATTAATATAAGTGTATCAACAATAGTATTTTCCCTTTTATAAAATATTTGTAATTTATTTCAGTTTATAAAATAAGTTAACAGTAAACTTTTCTCCGTTTATAAAATATAAAATATTTGTAACGTATTCAAATTTATAAAACATTTGCAACTTATTTGAAAATATTTGTAACCTAATCATTAATTTAAAAATATTTGTATTAACAATAATTTTTTCCCTTTATAAAAATATTTGCATTAAAAATAGATCTTTTTCGTTTATAAAAATGTTTATATCCAAGATACATCTTTTTCCGTATTTGAAAAGAATGTCGTTTTAAAAAAATTGGATCAACAATATACATTAAAAAATAAAGTAACACTTACTTTTAATTCATGATAAAATAATTTTTTAACTTCTAAATTATGAAAAATTTAGTTTAAAATTTTTATTTTGTTTTAGTATTTTTATAACTTAGAAGATTAAAAAATGTTAAATTTTATAATTTAATATTTGAATGTGGGCACCAACTATAATTTATAAATTGGTTCATTAATTGAGGCCAAACTTTTTAAAATAGATGGTAATGTTTTTAATTTAAACGTGTTTCATATTCTTATTAATTTTCTCATAAAAATCTAAAACATTAAAAAAAAAATTTATTTCGAAAAAAGAATCTCTAATTTTAAATTTGTATAAATGATTAAAACGAAACTAATTTGTAGTATTAAAGACCAATATATGTTATAAACATATCACATTAAAATAAATAAGTAATAAATTGTAATTACAATATTAAATGATATTTTTACCTTTATTATAGTTGTTATAATTTAATTGCATTTAAGATCTAAACTATTAAAAATTGAAATTGAAACTTAAAAAACTACATTGAAAATTTGCATTTATTAAATGATAATTTGATTATTATTATATTATTAATTATTGGGGACAAGAATTCACCTTAATTTTTGCATTGAAAAGTAAGTGAATTATTCATAAATATGGTAATTTACATTTTTTATTTTTTTTTAAAAATGCTATAATATTAATAACATCAATAAAGTTTTAATGATATACATTTCTTCCATTTTAAAATAAATATTTTTCATATTTTTATACGTATTTTAAAATAGAGTATGTAATATTATAAATTATATATTAATTTTGGCTTAATTGCAATTTTGGTCCCTCTATTATTCATTTTTTTAGATTTTGGTCCCTCCATTTTAAAATCCAGAATTTCAGTCCCTTTATTTTAGTTTTTTTGAGGATTTTAGTCCCCCTGTATATCCGAAGCCAATTTTTAATGACATGACGCTCACATTAATAATGTGTCAATGTCATTTCAACCATCAATTGTTCAAAAAAATTATTTTTATTTAAGATTTATGTTGAACATGTCATCAATGTGAGATCCATGTCATTAAAAATTGCTTTCAAATTTGCAGGGGACTAAAATCCTCAAAAAACTAAAATAAATGGACTAAAATTCCAGATTTTAAAACAGGGGATCAAAATCCAAAAAAAAAAACATAATAGGGGACCAAAATTGCAATTAAGCCATTGATTTTTAATATTTTTATACGTATTTAAAAATAGAAGTAAAAATTTATATTTAAAATTATCAAATTTTAAACTATTTTTAGTAGAGATGTTTCATATATATCTACAAAAGCTCAAAATAAATTAATCAAAGACTGTTTTTGTAAGATTATTTTTTTATATGATTAAATACATACATAAAAATTAAAAATCATATTTAAACTTCATTTCATAAAAACTATTAAATTCTTTTATCGGTAGTTACTACTATTTTTTTTATTACGACTTTTATTGTTCTAATGAATGGTTTGAATTTTTTGTTTGTTATGAAAAATTTGAAAAAGAAAAGAAAGTAAAGAGTGTATGATAATTCTTTTTATAGAAAATTGAAAATAAAAATAAAATAATTATTGTCATTAATACTTTATATGAAAATTTGAAGAAAACAAAAAGAAGAAAGTTTAAGAATGTATTTTAAGGATGCATTTGAAAAATTGAAAAACAAAACAAAACTGTTCAACATCAAATGTTTGTTCCCTTTAAATTTTTTTATTCATTACATTAATTTATATGGTTCTTCTTTTATTAACAAACCGCTTATAAAAATAATTTATTAAATTTTGTAGGAGTAAACTTGTTATTATCAGTCAAACAAAACAAATGAACGTGATATATAAATCAAAATATTTTGACAATTAAAATTGTTTAAAAAAATAATTAAACTATAATTTTTCGTCTTTATTTAAACAAATCATAAGTTATATTATTAAAAATAAATTTAATTTTATAATTAAAAATTATCAAAAAATTAGTTTAAATTTAATGTAAATATCTAATATAATTAATTAAAAGCGAATAGAGATATTTATTATTGTTGTTGTTAACTAACATAAATATTATAATACCTTCAAAATTGTGAAGAATTGGTTCAAAAAAGGTTATAAACATCCGATAGACTTTATATTGGAAGATAATCCCTCAATTCTTTCTTGAACAAATAGACTATATATTTTTTCATTAAATAGTATTAGTAAACATATCATAAATACGAATAAAATATTTGCCATTAAAGAATTAAATAGTATTAGGAAATAGATCATAAATACGAATAAAATATTTACCGCATCACAGTTATATAGACTGTTCTGGACTGGGCCAAGGTTAGGCCCACTATGATTTTCGGCCCAATAAACCTCAGAGGCCCACGTTCCTCTACGGCCCTCCTACGCACTTAGGATGCCCACCTTAGACATGCTCGGCTGCCCTATATCCCCGGAGCATATGACACCCGACATGCTCGGCACTGACGACCCCGCAAACACCTTCGTTGCCGAGGACTCTGCTCCGCGCAGGGTTCCTTCACATTCAACCCTCCGAACAACTCGGATTCCACGTGGCTCCTGAAAGACCGCGTCTCCCTGGAACTTCGGAGCGGTTAACCAGGACAGAGGGCATACACGCACCTCCGATATTTCCGCTCAGGAAACCTGGCAGTCTCCTAGTTGGGCTTGGGGATCCAACCCAATAGCGAGATCATGGCCCAGCGCTGGGGGCTATATATACCCTCTTTGATTAGAGGGTCAGGTATTCAATTCTTACTCACTCTTAGCTAGTACTTGCGCTCCTTTGCTCGTCAACTTACTTTGGCATTGGAGTACCTTGCAGGTACACCCCCCCTTCTCCTTCCTAGAAGATCCAGTCCGAGCAGCCTACGACGATTCTTCTGATCAGGTACGATCAGTGGCGCCGTCTGTGGGAAACTTGCTTCCCCATCTTTAACGAACAAAGATCAAAGCTAATCATCTTCAATCTTCATGGCTGACAACGACAACAACATCCCAAGCGCTGACCCTTTCCTCCTTCACGAGCTGATCGAGGAATCCTCCCGCGAGCTAGCTAATCATCGTCGGGGGGATCGTCGGCGACAAAGGTCCGGGCATATAACCCAGGACACTCAGCTGCTGCGGGTCCTACAACAGGTCCAGAATGTTGACCATGTTCCTCCAGAGGGGTACGTTCAGAACGGCGAGCAGATCCGAACGACCAACGGGCCGGAACATGCCCAGAATGTGAATGAGACCGACCTCCGAGACGGGCAACATGCTTCCTCATTCACCCACACCTCCGAGAGGCGGAGAACCCGTCATGGAGAAGAAGAGGAACCATTTAACATTCCCGAGGACACTGACCCCATCACCGTCCGCTTGCTCAAAGAAATACAATTGACGAATAGCCTCCTCAGAATCCAGGACGACCGAATTCACGAACTGGAAAGACAGCGACGACGTCGCCCCTCTCCGCGGAGGCGCCATAGGTCTCGCTCCTATTCCTCCTCGCGCTCACCGCCGAGAAGATACCGTCGGCGTTCTCCATCCTCTTCAAGGTCTCCCCCGAGAAGACATCGCCGCCGGAGGACTCGTTCCCGTTCTCCACCCAGAAAGAACAGGAAGAACCAGAAACCTGAAGCCGCTGAACAAAGAAGCCCCTCCCCCGAACAGGGCCGTCGGGGCCCCTCCAAGGCTGCGTTGGCTGACAACCAAGAGGATTCCCGACGAAACAGGCACTACCGTTCACCAGGTCCGAGCGACGAGGAGGACTTCCGCAGCCCCTTGTCCGCCAATATCCGGAGAGCTCACCTCCCTCGGGGGATGGAAAAACCGCCAGTATTGGACTAATACGACGGGACCACTGACCCCAACGACCATATTCGGAGCATCGAAGCGGTCATGGACTATCACATCGTCAGAGGCTCGATCAAGTGCCGCATTTTCCCGACCACCCTCAGGAAGGGAGCGATGAATTGGTACAGGAACCTCCCTCCGAACTCCATCCACTCCTGGACCGAGCTCAAAGAACTCTTCTTGAGCCACTTCACAGCCTCCCGACGACAACCGAAATCGGAAGCCAATCTCGAGGCCGTGGTACAAGGACCCAACGAACCTCTTCGGGATTACCTTGAAAGATTCAACAAGGAGGTCGTCCAAGTGCAGACGGCCGACTACATGAAGAGGTACATCTTGGAGCGAGGACTTCTCCCCGGCAGTGACTTCAAGAAGGCCATCAAGATTGAGGAGGTGCACTCGATGAATGCCCTCCTTCGCAAAGCAAAGGCATTCATCGACTTTGAAGAAGCCGAGGCAGCCGCGATCAAAGCCTCGAGGGGCAGTAATGCCGCTCGCAGCTCAAACCTCGAGGATCCAGGGTCACGCCGAGGACAAGACAAAAGAAGGGACGACAGGTCCCGAGATGTCAAAGAACGGCGAGGACCGGCAGGGCGTTTCAACGACTACACTCCTTTGAACACCTCCCGGGAGAGAATCCTGGCCGACTGCCAGAACGCCGAGTTCAAAAAATCCAACATCAGGCCCCCGAAGTCAAATCCTACAAGACCGGGGACGGACAAGTCCAAGTACTGCAAGTACCACAAGAGTCACGGGCACATGACCGACGAATGCATACATCTCAAAGATGCCATAGAGACCCTGATCAAAGAGGGCCACCTGGCAAAATACACCAAGAAGGGAGAACCCTCCAGAAGAGACATCCCTCGAAACTCTGACGAGGGGAACTCACCAGACAGCAGACCGCTTCAAGTCGCGTTGTCCGTGACCCGACCGGAAGACTTCATCCCTTCACTCGGCGTGACGACCGCCCTCAGCACCTGGGAACATTTCCCCACCGCAATGGTCATCTCCAACGGCGGCGACCCCGGCTCTCTCACCGTCAGTTCAGTCAAGAGAAAGTTCGACGAGCTACTCAGCGCCAATGCCGACCTCGGCCCTACTCTGCGGAAATTCCGAGGAAAGTCGGAGCCAATCACTTTCTACCTCGAGGAACTGCCCGGCGGAGCTCCAAACGCCACCATTCCCCTCCTCGTCCGAGCCAGAATGGCAAACTTCGATGTTCGACGATGTCGCACGCTCGCGAAAAATGAACAGAGTCGCCACCAATATATTTATCCCATAAGGGAAAGGAATATCAGAAAACCTAACAAAGGAAGGAACAGGGTCTTGCGACCAGAGAATCAAGGTACGGGAGTCGGTTACGCAAGGGGAAGGTATTAGCACCCCTCGCGCCCATCGTACTCGATGGTATCCACCTATGTTTGTTTCTATCTAAAGGGTGTGTATTATGTCTATGTCTATATGCGAATGAATGCAAAAAGAAATACGGGAAAAGAAGGAATTATTTACAAATGTGCTCGTTCAAGCCCCGCGACTTGATGCCTACGTATCCTTTTCAGGAATCAGAGCGCCGTAGTTCGGCTAAAGATTTTCTGTTTGTTTTTGTGTTTTTTAGTTGGGCGGAGTTAACGCTCGCGCTATTGCACAAGGGGACAACCTAGGATGCAATAGAGCGGAGATAACGATGCCCTTAAGAGAAAGAGGTGAGAGAGAGAGACTTTGAGCGTTTCGAGGAAATCCCTTAAGCAAGGGAAACTCGGGTTACTCTCTGGTTTGTGTTTTTTAGAAATTGGGAACTTACGCCTGAATTGAACCCTTAAGCAAGGGAGATCCAAGCACTCGAACATTCCCTTAAGCAAGGGATGTTTCAAGGTTCCATTCCCTTTTTAAGAATTTTCACTTTGATTATTAGTGTTTTAAGTATTTTCTTTGTATTTTTTATGGGGATTTTATTCAAGTATTTTTAGATGTTTTATGGTTGTAAAAGAAAAAGAAATGAAAATAGGGAACTAGTCCTAATTTCTAAATCTATGTTGTGGATATTCTAAAAGAAAAATAGGGAGGAAAAAGCAATTAAATGGATTAAAACCAACATCAAGGACCAAGGGCATTTTAGACATTTCACAATGAAAAATATTCACAAAACAATTAGAAAATCACACAAACTATAAAGGAAATTAATCACAAACAATTTCATTTTTTATTTAATAGAGAAACTAATTTGAATTAATAAAGAAGACTATTATCTATTTATGGTTTTTTTTTGTATGAAAAACTATTTATTAAAATTCTACAAAAATGCTAATTAAAAGTCACTTAAAAGAAATTTAAAAAAAACTAGTTGGTAGGAAAATTATTTTTGTTGTTTTTTTATCTAAAAGAAAAAACAATTAATCAATCAAAGAGAATAAAAGAAAAAACTATTTTTATTACCTAGTTTGGTGAGGGAGGAGAGAGAGTAGAGAGAGAGAGAGAAGAGTAGAGAGAGAGAGTGTAGAGAGAGAAAGAGTGGGGAGGAGAGAGAGTAGAGAGAGAAAGAGTGTAGAGAGAGAGAGAGAGGGGAAGTATAGTGATATAGTGAAGAGTGGAAGTGAGAAATGATTGATATATGAGTTTCTATTTATATTGCCAACCATTGGTTTGTGATTCACAATCCTTGAATGTGGGACTTGGATTAGTTTGCAACACCTCTTTTTCCATTTTTCCAATGTGGGACTTGCAACATAACTTTTTTCATTTTTTCAATGTGGGACTCTAACTTGTGTTGTATGTTGCAATTGCTCTTTTTCTTCATGCTATGGTGCTCACTTTAGACACTTATATCTCAAGCCATGGGTGGTCAAATGATGCAAGAATGGTGTCATATCAAAGAGGGCATGGGATAGAACAAGATTGGTGTTGAAAATATCTCAGGATAAGGCTTAGAAATATGAGAAAAATGGCCTTGAACTCATGCAACCATCACTGCACACGCCCAGCAGCATGCAGTCCCGTGCGTATGGCCAAATTGTGACTCTGCGAGGGTGGTACTTTGAGCCTCTCTATCTCGATCAATACATGTCCAAAATCAGTGATACTGGTCTCATTGGATAGAGGACATGGCAAAGAATAGTTTAGAACTGGGCTTGTTTAAGATAGAGACTTGTGGAAGGAGAAAGAGGCCTTGACATTTGGCCCGCCACGTGTTTGCTGAAATGCGTTGCGTGCCCAGAATTCTGTGTCATGGCTGCCTGCAGAGTTTGGTCAGGGTTGGGGCACCACTTTGAAGGCTTGTATCTCACTCAATATTTGTCCAATTGTCCCAATTCTTGTTTCAATGGATAGAGGAGATGGCAAGGAAGAGATTGATACCAAGTTTGCATTCATAGCACTTCTGTAGAGCTCTAAAAATGGCTGGAGATTTGGCACGCCATGTGTTTGTTAAAATGTCGGGTCATGACCTGCCTTGTGACCTGGATTGTGCCTTGATTTAAATGAGTTTTCAGAAACTCCACACCACTTCAACTCTTCATACAAGCTTCAAATAAAAAAGTGTCCAACTACAAAGTTGTTCTCCTCCATGAGAGGAAGAACTTTGATGTTGGAAATTTTTTCCGAAAAATGCCGTTTGCCACGTGTAATTCAGTGCTGAAGTGGACTGCCCAACAAGATTCGAAACACCCAAAATTTTTCTAAGTGTTGAAAATTGCCTTTTTTGTCATTTTTTCTATTTTTGGCAGCTTTTTGTCAAACTCCCGATTTTATCCATTCTTTGACTTTTCTTACCCGATTTTCCACCAAAAGTCAATATTTGAATAATTCCTCTGATTCTGACCCAAAAGTCAACTGTTCCGATTTTTCCGACTATTGATGAAATTCCCGATTAAACCTCTTCCAATCGAATCCAGTCAAACAAACCCCTCCACAAGGTCAGCATGAGAAGTTTTCCACACATAGGAGCCATTCCCGATTAAATGTTGACCAGAAAGTCAACTGGTTGACTTTGGTCAAAGAAACCCTGATTTAACGAACCAGATGATTTGCAAGCTTGCACTCTTCAATCAATGCCCTGATTTGAAGCAGAGAGACACCCCAATCCAGGAGGACTTCAATGAACATAGAACCATATGATTATACCTCAGTCTTCCTTGTTCTCTGATCAAACTTCTTTGCAATAGAGCTCTTTTTTTTGAATAATACCAATGATATGGATGCATGAATATGAGTTATGACCTAAGTGATGTATGTACATGAACCATAAGCCAGGTGAATTGGGTAGGACAAATTTGGGGTATGACAGCTGCCCCTATTTAATTGTCTTAAACCTGAAGGTGAGATTGGCGCTAGCCTTTCGAACGTTCAAGGTAGAAGAAGATTAAATATCAAAGTACCAGAAATTTGTCCTGAAAAGAAGATGGTGTAAGCGTTATCCTTATTTTTCATCTTGATATCTGCTGGGGAAAGAGAATTTTTATTTTTGTTTTTCTGGTGGAAGAATTTACAATGAGTAATGGATTTGAATGGTGGTAGTAAGTAGCATGGTAACGGTGCGAATACAAGGTTCTCAATGGAAATGATTGTTGTATGAAACTATGATTGGAAAGTATGGGTTTGATGGAAAGGTAGGACCTACGATCCGTGACTCGAAACTAGGGTAAGGTCAACGGACCTACGACCCACAAGAAATGAAAAAGATGAGGATAAGGTCAACGGACCTACGATCCACAAGAAATGGAAAAGATGAGGATAAGGTCAACGGACCTACGATCCACAAGAAATGAAAAAGATGAGGATAAGGTCAACGGACCTACGATCCACAAGAAATGAAAAAAATGAGGATAAGGTCAACGGACCTACGATCCACAAGAAATGAAAAAGATGAGGATAAGGTCAACGGACCTACGATCCACAAGAAATGAAAAAGATGAGGATAAGGTCAACGGACCTACGATCCATAAGAATTGAAAGAAAGGATAAACATCAACACTGGGGTTGGAGGACGTCAACGCTGAGGTTGGAGCATATCAACACTGAGGTTGGGGGACATCAACACTGAGGTTGTGAAAGGAAAGGCGTCGACACTGAGGTCGAGGACATCAACACCGAGGTTGGGACGAGGAAAGATAAACATCGACACTGAGGTTGTGAATAACGATTGGCATCGACACAGAGGTCGGTGAAGGAGTGATAGGCATCAACACAGAGGTTGGACAAGGAAAGGATAAGCGTCAACACTGAGGTTGAAAAAGGAAAGGTATCGACACTGAGGTCGAAGGAAGAAAGAATTAATATCAACACTGAGGTTGGAAATTGGGGATTAGTTTTGAAATGGTTTGCCAGGACGGAAGGCAAAGGATACACAACACGGGGGTTGGATCTAAAAGTTTTCCCGCACGAGGGATGGGATCACGAAGACTAGTGACGACTAGACTTGATCGGTAAACATTGGCAATTCACGGAGATGTTGATGCTGGTGAAGCATAAGAATTACATTAATCCCTCAGGCCAAAGGCGGGGTGTAACTCTTCAAGAGCGGCAATCGTTCGAATTGCCACACACCAAGTATGGTTATTCAAATGATTGAAAAATGAGGTGGGTTGAATGCCCACCCTCACTCACACTCTAATCTTCACGCAGCACACGGGAAATAACCTCGGAGACAACGATTCTGATGAAGAAAGACAGGAGAGAGAAGATAAGATTTCTTTTTGGGATTGAGAATACCAGGTATTGGCACCATGGTTTGAGGAGATTTGTGATGTAGTAGCAGATATCAATCAGAGTTTGTAAGGACAGCTTTTTATGTGGGGAAGTGTCATTGTCTCGATTGGGTGCTGATTTATATTATATGGCTTATGCTTTGTATGCATGTTTGAATTTTTCCATGGCGTAATGATCCGCTTTGACGGATATGCTACGCTTTTGAGGATGCAATGTTATATGCAGTGAACACTATATGCAGGATGCCAAATAAAGGCATTTGTGAGGTAAACTCCAAGGAGAATACCCTTGGCGTTAAGGACCATGTAGAGGTGCCAAAAGATATTGGACTTTGATTTGTAAGATGCACTTTTCTTTGACTTGTGGAGTGTAGAATAACTTCAGACTTCTCACCATGTGCCACTGCTTGGAGGATTTTCAGCTTGAGGAGATTCCCTCGATTCACCATGTTGGGGACGAGAACTCCAGGTAATGAGCCTTGGTTAGGGAAGTAGGACAACTCCTAGGAGAAATAAACTCCTATGCTTGAGTAATGGAATAAACTCTCAGGAGAAATAAACTCCTATGCTTGGGGGGAGACCAAATTTCTAGGAGAAATAAACTTCTATGGTCGGGGAGAGTCGATATAACTCAAAAGATTGTGCTCCAAGCTTCTTGACCCATGAAGGAACGTGCCCTAAAGGATCCTTGGAGAGATTCGTCGAATCTCGACGTAACTGCCCCAGATTGGTTGAGCTCAAGAGAGATTCCTCGACATGATTGCCCCAGATTGATCAAAGCTTGAAGAGATTTATCGACATGATTGCCCCAGATATGTTGAATTTGAGAGGTCAAACCTCGACTCAATTGCCCCTGATTAGGTATATCTTGCTAGAATCCTTAAGCTTTCTTTGTTTTGAAGTCAAACAAACACGGAAACAACTTTACCACGCTCAACGGAGTCTTCAAACTCTTCCCCTCAAGGTAATCAAGGAAAGCCTTAACTTTTCATGCCCAACGGAGTTCTTTGGATAACTTGCCCCTTGATGGTCAACATTTGAAATGATTGGCTTTTACTCCTCGGAGTTCTCAAGTTTCTTGTACTTTGACATGATCAAGTTACTCACTGATTCTCATCATGGTAACTTCCTTGACGTTAAGCACATGTTTTGTATGCAAAAGAATGTTAATTCTAAGAATGATGATTCTAATGCAAAGCCTATGTTAGTCTTGAAGTTTAAAGAAACTTTTTATTGAAATGAGATTGCGACCTCTTGTGAATGAATCACTAGTTGACACAACCTCGATTTTTGCATATGGAAGACAAAGCAAACGTACGATACCAACATGGATAGGAGTCTCGCTTCATTGGGAGTCAGTTAAACGCTATCTCATAGGAGTGCGTCTTCGAAATAAACCCTACTTCAATTAGGACTTTTAAGGGTTGTAACTTGGCCGGGTTCACGGTTTTCAGAAAACAAAGGATTTTTAGGCTCAAAATTATTTGTACCCACCCCCTTCGTGATGTTCTCCAGTCCTATGTTCAGTTAACTCGACACGAGTGCTCATCCGTCACAAGGAATTTTGAGATGGTTGAAGAATCAATGAGGATCTTTGGACATGGCGGTCGCTCACCTTTTATTCTTCTGATTCATTGTCACACGACTTTGTTCTTGCTTGGCAATTTCATCATCTTTTTTCTTTTGCCATTTTCTTTTCATCTTTTTTATTTTCATTATTTTTTCGTCATTTTTTTTCTTTTTTTTTTGAAGAAGTTGTGTGACCTCGCATAGTCTTTGATTCGTCTGAGGTGATTGCGGCCGCCTCACTCCTTTGATTTGATGAAGGATTACAATTGTGGTATCGTCATCTCTTGATCTCTTGATGAAATAAGGATAATCATTGCGGTTTCGACATTCCTCAACCTTGTGAAGGATAACCATTGTTGTATCCTTAGATGCATACCCTTTTGGTGAGTTTTGAACACTCGATCAAGTTAAATGAACACTACCCTGCCCCAAGGTCAAAATAAGGGTTTTAATGATTTAGAAAAGAACTCCTACTTCAAGGCTCAAAGGGGTTGACGATGGTCTATCTCCCTTATATCTCCGGTGTTTGGGGATTTGAAACAATGCCTGTACATCCTCAGTAGGGTTTTTTATTCAAAAACACACGATTAGAGATTTTTGCATTTTTATCTTTCATCATTCTCCCTCAGCTCTTTGCCTAAGCAAGTGATTAGTAAAGTTGGTATCGTAATGCCAAAAACATTTTATGAGTGATAACGAATGGGTGGCTTCAAGACAAACATAAACAATGTATTATGATTTTCATTCAGAAATTAACAAGTTTTTACATGCTAGCAATGCTTAAACAAACAATGAAATGTTACAAATGAGAATGCAATAAAGAAACTAAATGAATGCCATTGTTGAGGAGACTTGACTCTGTCTGGACTCATTGATCTTGAATACTTTTTGCAGTTCTTTCCAAACACTTCAAATTACTCCAAAAGAGAACTCCAACGAAGTCACCCATGAGTCGTAAACTTTTGCCTTGCTTTAGGGATTCGAGCAATGCGAGTGATGCAATGCTCAAGATAAGAGTACGTCTTGCTTATCCCTCGTGCGGGAGCCTCAAGCCTTGTATGGTCATCAAATTGAAGAGATCTATTTGTGGTGAAGAGGACCCAATACTCGAATCTTAACCAATTGAAGTTCCAACAAACAGGGAGGCGAATGGGAACGAGGCAATAGAATCACGTCAATTTGTTTCTCATATTCTTCTCGTCTCTGTTAACATGCGAAGGCCATTAAGAAGGAAATCCTGAGAAGAGGCAACTGAGATATGAAGTAGAACCTTGAGAATGAGAAGCGTTGTGTAGAACATTCTTGATTACCATACGGAGAAAGATTCTGACAAAGTCATCCAGGAATTTGTAATGCCTTAAGGGATTCGAGCAATGCAAATGGCACAATGCTCAAGATAGACCAGGTCTTTCTTATCCCTCGATCGGGAGCCCCAAGCAACTTCCACATATGCACAGGAGATGATTACCAATTTAGCTTCAATATCCATCATTAGGAGTGAGAATGGATGACCATTACATTTCTTGATATCAGGCATTAGGCACAAACCAACAACATATGAATCAGTAGAGTCATGACTTTTATGGCTTCCCAACTTTCCTCCAAGAGGTGGAACCTTTTGTCAATTTCAATACTCAGAAACTTGAATACTTCAATGATGTAAATTCTCCTTACCAAGAATAGGAATCTTAACAATACTTCAAACATTCTGATTCATAAGACCTTCTCATGGATGAGATTAACATTGACATTCGGCCTCTGAGGAACTTGTCTCAATTCTTCTTGTCAAAGAGAAAAGGCTTGAATAACCTCCGTACACTGATTCATACCAGACCCTATTTCCGTTCTTATCTCAGTCAAAACCCCACGAAGTTGTTCCATTGTTAACTTTCAAGCACATAGCGGTGAGAAGTCAATTTGTTGTTGATCTTGAAATCTGGATAGAAAGGGTCCCATAAGTCTTTGAAAGAACCATGAAATGCATGATAGTATGAATGCATGTTTCATTTATGAGAGATCCTAAAGTCTTTACGCACACTTTTTTTTTTCTTTTTTCTTTTGGAATCCAAGCTTTGTTTTATATGGAGTATATTTTCTTTTCTTTTTTCTGCTTTTCTATTTCCTTTTTTCTTTTTGTTTTTTTTCTTGGAAATAGGCTTTAGGATCCCCCACAAATGAAGTGGATAAAGCAATGATGTTATGCGATGCAAAATCATGGGATCAAGGTCCATATGATCTGTGCAATCTCTGGATAACTGATGTGAAGCCTCTGTATAAGTCAAATGTCACAGGATCAAGGGTTCGACGCCTTTTTTGAATACCAGAATATCAAGCACCATGAGAACAGACCAAATAAAGGTCCGACCTCAAATATGAAGAAGCAATGGTATGTAGGAGTCAAGGTTTCCTGTCCCACCCCAATCTCACGGGTATAAAGTCTAGACACGGACAAGTGGTCCCTAATGGTCACCAGGGTCTACAGTTCCCACGGGGTACAAAGTGTTTGAGGCAACAAGCGTGCCAGACACAGTGTTCCATGAAAGAACCTCGCCTAGTTGTGGTACCCCATGTCAAGCTCGATCGTAGCAAGGGCTACGGGAGTCGACATGAGCATCCACGCTAATCCTATGTGTCACTGGCCTGGGTAGTGGGCCTTTTACCTCATACAAACCCCCCACCTGCAAAACAGAACAGAAGACCCCAGGGAACACAAAATATAATCCATATGCATGATGTGCAAACAGAAATAAACATGATATGCAGGCAAAGAATAAGCATGCAAACATATATACAAGGTATAGACATAAAACAAGTAAACACCCAGTAAATAAACAAACAAACGCAGGCTAGGATCGACTCGCTAAGAATGGACCCGCAATAGGTCTAGCAACATCCCCAGCAGAGTCGCCAGCTGTCGCACGCTCGCGAAAAATGAACAGAGTCGCCACCAATATATTTATCTCATAAGGGAAAGGAATATCAGAAAACCTAACAAAGGAAGGAACAGGGTCTTGCGACCAGAGAATCAAGGTACGGGAGTCGGTTACGCAAGGGGAAGGTATTAGCACCCTTCGCGCCCATCGTACTCGATGGTATCCACCTATGTTTGTTTCTATCTAAAGGGTGTGTATTATGTCTATGTCTATATGCGAATGAATGCAAAAAGAAATACGGGAAAAGAAGGAATTATTTACAAATGTGCTCGTTCAAGCCCCGCGACTTGATGCCTACGTATCCTTTTCAGGAATCAGAGCGTCGTAGTTCGGCTAAAGATTTTCTGTTTGTTTTTGTGTTTTTTAGTTGGGCGGAGTTAACGCTCGCGCTCTTGCACAAGGGGACAACCTAGGATGCAATAGAGCGGAGATAACGATGCCCTTAAGAGAAAGAGGTGAGAGAGAGAGACTTTGAGCGTTTCGAGGAAATCCCTTAAGCAAGGGAAACTCGGGTTACTCTCTGGTTTGTGTTTTTTAGAAATTGGGAACTTACGCCTGAATTGAACCCTTAAGCAAGGGAGATCCAAGCACTCGAACATTCCCTTAAGCAAGGGATGTTTCAAGGTTCCATTCCCTTTTTAAGAATTTTCACTTTGATTATTAGTGTTTTAAGTATTTTCTTTGTATTTTTTATGGGGATTTTATTCAAGTATTTTTAGATGTTTTATGGTTGTAAAAGAAAAAGAAATGAAAATAGGGAACTAGTCCTAATTTCTAAATCTATGTTGTGGATATTCTAAAAGAAAAATAGGGAGGAAAAAGCAATTAAATGGATTAAAACCAACATCAAGGACCAAGGGCATTTTAGACATTTCACAATGAAAAATATTCACAAAACAATTAGAAAATCACACAAACTATAAAGGAAATTAATCACAAACAATTTCATTTTTTATTTAATAGAGAAACTAATTTGAATTAATAAAGAAGACTATTATCTATTTATGGTTTTTTTTGTATGAAAAACTATTTATTAAAATTCTACAAAAATGCTAATTAAAAGTCACTTAAAAGAAATTTAAAAAAAACTAGTTGGTAGGAAAATTATTTTTGTTGTTTTTTTATCTAAAAGAAAAAACAATTAATCAATCAAAGAGAATAAAAGAAAAAACTATTTTTATTACCTAGTTTGGTGAGGGAGGAGAGAGAGTAGAGAGAGAGAGAAGAGTAGAGAGAGAGAGTGTGTAGAGAGAGAAAGAGTGGGGAGGAGAGAGAGTAGAGAGAGAAAGAGTGTAGAGAGAGAGAGAGAGAGGGGAAGTATAGTGATATAGTGAAGAGTGGAAGTGAGAAATGATTGATATATGAGTTTCTATTTATATTGCCAACCATTGGTTTGTGATTCACAATCCTTGAATGTGGGACTTGGATTAGTTTGCAACACCTCTTTTTCCATTTTTCCAATGTGGGACTTGCAACATAACTTTTTTCATTTTTTCAATGTGGGACTCTAACTTGTGTTGTATGTTGCAATTGCTCTTTTTCTTCATGCTATGGTGCTCACTTTAGACACTTATATCTCAAGCCATGGGTGGTCAAATGATGCAAGAATGGTGTCATATCAAAGAGGGCATGGGATAGAACAAGATTGGTGTTGAAAATATCTCAGGATAAGGCTTAGAAATATGAGAAAAATGGCCTTGAACTCATGCAACCATCACTGCACACGCCCAGCAGCATGCAGTCCCGTGCGTATGGCCAAATTGTGACTCTGCGAGGGTGGTACTTTGAGCCTCTCTATCTCGATCAATACATGTCCAAAATCAGTGATACTGGTCTCATTGGATAGAGGACATGGCAAAGAATAGTTTAGAACTGGGCTTGTTTAAGATAGAGACTTGTGGAAGGAGAAAGAGGCCTTGACATTTGGCCCGCCACGTGTTTGCTGAAATGCGTTGCGTGCCCAGAATTCTGTGTCATGGCTGCCTGCAGAGTTTGGTCAGGGTTGGGGCACCACTTTGAAGGCTTGTATCTCACTCAATATTTGTCCAATTGTCCCAATTCTTGTTTCAATGGATAGAGGAGATGGCAAGGAAGAGATTGATACCAAGTTTGCATTCATAGCACTTCTGTAGAGCTCTAAAAATGGCTGGAGATTTGGCACGCCATGTGTTTGTTAAAATGTCGGGTCATGACCTGCCTTGTGACCTGGATTGTGCCTTGATTTAAATGAGTTTTCAGAAACTCCACACCACTTCAACTCTTCATACAAGCTTCAAATAAAAAAGTGTCCAACTACAAAGTTGTTCTCCTCCATGAGAGGAAGAACTTTGATGTTGGAAATTTTTTCCGAAAAATGCCGTTTGCCACGTGTAATTCAGTGCTGAAGTGGACTGCCCAACAAGATTCGAAACACCCAAAATTTTTCTAAGTGTTGAAAATTGCCTTTTTTGTCATTTTTTATATTTTTGGCAGCTTTTTGTCAAACTCCCGATTTTATCCATTCTTTGACTTTTCTTGCCCGATTTTCCACCAAAAGTCAATATTTGAATAATTCCTCTGATTCTGACCCAAAAGTCAACTGTTCCGATTTTTCCGACTATTGATGAAATTCCCGATTAAACCTCTTCCAATCGAATCCAGTCAAACAAACCCCTCCACAAGGTCAGCATGAGAAGTTTTCCACACATAGGAGCCATTCCCGATTAAATGTTGACCAGAAAGTCAACTGGTTGACTTTGGTCAAAGAAACCCTGATTTAACGAACCAGATGATTTGCAAGCTTGCACTCTTCAATCAATGCCCTGATTTGAAGCAGAGAGACACCCCAATCCAGGAGGACTTCAATGAACATAGAACCATATGATTATACCTCAGTCTTCCTTGTTCTCTGATCAAACTTCTTTGCAATAGAGCTCTTTTTTTTGAATAATACCAATGATATGGATGCATGAATATGAGTTATGACCTAAGTGATGTATGTACATGAACCATAAGCCAGGTGAATTGGGTAGGACAAATTTGGGGTATGACAGACGAGTCCTGGTGGATGAAGGTAGTTCGGTCGACATCATGTACTCTCACCTTTTCCGAACACTTCAGCTGGACGACTCGCACCTCACTCCCTATGTGGGTTCCGACCTCCAGGGTTTTAACGGAGCCACCACCAAACCATGGGGCTACGTCGAGCTGATTGTCACCTTCGGGGAAGGGGAAGCGTCCAGACAAGTCAAAACCAGGTTTTTGGTGATCGACTGCAAAAAATTGTACAACTGCATCATCGGACGCCCAACACTGGCCGAGCTAACCGCCGTGTCCTCCACGGTCCATCTGAAGATGAAGTTCTACACGAGGACAGGGAAAGTGGCCACCATCAACGCCGACATTGAAGCTGCGAGGAGAATCTTCGATGCCTCCGTCAAAGGACTAGAGCTGATCGCCCCTCCGACCAGCTCCAACAAAAAACCGAGAGCCAAAGACAAACGCCCCCGGGAAGATCAGGTTCCAACGGCCAACGTCAGCTCAGTCAACCTCGATGCAAGGTTCACACAAGAAGAACTGAAGACCGGGGAAGAGACACAATCAAAGGCCCCCAATCCCGTCCGGCCTGTCCCCGACGGAGATTTCGAGCTGATCCCCCTGGGAGACAACGCCGACAGAGCAGTGAAAATCGGCAAAGGCATCCCTGACCTGCCGAGGAAGCAACTCGTAGCCTGCCTTCGAGCCAATGCCGACCTGTTCGCCTGGAGCGCCGCAGAGATGCCCGGACTCGACCCTGAGGTCGCCTGCCACCACCTCTCCATCAATCCAACCGCCAAGGCCGTAGTACAACGTAGGCGTCGGCAGTCTCCCGAGAAAGCGGAGGCTGCCGAGAAAGCTGTAAAAGACCTCCTAGAGGCAAATTTTATTTCCGAGGCCAAGTATTCAACTTGGCTCTCAAACGTTGTACTTGTTAAAAAATCTAATGGAAAATGGAGAATGTGTGTTGATTATACTGATGTTAACCGGGCATGTCCAAAAGACGCCTACCCTTTACCTAATATTGATAGACTGGTCGACAACTCGGCCGGCTATAAACTGTTATCCTTCATGGACGCTTATTCTGGTTACAACCAGATTCCCATGACGAAATGCGACAAGCAATGCACGGCTTTCATGACCGAATCGGGCAATTATTACTACAACGTAATGCCCTTCGGACTCAAAAACGTCGGGGCAACTTACCAGCGGATGATGAACAAGGTCTTCCGAGGAGAAATCGGCGACACGCTCGAGGTATATATGGACGACATGATCGTCAAATCTCGAGAGGACTCCAACCGCACGCTGCATCTCGAGCGGGTCTTCAAGCAGGCCAGGTCCTGCAGGATGCGCTTCAATCCAGAGAAGTGCACCTTCGGAGTACGGGCAGGTAAATTCCTCGGCTTCTACTTAACAGAACGAGGAATAGAAGCCAACCCCGATAAATGCCGAGCATTCTCAGACCTCCCTACCCCCACCAATAAAAAATCCATCCAAGTACTAAACGGAATGCTCACGGCATTATCCCGCTTCGTCGCGAAATCCGCCCAGCATGCACTTCCATTCTTTAAGCTTCTTCGGAAGGAAGCAGCTTTCGAGTGGTCCGAGGAATGCGAACAAGCATTATCCCACCTCAAACAAGTGCTATCCAAACCCCCGGTGCTATCCCGACCAGACAGCAACGAGGTTCTCTATCTCTACTTGGCCGTTTCGGGCGAGGCGGCCAGCGCGGCCCTGATCCGAGAAACGGAAGACGGGCAGAAGCCGGTGTACTTCACTAGCAAAGCCCTTCAGGGGCCCGAGGTCCGCTATCAACAAATAGAAAAAATCGCGCTAGCCCTAATAACGGCCGCCAGAAGACTGAGGTACTACTTCCTCGCCCACACTATTGTCGTCCGGACAGACCAACCGATCAAATAGCTTCTCAGCCGACCAGACATGGCCGGGAGAATGCTGAGGTGGTCCCTCGAACTGTCCGAGTTCGACATACAATACGAGGGCAGGAAAGCGTTAAAAGCCCAAGCACTCGCCGACTTCGTGGCCGAGATGACGACGATCTCCAACTCCCCAGCACCCACCGAGAATAAGTGGACCATCTATGCTGATGGCGCCTCAAGCCACGCGGGCAGCGGTGCCGGTATCATCTTGGAGAACGACGAGGGGCTCGTCATCGAAGTATCCTTAGTCCTATCCTTCACCACATCGAACAACCAGGCCGAGTACGAAGCCCTCCTAGCGGGCCTACGCCTCGCCGAGGACGTGGGCGCTCGGGAAGTCATGATTTATACCGACTCTCAACTGGTCGCGTCCCAAGTTAGCGGCGATTACCAGTCCAAAAACGACACACTAGCCGAGTATCTATCGCTCGTCAAAGAAAAGATGAAAGGATTCACAAAGGCAGACGTCGCACACATCCCTCGGGAGCACAACTCGCGGGCCGACCTTTTATCCAAGCTTGCGAGCACGAGAAAGAAGGGAGGGAACAAGTCAGTGATACAAGAAATCTTGTCCGATCCAAGCATAGGCAAAAACACGCAAGCCATACAAGTGTTTGCCATCGGAGACGACCATTGCTGGATGACCCCGGTGTACAAATACATCACGAACGACGAGCTCCCCGACGACCCGAAGGAAGCCTCAGCCATTAAGAGGAGAGCCTGCTCGTACACAGTCATCGAAAATAAACTCTACCGACGAGGCTTCTCCGTCCCACTCCTTAAATGCATCGACGGCTCGCAAGCACTAGAAGTACTGCAAGAGCTTCACGAGGGGATTAACGACCAGCATCTCGGCGGTCGGTCGCTGGCGAGGAAAGCCCTCAGAGCCGGCTATTATTGGCCGACTATGCAGCAGGACGCCAAAGAGCATGTTCAGAAATGCGACAAATGTCAGCGGCACGCCGACATGCACCTAGCTCCCCCCAACGAGCTTAAATCCCTCTCCTCTCCTTGGCCTTTCTCCACCTGGGGAATGGACCTCCTCGGCCCTTTCCCAGTCGGATCATACCAGAATAAGTACCTGGTGGTCGCCGAGGATTACTTCACGAAATGGATAGAGGCCGAACCTCTCGCCAAGATCACATCTCAAAACGTGCTACGCTTCTACAAACGAAACATACTCGCTCGGTTCGGGGTGCCACAGGCTATAATCACCGACAATGGCACCCAATTCACCGATAGGAAGTTCCAAGAATTCGTGGCCAAGCTCGGCACAAAACAACACTTCACCTCAGTCGAACACCCTCAGACGAACGGGCAGGCGGAGGCAGCCAACCGAGTCATCCTCCGAGAACTGAAAAGAAGGCTCGGCGAAGCTAAAAAAGCTTGGGTCGAGGAACTACATAGTGTACTTTGGGCGTATAGAACGACGCCCCATTCGAGCACGGGCGAGACTCCTTTCAGATTAACCTACGGCGCCGAAGCCGTAATCCCCGTGGAAATCCGAGAACCTTCCCGGCGCACCGAATCCCCCCTCGAGGAAGAACTTAACGACGAGGCCATGAGGGAAGAGCTCGATATGGTAGAGGAGATCCGTGCAGGATCCTCCCTCCGAGAAGCTAAACTAAAACAGCAAATAGCTCTTCGCCATAACGCCAAAGTTATAAAGCGCGAATTTGAAATCGGCGCCCTAGTGCTCCGCAGAAACATGAAAGACTCGCGCGAGGGAAAACTAGCCCCGAACTGGGAAGGCCCATACCGAGTTTATGACAAAACCGAGAATGGCGCCTACTACCTCGAGAATCTCCTCGGCGAAAAACTTGCTCGACCCTGGAACGCTGAAAAACTCAGACGTTACTACAGTTAGACCCGACCTAACACCCCCGGACGCCTGTATCCAACACGGGTGCTAACCGGGTATGGACCCGCGTCGTAGGTACGAACGCGAGAACTCCACGACAGCAACGGTCAGATACTACCACAAAATGGGA
This sequence comes from Vicia villosa, assembly GCF_029867415.1. Taxonomy (NCBI): domain Eukaryota; kingdom Viridiplantae; phylum Streptophyta; class Magnoliopsida; order Fabales; family Fabaceae; genus Vicia; species Vicia villosa. The sequence goes on along the minus strand of NC_081180.1, from coordinate 81,156,628 downwards.
GAACCGACCACACGGAAGACTCTACACCTAGACCCTCCGTGGAAGTACCTGCATGGCAGAACCCCAGCTCGCGATGGGACCGTTCACGCCGCGAGGACTTGGCCATGATCATGGACTCGTACTCGCTAACAGCGCACACCTGCTCTGCGCACCCGTGCCGTACTCAACACGCCCGGACAATCAATCTAGGCCGAGCATAATCCACAAAACCGATAATATCACAAGTATATCAGTAACTCTCCGGCGTTCCGAGCATAAGCCATCAGTTACCTAAAACAATCGAAAAATATTCTAAGTATGGAGGAAATACCTCGTCATACGAGCACAACAGGAAAGTTATCAAAACACGAGCATACAACGATAACACCGAAGGTGCAGATAAACAGATATAAGCAAGCAAAGTTATAAAACATTAAAATTGCCGACCAACATGGTCGACGATGTCCAAAAGTTACAATCAAAATGCCGGGCACGCAGGCCCCCAAAGTAATCCGGGCATTACCCAACAAAAGATAAAATGGCACGCAGGCCGAAGAAGAAGGGCACGCAGGCCCAGGACCACTACCTACTCTTCACTCTCTGGAGACTCGGGCACCAACGCGCCGTCCACAATCTTCGAAGAAAGCCCGACGTTATCCTCCTTCAAACCAGGGTTTAGAAGCCTAAGTTGACGAACAGCACGCTCGAAACCGACTTCAGCCATGTCGGCCAAGCTTATCTTCAGGCTATCTATCTTATCCACGAATTCAGCCCTAGTCCGCAGAACGGCCACATCCGACGACTCGTCAGCCGAGGGAGCCCACTCAAGCTGAAGGTCGGCAAGCTTTTTCTTCTCCGCCGCAATCTCTCCGTCCTTCTGCTAGAGAACCGCATCGATCTTTCTCTTCAACTCCTTGCGGTCGGTCTCCAGGGTCTTCACCCTGTCCTCGGCAGTCTTCTTTGCCGCCTCCGCCTCCTTCAGGGCCTCGGACGAACCCGAGCCACCATTGGCTAACATGTGGTCCATCCCCAAAACCCTCATCACGGCTGCACCGTCGCACGCCAGCTGTTTCTGAAGGGACGAAGGGTCCATCTCACCGATCCAACGAGTTTCATCCGGAGAGGTAACCAGGGGAAACTTCTCAAAATAACCTCCATCCTTGTAACAAGGAGGCAATATAAAGCCACGCTCGGGACCTAAGCTCGACGGCTCATGGCGTCCACCCTCGGTGGCACGAGACCTCTTGGACGCCCTCTCGTCCTCCTTCATCCGAGGAGAACCTGCGGAGGCCGAGTTCTCTGCAGCACCAGTTCCCCGATTCTTCTTCTTCTGATTCCTCCTTGCATCCAGAGCCATCTTCAGGACTGGGTCCTCCTTCTCCGGCATAGCATCTGCAAAGAAAAAATAAAGGGAGTTAGCGAAAACACAGGACAGGAGAGGAAAAGCAGGGTGAATAGGCACGACCTAACAACACCCGAGTCTCCTCGGGAGTCCGACAAGATAACAAAGCCTTGGTATTAATAGGCCGCTGCTCCACGACCGACACACCATTCTCGTCCAATACGGGATTCCCGTTCCTCGTCACCCACCGGGACATAGTAAAGCTGTCTACGTATTTGCATAGGACCGAGTACGACTCTGCGTCCTGCTCATCCAGGTCCCCATCTTCCCAAGCGTAATGTTTAGGGGGAGACGAGAAGTGACCTTTCCACCAGAAAAACGGGAACCTCGTAAAGAATTCCTTTGCTACCTGCCCTTCCTCACCCCTCACTAACTCCCCGTCGGCGTCACGAAGGACCACGGAATCCGACACATCGTAGTAAGCCGTCGGGCTGAGCGGACGAACGACAAAGTATCGGTCCTTGAAACCTTTCACAGAGTCAGTGTACATCCCGAAGAGCTTCCGCTCGGCATTTTTGAACGAGACCCAACCATATCGCCCCTCTGCCGCCTGCCTTTGAACACGAAAACACCGGCCAAACAATGCGGTCGTGGCACCAATACCCAAATAATCACAGACGATCTCGAATGCTCGCATAAAAGCAAAAGCATTGGGATGCAATTGGGACGGCGCCAGATTTAGACACGCCATCATCGATTTCTGGAAGTCAGAGAAAGGCAATCGGAAGCCGAGCTCCTTGAACACATATTCATACATCGCAAAGCCATCCCCGTTGAACCGAGAGCATATGCGCTCGTCCTGAGACGGGCGCGTGACTTGGTAATTCGGCGCTTCGCCTTCTTTCAAAACCTCGATTTCTGTGAAGGCCCCGTCTAGAGACTCAGTGTACCGGGAAGTGATCGTTAAGGCTTCCTCGGTTACCCAGTCGGCCGCAACCGTGCATTCGTAACTAAACAAGGGCATTGGGGAAACCCCTCCCTCGTCATCAGGACCCGGGGAACCAGCATGGTCATTGTCGACCAGAGAAGGCGCGTTTTCATCCTCGATGATCTCAACATCAGAGCTAGTGGCCGTCGAGTCGTCCGACTCGCTGCTCCATGAATCAGATCCCGAGCTGGACTCCGAGCTGGCGCTCGAATCAGATCCACCTGCACGCAGAAGGGAGAAAGTGAATTCGACAGTTCATCAAATCCACCCTTCCACCGCAATGCAAGCGAAAGGGTAGAGCAGGAGCGGCGGAGCCCCCGGCTAAACCCCCATCGAGGAAAGATGCCCGTCAGCCGAGGACTCACGAAATGACGTGACACGACTACGAAAAATCGTATCTAAACCGGCACGACGGTCTAACGCCAACATCATCTGGTCCGCCGACCCAAGCTAACCCCCGGGCATCGCCTGGATAACCCGAGGAGGAAGCAGCGACCGCTCGTCGGACTCAGCTTACGTTGATGACGAAGGCCGCGAAAATAAAGCACACAAACCCTAAGGAAAAGAATAAAGCAACGAAGAGGGAAGCGAACTTACGTGAAGACATGATGACGATGACCGGGTGAGCTTCTCGGTAGACGAATAGTATGCTGAATAATCTGGAAGAGTATCTTCCGAGGAGAGCCTGTCTGATGCCGAGCAGGTAAACAGAGAGAGGGAAACTTCCAAATGAGAGGATTCGCCCCCTTTTATAGGGAAAGGGCTCGGAAGGCGAAGCGTCGCCTCTCCTGACAAGCGCCGCCTCCTAGACCCTAGGCCATTATTACCTATGCCACGTCAGCGCGTGTCACCCACGCGCGACGTTTCGTCCCTCCACAGGCTGTTCCTCCGAGCACATCTGGTTGACGAGGAGCCATCTCATCGAGCATCTCCCCGGCCCGAGCATCAGGTAAAGTCACAGCTTCTTGACCAGAAAACTCCGACTTGGGGGGCTCCTGTTCTGGACTGGGCCAAGGTTAGGCCCACTATGATTTTCGGCCCAATAAACCTCAGAGGCCCACGTTCCTCTACGGCCCTCCTACTGTCATACCCCAAAATTTGCCCGCATATATTTTCATGTCATTTTATTTCAAATAATTGACATAGCCCGACCGGTAAGGAAGTAAGGCTTGCAAGTGCAAGGTCCCGGGTTCAAATTCCACCTCTAACATTTTTCCTTTTATTTACTTCTAACAGTTTTAATTTTATTTTTATTTTATAATAAAAAAAACACAAAAAATAAGTTTTTTATTAATTAAAAATTATTTTCCTATTTTATTTATTTATTATTTAAAAAAAAATGTTTTTTAACTTTTTCCCATTTTAATCCAAAAAATAACCAAAAATAAAAAGATTAAAAAAGATTTAGTTTTCCTCACTATTTTAGGTAAAAATTTGTATCTTAATAATTATTTAAAATAATTTTAAAAACCTTAAAATTAAATAATATTTGATTTTTTGAGTTTTATTATTTTAATTAATTGAGTGATTTCCTTCCATTTTAATTTTAACCTAATTCATTAGTATAAATAGTACACACTCTACACTATTAGGGGGAACCCTATTCCACTTCCACCAACAAAAGAAACCCCTAACAATCCTTCGTACGCCTCTCTCTGGTACCAAAAAAAAACCCTTTATTCTTGCCAACCAACCCTATTTGACTTTTCAACCCACCATTCTTTTGCTGGCAGTCAATTTCCTTCCCAGACTTTCTCATAAATCGAATCGGGAACAGTCCCAATCTCAAGTCCATTCACCATATTTTTCTACCCAGCACAGTAACGATTAACACCATTACCATCTCACACAAATCTATATCCAACACCAACCATAAAACATTCCACCCAAGATCATAACAATTCATCATTGTGTTCTCTTTAATTTTGTTAATTTTAATTTTGATTACAGGTAGCGGAGAAAGAAGAACTCAAACGCAAATACTAGCATCACCGAGGTTCATTGAATCCACATTCACCGCCACACCATCAACAACAACAACCGCGCTGGACATCAGCCCCACCCCCCTTAGATCCGAGCAACCATCAACGTCGGAACAGCCGCGAGCAAGCTCTTCATCCGCGCACAGTCACCCGTGTTAGCACACCACCGCAAGCTGTCGTTTGGATCGAAACACCTCCGTTCTCCTCAAGCTTGCTTCGTTTCCCGCCGATAAAGCCACCGCCACCGCATGAGATCTCCGCCGCGCGCCGCGCTCTCACAAGCTGTCCAACCACCGAAATCTAAACCGGAAAAACACACCGGACCAAAGCATTGAGGTTCTCGGTTTCAGATCCACATACGGGGTTGGTTTCAAATGTCGGTAATATCTTCCTTTTCATTATTCCAATTTTGATTCATGGTAGTTTTTTATGAGTTTGTATATGATTGAAATGGCTTGGTAGATTTATGGTGAGAAAAGGGAAACAAAGGAAATAAGAAAGAAAATGAGTGGTGCTCCTGATACGTTTCAATAGCTGTAAATCTTGTGATATGTTCTGTTATTATGATAAGCTATGCTAGGTGTCATATTTTAATTGGATGATTTCAATGGTTGAAAAGTCGAATAGAAATTCCTACTCTCTTTTATTAAGTGACTTTAATTTTAAAAAAGAGAAAGAAAAGTCTTGCTTTTGTGAACATTACAACATATTGGTTAAATTTAATTTGATGCAGCCAAGGAATTGCACCGTAAGTATCCTCTTTTTCCATTCTCCCTTGTTAACTTTTTTTTAAATCGTTTAAATTGTCTTTTTTTTTATATTTATTTTATGTTGAGAGATAGAAAATTAGAGATCTAGAAACAAGTGTAATTTTAACCATTTACTTCTATCATAAAATACTATAACAAAAATACAAAAAAGTATATCCTTTTAATTTCATTTAACTTTTGTTAGAATTTAATTTAAATATTCTAGATTTTTTTTATGTTAATTTTGCTACATTATTGTGTTACTACCATTTTCTTTTATTGCGAGGTACCACTTGAGATTGAGACTCTTTCTTATGGACATCCGCAATTTTCATTAATTTTTATTACCCTCAGAGTTAACCTTAAAGCGCCCTATCAACCATATCAGATCAAATCAGAGCTAAGTACCCTCACTTTTTTAACTATTATTTTTATATTTATTTATTCTTTATTTTTAGGGTTAATCCCTTTGCCCTCGAATCTGATAATACACTCACGCCTTATTTGTTTCTTTGCTCATTCCTAATGGTCAGAGTCGATGCTTCTGGCAAACCTTTGCCCTCAACCCTGTCAGGCAAATGCCAAGCTAAGTACCTTCTCCCTATTCTATTTTTAATTTATTATCCTATTTTCTTTTGTAGTTAATGAGGTTTGCCCTCGAATTTGATAATGCACTCACTATATGTTTTCTGTCTTGTCTTTTTCCTTTTCAGGGTTTGTCGATCGCCAAAGCTACGTCATTGGTAACCCTAAACCTCATTTTATTTTATGCCTTTTATTATTATTACTTGTGTCAAACCCTGATAAGGGATCCGCTGGTTACAATTTCCCTCCCCCATATTACTGTTTCTTGCCTTATATTATCTGCGTGGTTAGTAAAATAGGGAGTGGCAACCATGAATTGAATTTAGAATCGCTAATTTACAAGATAATATAATTGAATATAATCACGTGATTGTTGCACACACGCACGCTTTTGGGGTAACCTCTCTGTTGCCTTGTTGCCTGTTGCCTTTGTGTTTTTTGCAGAATAAGCTATGTCCCTCGAATTTGAGGATACCTCAGCCATGCTGCCTCGATAATAAAAGGTCATGCGACCCTAAATGATGCTGCCTTCGATACACAATTATGACCTCGACCCTCGGATGTTGCCTACGGAAAAAGGCTGAGGTATCTTCTGGCTGCCTACTAATAAGGCTTATTCTGATCCTTGCCTTAGATTACCTGCCCTTCTATGGCATGGGACAGTCTTATGGCAAAGGATGCTTCGACGACCCTTCAACCTCCAAACGAAAGGCTTCCTGCCCTCTTATGGCAAGGATAGACCCTTTCATTCTGAAAGGCTAAAAAGAGACCTATCATCTGAGTTTAAGGTAATTGCCCCTAATTGCCTTGCAATGCTCAAATCTTTTTATTATATTCTTTCTCATAATTTTTCAAAAGGGCAACGCTTATTCACAAGCTAAAGTCCCTATCTCTTTCATCTACTTTTTCTAAAAAACAAACGAGCAAGCAAAGCAATTAAGAGCCCATGGAAAACCATGGATGCAAAGGGTGCCTTACACCTTCCCTTTGCATAAATTACCCCCCGAACTTAGATTTCTTAAAAAGGTTTTTTTCTGTTTCTTTTTGCCTTTCCGAATTTGTTTGGATAAAATAAAAGTCGGTGGCGACTCTTGCTTACCGTACATTTTTTCGATTATAAAAAAGTCAGTTCACCGTATTACAGAACTGGCGACTCTGCTGGGGATTAATTAAAAGAGGGGTTACCTTAAAAGTTTAGGATTCATTTTAAAATGTTTTCTGTTGTTTGCTTTGTTTGTTTTATTTTTCAGGGGCGTTTTGGGGAAAATTGAAGGACGAATCCTATTCCCGGATTCAAGAACACTTAAGATTAGGAGTGGCATAGTCATGGAGACCCCCCTTGTGCATGCTTGGGGTTGGTCAAAATGAAGTTCACACTTGAGTTAGGCCTCCACTGGTTATTGTGTACCTCTTTTGCATGAGAGAGGTTTATGCATGTATCTTTGGGTGCGTCGGAGCTCAGGGACCTTTAGTTACCCTTAACCCATCCTGGCTTTTAGGAACGTAGTGGGAGGGCTATTCTTGGTGCATGTCAAGTTATGGTCGCTACCCGATACTACAGCTCAGATAGGTTCTTTCTCAAAGTATCATTGCATGGTATGCATGTACCATGTTCGAGGGTGCTTTGGAGGGGCTGACAATTCTGAGTAACTTGGTAGAACCCGTTGCTGATATCATCCTTATCCTTAGAAGTACCTTTGGGGAAGGGTAGTTACCCGGTCATACTCCATGCAAGCCTTTAAACTTAAGGACTCTTGTGTGACTTGTTTGTTATCTAACCTTTCCATTTCCTTGCAGGATTTGCTGGTAGGACATTTCGTCCTCATTACCTTATGCTTTAACCTTTTATTTCCTTGCAGGATTTGCCTGTAGGACATCTCGTCCTTATGACTTTATGCTTTACTTAATGCATTGCATCGCACTCGCATTACATCATGACATCATAACATAGCATGTTAACTAACCCTTTCAAGGATCTTAGGGATTTAGGGCGCATAATTCCAGGTACTCTTATCAAGGACTAAAATCCTATCAAGGGGCAAGAGGATTTATTTTCCTCTAGCCACATACCTGCCGATTCAAAGGTTTAGCACCTAACAAGGGGCAAGAGGATTTACTTTCCTCTGGCCATGTACCTCCAAATTCAGAAGTATCCCGAATCAGAGGCGATGACCCACTCGATATGGTGAGCTTGATTCTCAAAGAAGGATGTTCAAAGACAAGAGTCAGAATTCTTCAAACAAATATGCGACCAAATCACTTTCCAATGTTGCTAACTTAACTCCTAAAGATCCTTGAAAACATTGCATTTTCATTCATGACATCGCATATTTCTAACTTTGTTTTCAGGTTCCGCCTCGACAATCATTCCTCTCAGATATAATCGAGCTGGAGATTCATTCTGACAAGCCCTTTTACATTCCAAATCTTCGTCAAATAACTCATCGACTCTAACAAGCAAGCATTCTCTATCAGATATGGTCTAATGTACGACCCGTTCCGGTATTCCCTATCAGATATGGTCCAATGTATGACCCGTTCCGGTATCTTCAGTCAGATATGGTCTAATGTATGACTCGTTCTGGCATTATTCATCAGATATGGTCTAATGTATGACTCGTTCTGACATTCCCCTTCAGATATGGTTTAATGAATAACTCGTTCTGATATCCTTCAACAGATATAGTCCAATGTATGACTCGTTCTAACATTCCAACAGATATGGTCTAACGTACGACTCGTTCTGCTATTCCTCAACAGATATAGTCTAATGTATGGCTCGTTCTGATATTCCTCCTCAGATATGGTCTAATGTATGACTCGTTCTGATACTCCTCTACAGATATGGTCTAAAGCATGACCCGTTCTGGTCTTCTCAATCAGATACACATTCCAGAAGCTCGAACCCCGGATACTCTGAATCTCTACACCAAGTCCCACAACAACGAAGAAAGCCAGACGTACCTAAGCGTCAATTCACCGAGATCAATATGTCATTGGCTCAAGCATTACAACATCCATTGAAGATCGAATTGATTACTCTAAGGGACCCTCCTAAGAATGCTAAAACCTCCACTCCTGACTATAAACTCAATACGAGGTGCGCGTACCGTTTCAACAGTCTTGGACATTACACAAACAATTGCTGGACATTAAGGAATAAAGATTCAAGATCTGATCAATGACGGAGGAATCAAATCCAACTCTCCTGAAACTCCTGTGGTAATCACCGCTCCTACGCCTAGTCATGACAAGACTGATTGACGTCTAGACGGACGGACTTTGGATCATTAGATCTACTTGCATTTGCATGTTTCTTTTCTGTGTGTTTAAACAGTCGTCTTATGATAGACATTATCTGTTTTAATAATCATCATCAGTGCATTGCATATGTTTGTCTTGAATAAATTACTTCGCTATCACTCATCTAAACTGCATATTTACTTTGCATATGTTTTATGATACTCAACTCTTGCTAAGCTGTAAGCCTTTTGAGGGAGGATGACGAAAATGATACCGCAATCTCATACAGTATGCTTTCGTACAGACTATGCTGATGATGTACAGGCATTGTTTCAATTCCTAAACAGTGGAGATATAAGGATGTTAATCCCTAGTTAAACCCTTTTGAGCCTAAGAAGTAGAAGTTTCTTTCTTGTACTAATTAAAACCCTTGATCATAACCTGGGGCAGGGTAGTTCTCAGTTAATTTGGCTGTGCATTCTATTTTAAGAGAATCATTCAGTACATCTTTCAACAAAGGTTTCAATCACAAGCGTTCATCCGCACACATCAAAGAAGTGTTGGAGATGTAAATCAAAAGCCAATGGTTCATCAATCATCAAACAAGGCAGTCAATATCTTTCAAATAAAGAAAAAAGAAGGAAAAAAACATATATACAAAGAAAAGCCTGCTAAGTCAAAAATCAAAAAGAAAACTTTGGCAAAAATCAAGGCGTTCCGCTGACTGTAAGCTCAAAAAAAACAGTTCAGGCAAAAATTAGGGATATCAAAAGGATGAAAACAGAGAAGTCAATAAGTTCCTGAACAACACAATGTTGTAACTACCAAAAGGAAGAAGTGACTGCCATCTCAAAAGTTATCTTTGCTTGTGAACTATCATCATTATCAAAGGTGCAAATCCAAAAGTCTCTTGGAACCTGAATGCATAAGTTTGATTTAGCTGAGCTTAGGACTGAAGATCATCACGAAGAGGGGTGGGTACAATAAACTTTGAGCCATTATCCTTTGTTTCTTAAAACCGTGAACCAAGCCACGTTACAACCCTTGAAAGTCCTAATTGAAGCATGGTTAGTTCGAAAGCGTACTGTCACCAAAAGGGTATCCTGACTCCTTAAGGTTTACCAAAAATGCTGAGTTGATATTTCTTTTTTACAAACATCACATTGTTACAAATATCATGCTTTTACAAATATCATGCTTTATTACATCCTGTTTTAAATGTTTCAAAAAAAAAACTCAAGACAAACGTATGCATTGCATCTCATGAATTCATTATTAAACATATTTTGCTACATAATTTCAAATGTTAGCATCAGAAAGAACTTGTACATGGAACAACTAATGACTGAAAGTTATCCCGACAGACAATATCACTCTAGAAGCAATGCCTCCTACGTATACAAGGGGCACGACACGCTTTGCCCAATCAATCTGGGGCAATCAAGTCAAAGGCCAAAAAGTCAAAGGCATACATCACAAGTAGATTTCAAACTATTTCCCGATCAGCCTGGGGCATCATACTAAGTACTAGGGGCATGTCGCCCATAGTGCACACCTCATAAAGTCCTCGCGAGGCGAACCCTTCTAAAGTTCTTTCTAGCAAGGGCAAATTTATACAAGTCCAGTCAGACATCTTGATCAATACTCAGTGGTGTGGCCTAATCAATCAAATCCAGGAATGGAAAGTACTATAATACTGGGGGCAACTTTCAAGACACCCATGTCTCCCCACAGAGCCGGGTTCACAAGATCATATCCCCACAGAATAATCATTAAGAAGAGATCTTTAAACGCTCCCGACAAAGACATGGCTCCCCAACAGAGTTTACATCTTCAACACTACCGGTTCTTCAACACGTTGCTCTTCAAACATGGTTTATTAATATCTCTCTTGTCCCCAGTCAGGGTACATCAAGTTACTGATCATCCCCAAGCAGAAATCATAAATCCCCAGCTGAGCACCTTTCAAGACAAAATCAAACATCAAGATTAACATCTGAAGATTTATTTTCTCGACGAAGATAACATAAATCATATTCGCATACCACATGACACAAACATACATCGCATACATCACTGCATAACAGATCCATAACATATGAAGTTTCTCATTTATTTTGAGATACTCATTACATAAACACATGCATCATGACATAAGAAAACTAACCTCTACTTTTCAGGATACTACTACCTCTATTTTCAAGTATTAAGTCGACACCTTTGACGGTTCCTTAATATATCAAGAGTTAAGTCGACACCTTTGACGGTTCCTTAACAACACACTTCGGATATAAGTCGATACCTTTGACGGTTCCTTATACAATCTATCTACATATCTGAGTCGATACCTTTGACGGTGCCTCAATGATATGCTTCAAAGTTAAGTCGACACCTTTGACGGTTCCTTAACAACCCACATCAAGAGTTAAGTCGACACCTTTGACGGTTCCTTAACAACACACCTCAAATATAAGTCGACACCTTTGACGGTTCCTTATACAACCTACCTGCATATCTGAGTCGATACCTTTGACGGTGCCTCAACAATATGCTTCAAATTTAAGTCGATACCTTTGACGGTTCCTTAAATAACCCAACACAGATTTGAGTCGATACCTTTGACGGTTCCTCAACATTCAAAAAAGGGAAGACAACAAGAGCAGAAATTGCGTAACAATCTATACTCTAACAACTATCAGATGGCATCTACAAGCCCATCTCCGACAAAAGTCCCTACTTCAAATAGGGCAAATTTCTTGGTATTCTAGTGTTCAATCACCTTCTACCTTCAGATACCGACTGGCATACTAACCATTCTACATCTTCAGGTTTAAGATAATTGAACAGGGGCAGCTGTCATACCCCAAAATTTGCCCGCATATATTTTCATGTCATTTTATTTCAAATAATTGACATAGCCCGACCGGTAAGGAAGTAAGGCTTGCAAGTGCAAGGTCCCGGGTTCAAATTCCACCTCTAACATTTTTCCTTTTATTTACTTCTAACAGTTTTAATTTTATTTTTATTTTATAATCAAAAAAACACAAAAAATAAGTTTTTTATTAATTAAAAATTATTTTCCTATTTTATTTATTTATTATTTTAAAAAAAATGTTTTTTAACTTTTTCCCATTTTAATCCAAAAAATAACCAAAAATAAAAAGATTAAAAAAGATTTAGTTTTCCTCACTATTTTAGGTAAAAATTTGTATCTTAATAATTATTTAAAATAATTTTAAAAACCTTAAAATTAAATAATATTTGATTTTTTGAGTTTTATTATTTTAATTAATTGAGTGATTTCCTTCCATTTTAATTTTAACCTAATTCATTAGTATAAATAGTACACACTCTACACTATTAGGGGGAACCCTATTCCACTTCCACCAACAAAAGAAACCCCTAACAATCCTTCGTACGCCTCTCTCTGGTACCAAAAAAAAACCCTTTATTCTTGCCAACCAACCCTATTTGACTTTTCAACCCACCATTCTTTTGCTGGCAGTCAATTTCCTTCCCAGACTTTCTCATAAATCGAATCGGGAACAGTCCCAATCTCAAGTCCATTCACCATATTTTTCTACCCAGCACAGTAACGATTAACACCATTACCATCTCACACAAATCTATATCCAACACCAACCATAAAACATTCCACCCAAGATCATAACAATTCATCATTGTGTTCTCTTTAATTTTGTTAATTTTAATTTTGATTACAGGTAGCGGAGAAAGAAGAACTCAAACGCAAATACTAGCATCACCGAGGTTCATTGAATCCACATTCACCGCCACACCATCAACAACAACAACCGCGCTGGACATCAGCCCCACCCCCCTTAGATCCGAGCAACCATCAACGTCGGAACAGCCGCGAGCAAGCTCTTCATCCGCGCACAGTCACCCGTGTTAGCACACCACCGCAAGCTGTCGTTTGGATCGAAACACCTCCGTTCTCCTCAAGCTTGCTCCGTTTCCCGCCGATAAAGCCACCGCCACCGCATGAGATCTCCGCCGCGCGCCGCGCTCTCACAAGCTGTCCAACCACCGAAATCTAAACCGGAAAAACACACCGACCAAAGCATTGAGGTTCTCGGTTTCAGATCCACATACGGGGTTGGTTTCAAATGTCGGTAATATCTTCCTTTTCATTATTCCAATTTTGATTCATGGTAGTTTTTTATGAGTTTGTATATGATTGAAATGGCTTGGTAGATTTATGGTGAGAAAAGGGAAACAAAGGAAATAAGAAAGAAAATGAGTGGTGCTCCTGATACGTTTCAATAGCTGTAAATCTTGTGATATGTTCTGTTATTATGATAAGCTATGCTAGGTGTCATATTTTAATTGGATGATTTCAATGGTTGAAAAGTCGAATAGAAATTCCTACTCTCTTTTATTAAGTGACTTTAATTTTAAAAAAGAGAAAGAAAAGTCTTGCTTTTGTGAACATTACAACATATTGGTTAAATTTAATTTGATGCAGCCAAGGAATTGCACCGTAAGTATCCTCTTTTTCCATTCTCCCTTGTTAACTTTTTTTTAAATCGTTTAAATTGTCTTTTTTTTTATATTTATTTTATGTTGAGAGATAGAAAATTAGAGATCTAGAAACAAGTGTAATTTTAACCATTTACTTCTATCATAAAATACTATAACAAAAATACAAAAAAGTATATCCTTTTAATTTCATTTAACTTTTGTTAGAATTTAATTTAAATATTCTAGATTTTTTTTATGTTAATTTTGCTACATTATTGTGTTACTACCATTTTCTTTTATTGCGAGGTACCACTTGAGATTGAGACTCTTTCTTATGGACATCCGCAATTTTCATTAATTTTTATTACCCTCAGAGTTAACCTTAAAGCGCCCTATCAACCATATCAGATCAAATCAGAGCTAAGTACCCTCACTTTTTTAACTATTATTTTTATATTTATTTATTCTTTATTTTTAGGGTTAATCCCTTTGCCCTCGAATCTGATAATACACTCACGCCTTATTTGTTTCTTTGCTCATTCCTAATGGTCAGAGTCGATGCTTCTGGCAAACCTTTGCCCTCAACCCTGTCAGGCAAATGCCAAGCTAAGTACCTTCTCCCTATTCTATTTTTAATTTATTATCCTATTTTCTTTTGTAGTTAATGAGGTTTGCCCTCGAATTTGATAATGCACTCACTATATGTTTTCTGTCTTGTCTTTTTCCTTTTCAGGGTTTGTCGATCGCCAAAGCTACGTCATTGGTAACCCTAAACCTCATTTTATTTTATGCCTTTTATTATTATTACTTGTGTCAAACCCTGATAAGGGATCCGCTGGTTACAATTTCCCTCCCCCATATTACTGTTTCTTGCCTTATATTATCTGCGTGGTTAGTAAAATAGGGAGTGGCAACCATGAATTGAATTTAGAATCGCTAATTTACAAGATAATATAATTGAATATAATCACGTGATTGTTGCACACACGCACGCTTTTGGGGTAACCTCTCTGTTGCCTTGTTGCCTGTTGCCTTTGTGTTTTTTGCAGAATAAGCTATGTCCCTCGAATTTGAGGATACCTCAGCCATGCTGCCTCGATAATAAAAGGTCATGCGACCCTAAATGATGCTGCCTTCGATACACAATTATGACCTCGACCCTCGGATGTTGCCTACGGAAAAAGGCTGAGGTATCTTCTGGCTGCCTACTAATAAGGCTTATTCTGATCCTTGCCTTAGATTACCTGCCCTTCTATGGCATGGGACAGTCTTATGGCAAAGGATGCTTCGACGACCCTTCAACCTCCAAACGAAAGGCTTCCTGCCCTCTTATGGCAAGGATAGACCCTTTCATTCTGAAAGGCTAAAAAGAGACCTATCATCTGAGTTTAAGGTAATTGCCCCTAATTGCCTTGCAATGCTCAAATCTTTTTATTATATTCTTTCTCATAATTTTTCAAAAGGGCAACGCTTATTCACAAGCTAAAGTCCCTATCTCTTTCATCTACTTTTTCTAAAAAACAAACGAGCAAGCAAAGCAATTAAGAGCCCATGGAAAACCATGGATGCAAAGGGTGCCTTACACCTTCCCTTTGCATAAATTACCCCCCGAACTTAGATTTCTTAAAAAGGTTTTTTTCTGTTTCTTTTTGCCTTTCCGAATTTGTTTGGATAAAATAAAAGTCGGTGGCGACTCTTGCTTACCGTACATTTTTTCGATTATAAAAAAGTCAGTTCACCGTATTACACCTACGCACTTAGGATGCCCACCTTAGACATGCTCGGCTGCCCTATATCCCCGGAGCATATGACACCCGACATGCTCGGCACTGACGACCCCGCAAACACCTTCGTTGCCGAGGACTCTGCTCCGCGCAGGGTTCCTTCACATTCAACCCTCCGAACAACTCGGATTCCACGTGGCTCCTGAAAGACCGCGTCTCCCTGGAACTTCGGAGCGGTTAACCAGGACAGAGGGCATACACGCACCTCCGATATTTCCGCTCAGGAAACCTGGCAGTCTCCTAGTTGGGCTTGGGGATCCAACCCAATAGCGAGATCATGGCCCAGCGCTGGGGGCTATATATACCCTCTTTGATTAGAGGGTCAGGTATTCAATTCTTACTCACTCTTAGCTAGTACTTGCGCTCCTTTGCTCGTCAACTTACTTTGGCATTGGAGTACCTTGCAGGTACACCCCCCCCCCTTCTCCTTCCTAGAAGATCCAGTCCGAGCAGCCTACGACGATTCTTCTGATCAGGTACGATCAGTGGCGCCGTCTGTGGGAAACTTGCTTCCCCATCTTTAACGAACAAAGATCAAAGCTAATCATCTCCAATCGTCATGGCTGACAACGACAACAACATCCCAAGCGCTGACCCTTTCCTCCTTCACGAGCTGATCGAGGAATCCTCCCGCGAGCTAGCTAATCATCGTCGGGGGGATCGTCGGCGACAAAGGTCCGGGCATATAACCCAGGACACTCAGCTGCTGCGGGTCCTACAACAGGTCCAGAATGTTGACCATGTTCCTCCAGAGGGGCACGTTCAGAACGGCGAGCAGATCCGAACGACCAACGGGCCGGAACATGCCCAGAATGTGAATGAGACCGACCTCCGAGACGGGCAACATGCTTCCTCATTCACCCACACCTCCGAGAGGCGGAGAACCCGTCATGGAGAAGAAGAGGAACCACTCAACATTCCCGAGGACACTGACCCCATCACCGTCCGCTTGCTCAAAGAAATACAATTGACGAATAGCCTCCTCAGAATCCAGGACGACCGAATTCACGAACTGGAAAGACAGCGACGACGTCGCCCCTCTCCGCGGAGGCGCCACAGGTCTCGCTCCTATTCCTCCTCGCGCTCACCGCCGAGAAGATACCGTCGGCGTTCTCCATCCTCTTCAAGGTCTCCCCCGAGAAGACATCGCCGCCGGAGGACCCGTTCCCGTTCTCCACCCAGAAAGAACAGGAAGAACCAGAAACCTGAAGCCGCTGAACAAAGAAGCCCCTCCCCCGAACAGGGCCGTCGGGGCCCCTCCAAGGCTGCGTTGGGTGACAACCAAGAGGATTCCCGACGAAACAGGCACTACCGTTCACCAGGTCCGAGCGACGAGGAGGACTTCCGCAGCCCCTTGTCCGCCAATATCCGGAGAGCTCACCTCCCTCGGGGGATGGAAAAACCGCCAGTATTGGACCAATACGACGGGACCACTGACCCCGACGACCATATTCGGAGCATCGAAGCGGTCATGGACTATCGAACCTGCAAGGTACTCCAATGCCAAAGTAAGTTGACGAGCAAAGGAGCGCAAGTACTAGCTAAGAGTGAGTAAGAATTGAATACCTGACCCTCTAATCAAAGAGGGTATATATAGCCCCCAGCGCTGGGCCATGATCTCGCTATTGGGTTGGATCCCCAAGCCCAACTAGGAGACTGCCAGGTTTCCTGAGCGGAAATATCGGAGGTGCGTGTATGCCCTCTGTCCTGGTTAACCGCTCCGAAGTTCCAGGGAGACGCGGTCTTTCAGGAGCCACGTGGAATCCGAGTTGTTCGGAGGGTTGAATGTGAAGGAACCCTGCGCGGAGCAGAGTCCTCGGCAACGAAGGTGTTTGCGGGGTCGTCAGTGCCGAGCATGTTGGGTGTCATATGCTCCGGGGATATAGGGAAGCCGAGCATGTCTAAGGTGGGCATCCTAAGTGCGTAGGAGGGCCGTAGAGGAACGTGGGCCTCTGAGGTTTATTGGGCCGAAAATCATAGTGGGCCTAACCTTGGCCCAGTCCAGAACAGGAGCCCCCCAAGTCGGAGTTTTCTGGTCAAGAAGCTGTGACTTTACCTGATGCTCGGGCCGGGGAGATGCTCGATGAGATGGATCCTCGTCAACCAGATGTGCTCGGAGGAACAGCCTGTGGAGGGACGAAACGTCGCGCGTGGGTGACACGCGCTGACGTGGCATAGGTAATAATGGCCTAGGGTCTAGGAGGCGGCGCTTGTCAGGAGAGGCGACGCTTCGCCTTCCGAGCCCTTTCCCTATAAAAGGGGGCGAATCCTCTCATTTGGAAGTTTCCCTCTCTCTGTTTACCTGCTCGGCATCAGACAGGCTCTCCTCGGAAGATACTCTTCCAGATTATTCAGCATACTATTCGTCTACCGAGAAGCTCACCCGGTCATCGTCATCATGTCTTCACGTAAGTTCGCTTCCCTCTTCGTTGCTTTATTCTTTTCCTTAGGGTTTGTGTGCTTTATTTTCGCGGCCTTCGTCATCAACGTAAGCTGAGTCCGACGAGCGGTCGCTGCTTCCTCCTCGGGTTATCCAGGCGATGCCCGGGGGTTAGCTTGGGTCGGCGGACCAGATGATGTTGGCGTTAGACCGTCGTGCCGGTTTAGATACGATTTTTCGTAGTCGTGTCACGTCATTTCGTGAGTCCTCGGCTGACGGGCATCTTTCCTCGATGGGGGTTTAGCCGGGGGCTCCGCCGCTCCTGCTCTACCCTTTCGCTTGCATTGCGGTGGAAGGGTGGATTTGATGAACTGTCGAATTCACTTTCTCCCTTCTGCGTGCAGGTGGATCTGATTCGAGCGCCAGCTCGGAGTCCAGCTCGGGATCTGATTCATGGAGCAGCGAGTCGGACGACTCGACGGCCACTAGCTCTGATGTTGAGATCAACGAGGATGAAAACGCGCCTTCTCTGGTCGACAATTACCATGCTGGTTCCCCGGGTCCTGATGACGAGGGAGGGGTTTCCCCAATGCCCTTGTTTAGTTACGAATGCACGGTTGCGGCCGACTGGGTAACCGAGGAAGCCTTAACGATCACTTCCCGGTACACTGAGTCTCTAGACGGGGCCTTCACAGAAATCGAGGTTTTGAAAGAAGGCGAAGCGCCGAATTACCAAGTCACGCGCCCGTCTCAGGACGAGCGCATATGCTCTCGGTTCAACGGGGATGGCTTTGCGATGTATGAATATGTGTTCAAGGAGCTCGGCTTCCGATTGCCTTTCTCTGACTTCCAGAAATCGATGATGGCGTGTCTAAATCTGGCGCCGTCCCAATTGCATCCCAATGCTTTTGCTTTTATGCGAGCATTCGAGATCGTCTGTGATTATTTAGGTATTGGTGCCACGACCGCACTGTTTGGCCGGTGTTTTCGTGTTCAAAGGCAGGCGGCAGAGGGGCGATATGGCTGGGTCTCGTTCAAAAATGCCGAGCGGAAGCTCTTCGGGATGTACACTGACTCTGTGAAAGGTTTCAAGGACCGATACTTTGTCGTTCGTCCGCTCAGCCCGACGGCTTACTACGATGTGTCGGATTCCGTGGTCCTTCGTGACGCCGACGGGGAGTTAGTGAGGGGTGAGGACGGGCAGGTAGCAAAGGAATTCTGTACGAGGTTCCCATTTTTCTGGTGGAAAGGTCACTTCTCGTCTCCCCCTAAACATTACGCTTGGGAAGATGGGGACCTGGATGAGCAGGACGCAGAGTCGTACTCGGTCCTATGCAAATACGTAGACAGCTTTACTATGTCCCGGTGGATGACGAGGAACGGGAATCCCGTATTGGACGAGAATGGTGTGCCGGTCGTGGAGCAGCGGCCTATTAATACCAAGGCTTTGTTATCTTGTCGGACTCCCGAGGAGACTCGGGTGTTGTTAGGTCGTGCCTATTCACCCTGCTTTTCCTCTCCTGTCCTGTGTTTTCGCTAACTCCCTTTATTTTTTCTTTGCAGATGCTATGCCGGAGAAGGAGGACCCAGTCCTGAAGATGGCTCTGGATGCAAGGAGGAATCAGAAGAAGAAGAATCGGGGAACTGGTGCTGCAGAGAACTCGGCCTCCGCAGGTTCTCCTCGGATGAAGGAGGACGAGAGGGCGTCCAAGAGGTCTCGTGCCACCGAGGGTGGACGCCATGAGCCGTCTGTCATACCCCAATTTTTGACCTAAGATACCACCTCATATCATTTGCATATGCATCATTTGCATCTCTAACAAATTGCATAGCTTGTGTTTGTTACTTGTGACTCAGCAGGATTTAATCAGGAAATCACTCATCAGTACAAGTAACAATCAATTAGGGTTTTGTTCTCCCTTCATTTCAAATGAATCATCTTCATCAACAATCAACATTTGGTCCCCAGAGATTCATTTCAACAAACTCAACAGCTTTGAATCGACTGAATTAGGGTTTTGGCTGAAGATAGCATACTCCTGACTTTTGCTCAGGATTTGACCTAAAGACTTGGGACATGACCTAAAGACCCCAAGTGCATCATTTTGACCTAATCCATTGGCTCAGAACATCTCCTATACAAAGATTGATCAGACAAATCCTCAGATCAGGGTTTTTGAACTATCAGGGACTGAAATCAGGGATCACATTTGGGAAACCCTAAAAATCCCCAGGAAGTCAATCAAAGGTTTCAATCATCTTCAAATAATCCCTATGACAATATACAATGGAAATTGTATCTCAATTCAAGATCCACAGGCATCAATTTCATCAGGTCGACAATTAGGGTTTTTGACCTAATTCACTGAACAACTGACTTTTTAATCAGGACATGGTGCCATAACTCAAATCATGATTCAATATCCTCAAGTGCCTCAATATGATCCATTCATACCATTCATTTGATGAGGATAGCCTGTTTCATTTGAAATCTCCAGAAACGCGATTCGTCTGAAAAAGTCAACTGTACAAGATCACCATTGACTTTTGGGGAATTTTGGTCAACCATGACTTTTGAAGTTTTGAATCATCAATATATGATGTGAGAAGTCATTTGATCAAGAAAAATCAAGAAAATCAACCAAGAATCAAAAAGTCAAAAGTTTGACTTTCATACTTAGAAAATTTTCTAAGTGTTTTTCAATGGTTTTTTCCAAACTTTGGAAGGGAATTTCTCAAAATTTCATCTACAAACTGAAAAAAACTCCCAACATGAAAGTTGTAGATTTTGATCCAATAAACAACTTTGTCACATATAAATTTTTTCCAAAAGATCAACCATTTAAGAGATATGGAGCTTCAAAGTTGGCATCTTTTGAAAAATTCACTTAAAATCTCATTTTCTTCAAAGTTCATGGATCTTTTTCACCCACTTCCTTAAAGACCTTGAAGAAACTTTCAACTAGGGTTTTGAAGTGTGTCATATGAGCTTTCCAAAATGTCCAAGAGCATGAAAAAATTTGAAGTGTAGCTATGGTTTTGAATTTTGCCATTAGTGAACTTTTCACTTGAAATTTCAAGCCATTTTCACTAAGTTATGAGCCAATTTGCCAAATGGACCAAGTAATGATGCATAGAGGCAATAATTGGAGATATTTTTCTGATTTGAGATCAGAATAGAAGAGGATAAGAAGCTTGAGTTTTAACCATGGTTTAGTCACTTTTAACCATTTGCATTTAATGTGAAAGATTCCATTTTATCTCTTAAGCCAAATCATCACTTCTTTGATCAACTTGCAAAGCTCTTCATTCAGAATCCTTGGCCTATAAATAGAGGTCCAAACTTCATTGCAAATCACACCAAAACCTCACAATTATAGGTTTTCTCTCTTCTTTCTTGAATTACAAGTCATGTGTTTCAAAGTGAGGTAGAAAACTCAACCTCCAAACCTTGCAAGTTCTGAACAAAGTGATGCTTCCCACAACTTCTAAATGTCATATATGATGTGTCTGAATCACTCATACACCCCAAAACACCTGAAAACTCAAAATCATCATCTCACCTCCAAATATGCATAACATGAGACTTATCATGCCAATTTTTGTTCAGGCTCAATTCTGTCCAAACTACCACTTCTAACATCATCCATACATCACATATGAACTATCCAAGCACTCACATATGATCTGTAACCTCATAATCACCAAGCTTGATTCATACTTGAAGCAACTGCAGATCGGGTACTATGGCCATGCTCAGGTGAATTCAAACTGCTCTAGGCATCCAAACATGTTCCATAAGGTCCACTGAAGGTGTTCAGATCAAGAAATAACAACTGGAACTCCTCTACTGCAAAATTCGATCTCCAGCTTTGGCATTTTTGAGGTAAGTGCCTATCAACTTCAAACTCATACATACATGCATCATAAATGAAAAACTGGTTTACCATCTTGTTTCTGCACTATCACTGATCAATAGCCCTCAATCAATTTCATAATTCATCAACTATACACAATTTCAGAGGGAATTATAGAATTAGGGTTCTTCGTGTTCATCAGAGAATCAATGGCTCTAGAGTGAAAATAAATGGAATTAAATGGTACCATCATGTTCCTCGTCCAAAATCGAGCAAGTTAGGCTATTCACTTGATCCAAACAATCCAGTTTTCAGATTTTTCAAATTCAGATAGGGTTTGTGTTCTTGGCGCCTTTTTTTGAAATTGATTTTACAAACTTGATTCAAAATATATTCAACTCGTTGCAAATGATTATCAGACCACGCGCGTGGTCCAGTTGGTTAAACTTTTGAGTAGTAACCTTAAGGTCACGAGTTCAACACTCATGGGGGCCAAAACCATCTTTTTATCACTTGTTTTTTTTCAATTTTTTACACAACTTCAATTAATTCATTGACCAATCAAATTAATTCATTTTTCATTCATTTTTTACACACTTCTTGTTTAACACATATATTTTAAGAATATCAAAAAAAACCATAAAAAAATATTTATTTGATACATTTTTTAATAGTTTTAAAATGACTTGTTTTTAAGAAATTTTAATACTTTTAAATATTATTTTTCATTTGATTTTCAAAGTTAATCACTTGTAAATATTTTTTGAAGCAAACCCTAATCATCTAAGTGTTAATTGAGGATAATCTTTTGTTTATCTTGATTAAATTGACTTCTTTCAAAATTCAAATCGTTTTAAAACAAGCGATCGCATTTCTTCTCAAAAACGATAAACCATTTCTTTTTGAAACTTTTGATTAAACTTTTTTTAATTGATCAAATGATTTTCAAAACGAAGTGGGGCCTCTCGAATATTAGAGAGTATAAGACCCACTCTTTTTCCTTTTTACAGTTTTTCTTTGTACAGAAAACTTTTTCAAAAACAAATACTTTTCAAACAATCTTCAAACAGTTTTTCAAAAGCGAAACCTCGCGTCTGTAAATAAACAATCAACCATGTTTTGTAAATAAAACACGGGCCTCCATGTAGGTATAAGTCCCAAGCCCTTTTGTACATACCCATTCCTGTACATGAAATTAGGTATTTCATTGTACATATACCGTTTTGTACATATCTCAATCAGTTTGATTTTTAACTTTGAATAACAAACCAAATGAAGGTTTCTTTAAATCTTCCCAAAAATATACCATGGGCCTCCATGTAGGTATAAGTCCCAAGCCCTTGTAAATACCTGTTTACATAGCTTTGAATAAATTCAAGTGGACCTCTCCTCGAGTATGAGTCCCGAGCCCTGTGTATACAAATGGATCATGCTTACAGGTATATTTCCTTCATAAACTCCATTATATACACACACTTTGTCATATATAATTGTTCACGTTTGTTCATATTTGTTCATACTTGTTCATGTTTGTTCATATGTGTGTTATATATGCTTGTTCAACTTAGTACAACACTAGGTTCCCCATAGCCTCCTATTGGGCTTCGTGCAAAGAATCTCCACTAGTTTAGGTTAGGACATAGAGTATGGTTTCCCGGTGAAATCGCTCTAAGAGCTCAGACCAACTATACCATGCCTCCCCTTGGGCTTTGTACAAACGAGTGACCCTCCCATAGCCTCCTCTTGGGCTTACAATGCAAGGACCCTGGATTGTCCCTCCCATAGCCTCCTCTTGGGCTTACAATGCAAGGACCCTCGGATAGCCTCCTCTTGGGCTTCGTACAAGGACCCACGGGCTTCTTATAAGCATCCCCAATATCCAAATCAAAAACCCTAGGAGATTAGACATTTATCATCTCTATGATAGGAGTATCTCTTCTATATCATCACAAACAATCAATCAATCAATCAAACTTTTTTGCCACAAGGCTGGCTAATCAATCAAACTTTTTTTGCCACAAGGCTGGCTAATCAATCAAACCGTTTTGCCACCGTACTGGCTGATTAATCAAAGTTTTTTGTCACAAGGCTGACTTCATTGAAACTTTTGCCACGAGGCTGGCTGATTAATTAAAACTTTTTGTCACAAGGCTGACTTCATTAAAATTTTTTGCCACAAGGCTGGTTAAACAACAAAAACATCTTTATCATTCTAAGCACCCTAAGTGGCATGGCCCCGGGCTTATAATGAAAAGATTTTCAAACAAAATCAAATAGATGTATGTGATGATGTAGATTAGATACATCGAACATTTAGATGACATTTGTCTCTTATCCTTTGCTTCCACTAGCATAAGTGGGAACTACGATTGCTCTGACTTTCTCAACATCCCTTTGAGAATACGTAGGCACAAGGTCGATCCTTGGCGAGCAAAATAAAACAACAAAAACCATTCAAACCTTAGCACCCGTAGACCCCGAGCTACAGATGCTCTGATTCCCTCTAAGGGATATGTATGCAGAGGATCGCGATGATCTTTGCGAGCATAATCAAACAAACACCTTAGGTCCCACCTATTTCACAAGAACCTCCACCCTAACAAGAATGGAATAAATAAAGCAAAGAAACCTATAGAGTACTATAGATACGTTGGGTGCTAATACCTTCCCTTCGTATAACCAACCCTCTTACCCAAGATCTCTCCCTCACTTTTAAGGTTATTGCAACTTTTTTCCTTTTCCTCTTTTGGAAACAATAAAAAGTTTGGTCCGTACAAAAGAAAAATCATTTTTTGAGCACTCGAGCCCAAAGAAGGCATCAGGTGTCTCATCCCGAAAAAGACAACGATTTTTCCCCGCGACACCGTCGAGCTTAGGTCCCGAGCGTGGCTTTATATTGCCTCCTTGTTACAAGGATGGAGGTTATTTTGAGAAGTTTCCCCTGGTTACCTCTCCAACTGAAGCTCGTCGGATCGGTGAGATGGACCCTCCGTCCCTTCAGAAACAGCTGGCGTGCGACGGTGCAGCCGTGATGAGGGTTTTGGGGATGGCCCACATGTTAGCCAATGGTGGCTCGGGTTCGTCCGAGGCCCTGAAGGAGGCGGAGGCGGCAAAGAAGACTGCCGAGGACAGGGTGAAGACCCTGGAGACCGACCGCAAGGAGTTGAAGAGAAAGATCGATGCGGTTCTCAAGCAGAAGGACTGAGAGATTGCGGCGAAGAAGAAAAAGCTTGCCGACCTTCAGCTTGAGTGGGCTCCCTCGGCTGACGAGTCGTCGGATGTGGCCGTTCTGCGGACTAGGGCTGAATTCGTGGATAAGATAGATAGCCTGAAGATAAGCTTGGCCGACATGGCTGAAGTCGGTTTCGAGCGTGCTGTTCGTCATCTTAGGCTTCTAAACCCTGGTTTGAAGGAGGATAACGTCGGGCTTTCTTCGAAGATTGTGGACGGCGCGTTGGTGCCCGAGTCTCCAGAGAGTGAAGAGTAGGTAGTGGTCCTGGGCCTGCGTGCCCTTCTTCTTCGGCCTGCGTGCCATTTTATCTTTTGTTGGGTAATGCCCGGATTACTTTGGGGGCCTGCGTGCCCGGCATTTTGATTGTAACTTTTGGACATCGTCGACCATGTTGGTCGGCAATTTTAATGTTTTATAACTTTGCTTGCTTATATCTGTTTATCTGCACCTTCGGTGTTATCGTTGTATGCTCGTGTTTTGATAACTTTCCTGTTGTGCTCGTATGACGAGGTATTTCCTCCATACTTAGAATATTTTTCGATTGTTTTAGGTAACTGATGGCTTATGCTCGGAACGTGGATTATGCTCGGCCTAGATTGATTGTCCGGGCGTGTTGAGTACGGCCCGGGTGCGCAGAGCAGGTGTGCGCTGTTAGCGAGTACGAGTCCATGATCATGGCCAAGTCCTCGCGGCGTGAACGTGTTAGAACAAGATTTGTTCTGATCAATTATCTTAGTTTTGATGATAACAATAATATGAATTTTGCTTAAGATAATATGGTACTCTAATCAAATGCAATTTCCTTTTCAGGAAATATATAAAGAGTATGCATAATTCAGCGCTCAGAAGCTTTGACTCAGAAGGTTCAGCATGCAACATCAGAACATGGTCTGGCAAGACATCAGAAGATGGTCGAAGCAGAATCAGAACATGGGTCTATGAAAGCATCAGAAGAACATGAGATCAGAAGCACTGAAGTTCTGATGGTATCACGCTCAGAAGCACTTCAAGGTCAGAAGATCAGAAGATGCTTTGCACCAAGCTGTTTGACTCTGATGATATTCAAACGTTGTATTCACAAACATCAGATCAGAAGAAAGTACAAGTGGCAGGCTACGCTGACTGACAAAAGGAACGTTAGAAGCTATTAAAGGCAACGTCAGTAGACACAGCGTGAACAAGGCTCGAGGTAGTTGACAAAAGCGTGAAACATTAAATGCAAAGCTGTACGGAACACGCAAAGCATTAAATGCGTTCAACGGTCATCTTCTCAAACGCCTATAAATATGAAGTTCTGATGAGAAGCAAGGTTAACGATTCTGGAACAAAACAACTCATATTAACTTGCTGAAACGCTGTTCAAATCAAAGCTCAGAATCTTCATCTTCATCAAAGCTCACTACATTGCTGTTGTAATATATTAGTGAGATTAAGCTTAAACTTTAAGAGAAATATCACTGTTGTGATTATAGCTTTTTAGAAGCATTGTAAAACTCTTATTTGATTACATTAATTTGTAAGTAACTAGAGTGATCAAGTGTTGATCAGGATACTCTAGGAAGTCTTAGCTTGTGTCTAAGCAGTTGTAATTAGAGTGATCACGTGGTGGTCAGGATACTCTAAGAAAGTCTTAGCTTGTGTCTAAGTAGTTGTTCCTGGAGTGATCAGGTTGTGATCAGGATACTCTAGAAGACTTAGTTGCGGACTAAGTGGAGAACCATTGTAATCCGTGCGATTAGTGGATTAAATCCTCGGTTGAGGTAAATCATCTCTGCGGGGGTGGACTGGAGTAGTTTAGTTAACAACGAACCAGGATAAAAATA